>NC_137904.1:54553949-54855144 GCF_963455335.1 Martes martes
TGTGTATATATATATTGTGTGTGTGTGTGTGTATACATATATACGTGTGTGTGTGTGTATGTGTATGTGTATGTAGGATTATGCATAGGATTAGGGGGCATACAAAATATTTAAAATGTACTTGTTTTCTTCAAGGAATTTACCATTTAGAAAGCATGTGTGCAAATCATTATGATACAAGATAATTGCATAGATAGTGAAAAGAAATGGCCCAGTTGGGAGTTCAGAGATGGCAGTGATCTCTCTGGGAGATAAGAAGGTTTCATGAAGAAGATGGTATTATAGTGATCTTATCTATGGACCTTAGGGTCTAAAGTAAATCAGGTTCCTTTTCTACTTTTTTTTTTTTTTTTTTTTTTTTGGCTCACTCTGAAGGTAGCTCTGTCCCAGTAGAGCAAGTTTCTGAGTTGGGAAACTAGAAGACACTAGCCTGGCACACCTCCATGATGAATGTGCCCATGGTAGATCAGCTACCGGTGGGTCCTCAGATCAGCTCCTAGTTAGCCAAATGGTTTTCTTAATTGGGTCCTCTTTGGAAGGTACATCTGGTGCCAATGTGAGGTTCCTGTCCAAAAGGAAAATTATCGATACAAAGAAGCAATGATCATTTCGGAAATGGCATGGGAGCCTTGGCCTGGACGTCGAGTGTGGAATTGGCCTAATTCGGCTACGGTAGTCTCAAGGGGCCAAGACATTTTTTGCAGTACCAAACTGCTTTGTAATACTACAACCAAAGGGAATGGGAGGCAAAAGTGAAAGGTGGATACAACCTCATGGTATTGAAGAATTTAAACCACGTGTTCAATCCAAAGGACCTTTACGAACTTTCTAGATCACTATAATTCGGTCTCACAGACCTCTAATTTAAGGCAGAGCAGAGGCAAAGGAATTACAGACTCCCTGGGAGCCGGAAGGACCGGCTTCTTCTTTCCAGCCTTACCAACAGGGAGATTCCGAGAAAGAATTTCTTAAAAAGAAATTTTGTTTTCCACAGTTGTAACTTTAGGTGGTATGCTTTTCAGCTTGTTTATATTAGCTGTCTGGGGTTGAGCTGACATTTTTCAAATATTAAAGTGGTAGAATGCCTTTTGAGGAAATCTGAAATGTAAGTTAACAGGAAGGGTACCCAGAAAGTGCAGGAATTCCTGCACATTACAGGAAGACAAGCTACAGGAAAAATGTGTCATCTACATGACCCGGGAGAGAAAAACTATTGTTATTAGCCATGATGATTTGAGAGAGGAAGGGAGAGAGGGAGGTCGGGAGGTCCGGCATCTCCCTGTTCACCTGAAAATACAGACAAAGTTTGACTCTATAAGAGAGGCACTCTTTCTCCCTTCTTCCTCTTTTCACCTTTTAAAAATATTAGCTTCCCTTAGTTTAAGACAGTCCTGGGTAAATCGTGTTGGGGGAAATGCACGGAAGGCATAATTCAAAAGCATGTAGGAGTGGGGCAGACACTCCTAGGGGCTCTTTTCTTCTGTAATTCATTCCACCCTGGGAAATGAAATGTGTAAATTTCTCATTCTGTATAAATTCCTTTGTTAGGTTGTACCAGACAGACTTGTCATGCTTAGCCTGTAATCTGAGCCAGGATGTTTTATAACCCCGTACATCTCAGGACACAAAATCAGAATAGGTACCTTGGGTTTCCCCGAGCTTGTTTTGTGTCGGTGTGCCATTCAGCACTTCACAGCCCGCTGAGTGTCAGCTGCGGGGGTTCCGAGGGGCTCTCGTGGTGGTCCATTTGATGCTGGAGTTACAAAGGGCTGAGATTTATCTCATTGGAACTACTTTCTAGTATTTTAAAATCTGAAAGATCTAAAAGGAATATTTTTAGAACCAAAGAAAAAAGTACACACATAGCACTTGTTCATTATAGAAACATTTAAAAATAAAGAAAAGGAAAGTAAGACTCACTAGTGACCACAGCATACATTTTGGCTTATATCCTTTTGGACTTTTTTTTTTTAATGGTCCCTGGATATGTGTCTGAATACATGTAAAGTGTGTATAGACCTAATGCCTATTTAGTTACCTTTTATTTCACTTACGAATATACTGTGAGATATTTCCAAGTGAATATATATACACACGTATGTATATGTGTATATATACACACATACATATATATATATATATATATATATATATTTTTTTTTTTTTTTTTGAGTGGAGGAGGGACAAAGGGAGAGAGAGAATCTGAAGCAGGTTCCACGCCCAGCATAGAGTTGAGGCGAGGCTTGATCTCATGACCCTGAGATCATGACCTGAGTGGAAACCAAGAGTCTGATGCTTAATCACCTGAGCCACCCAGGTGCCCCCCCAAGTGAATGTATTTCTACATTCATAATATTCAGTTGTCTTTTGTTTACTTCAACAGAACCTTCATTTTTATTCACTTTCAATATTATGAAGTTACCGTGAGGGTCAGCTCAGCTCGTATGTTATTCTGTAGACTGAGGCCTTAGACGAAATCCCAGGTTCTGGATATCAAATTCTTCCCCATTGTCCTTTTCTGTTCCACCTTTTAAAAATAGATTTCTTCTTATTATAAAACTGATATACACTCATTGGAAACAAAATTCAAGCCAAACAGAATTTCATAATAAGAAAAGTAAAATCACTTCAACTCATACTTTCGGTAAATATCTCCTGACATTTGTACGCACATACGTGACTGCATACATACACGTAAGTGCTATTTTGCACGCGGTAAATGATGCTTTGCAACCTGCTTTATACTCTGCCATGTATGGTGGGATCTTTCCCTATTCACACACATTCACTTACCCCATTCTTTTAAACAGTTGCTTATTTTAATTTGTAAGGATGTAGCTGTTTAATTAGTCTCCAGGTAGACTTTAATATAGTTCTTTTTTTTTTAATGGCTATAAGCAACATTGGAATGAATGCCATGAACATACATTTATGCATTTGCCCAATTATGTCTTTAAAATGAATTCCTAGAAATGGAAGTGCTAGGTCAGAGGGCGTGGACATATTACCAAATTGCCCTCCAGAGACCTAACACAAATTCTTATTCCCATCAGTGTCTGGGAGTGCTCATTCTCTGGTTTAAGCATCACGGTAAATATTACCAAATAAACTGATCTCCAGAAAGGCTATGGCTACTTTCCTTCATCCTAGGTCTCATAATTTGAAAAAAAAAAAAAAAAACAAAATCTTTGCCAATTTGATTGAAGGTGTTAGTACTTACTGTCATTTGCATTTTTTAATAAAAAAAAGAAAGTTGAAATCCCCCCACCCCTTTTTTTTGACATTTGTGTTTTATGTGTTTGAATTTTTCTCATAAAATGTATCTTGAAGTTTTAATTTGGGGATCAAATTATTTCCAGAGTTAGGACAGAACATTCCAAAATTGCAAAGCTTAGGTAATCACGGGTTGAGAGTTGGGTCCCATGTGTCTCAACTGTTTAGTTCCCTGGTGAGTTCTAATTTTAATTTTAACCCAAATGTCTTAAGTAAACCTCACATATTACATAAATTCATTTTGTTATACTTTTATAGCTATCTAGATCCATATTAAAAATAAGAAAAAAAAGGTAATGATCTGATTAAAATTCTAGTCTGGAAAATGACTTACTTCTGGACAATTTCTGCATTTTCAGTTAATCTCTACAGGCAAAAGTAGCTTTTCTTTAGTTTCATAAATAATTCTTGCCTAGCACCTGGCTGTGCTCTATGCACTGTTGCAGAAAAGTTGCCTTTTTATTTTTAAGCCCCATGTGCAATCATGCGCATCATAAAAGTGGTTTAGTTTGTGAGATTTGTTAGAAGAAATAAGGCTGTGGTCAACCTTGATGACATCCCAAATTATATGACAATCACAAGGTCTTATCATAGCCTTCTTTAGTGAACATGCTTATTTATGCGTCCTGATATTCAGCGGTAGAATTTAGAGCTAGGAAAGGAGTTTTGTAGTCTAATCAGCTCATTTTACAAATGAGTAAACTGAAGCTTTGCAGGAAAGTGATTTACCTGTAGACAGCCGGAGGTGGAATTTAGTCCCCTGATTCTCTGTCCCAAAGTTCTTTTCACTCAAGACACGCAAAGATTAGCAGTCCACACTTATAAAGCATTTTTTTCTCTTCAGAATCTTTAGTATATTTCACACTTTTGTTTTGTTTTGTTTGTTTTTGTGGGGAGCATGCTGGCAAAAGGGGCTGATGGGCCAAACAGTAGGGGCTCTTTTCCTATACCCAAGACATGGTGATCCATGAATCATGGTGGCTTCCCAGTTCTCTGCCAGGGGATATTTTGCAAATACTCTCATTTTAATTCCCAGTGCTTACACTCTACAGCTGCAAGTTTTAACCACTATAATTGTTATTTGCCTTTTATGGACGATCTCTGAAAGCCCCTGCTGGGTAGCTAACATCTCTTCTTGTAGATCTTTGTGTCTCTACCTCTTTTAGCATTGTGCTGATAAATAATAAGTGCTCAATAAATGTCTGACGGAGTATTCTTTATCAGTGGGGGTCTCTATCACTTCCCTCCACATTTCATCAGAGGTTTGGGGTAATTAAATTATAAGGTAATTTTCTTCCTCTATGGCCTTGTTTGCATTAATATGCCCATTAGATCTTTGCTTCATTACTTGGAAGTTGCAAGAATAGCATAAATGACAATTTAGATGGCTGAAGAAGTGTCATTTCTCCCACCGATGTCCTCTAGACAGATTTAGAGGTGGTCTGATCCTTGGTTTCTTCTTTTAAAAATATGAGGAACTGGGGTGCCTGGGTAGCTCAGTGGGTTAAGCCTCTGCCTTCGGTTCAGGTCATGATCTCAGGGTCCTGCGTTCGAGCCCCACATTGGGCTCTCTGCTCAGTGGGAAGCCTGCTTCCTCTTCTCTCTCTGTTTGCCTCTCTGCCTACTTGTGATCTCTGTCTGTCAAATTAAAAAAGAAAAAAATACACGTGGAACTAAGATGAGCTGTCTTAAGGATCCGATGGGATGGGACGGGAGTGAATGGCTCCCATCCTGTGCTGGTCTCAACAGCATTTTGTAAGTTACCTCAGCACTTGAGCCTCTGAAGGGTTGTCAGGGATAATCTGAAAGTTTTCAACAGCTGGCGGCTCAATGACAAAACGGAATTCTGCAAGGATAACCCCCACATGCAACAATTCCCCACTTCTTCCTAACCCACCCCTGATGTCCATGCTGCCCCCCCGCTTCTGTCCTGGGATTGGTTTTTGCCCTGTCTCCTCATAGGGTCTTCCTTTCCTGAGCTGGTCCATACAGTTGCGTATGCGGCCCATAAAACCCCTTTCTGCACTGAAAGGATATTCAGGTTATAAGCTAGTCGCACGGGGCGCCTGGGTGGCTCAGTGGGTTAAAGCCTCTGCCTTCGGCTCAGGTCATGATCTCAGGGTCCTGGGATCGAGCCCCATATCGGGCTCCCTGCTCAGTGGGGAGCCTGCTTCCTCCTCTCTCTCTGCCTGCCTCTCTGCCTACTTGTGATCTCTGTCTGTCAAATAAATAAACAAAATCTAAAAAAAAAAAAAAAAGCTAGTTGCATGAAGTCTATCAAAGCATTGTAGTGGAGTCATGTTCAGTTGTGAGTTGAAGCATTAAATAGACCTTTGCTGGATAGCCCATTGTCTGCTTTATATTCGAGTCTCTTTATTCCTCCTTAAGTTGGATAGTTGGATTGGGATCAACCTTTTTTTTTTTTTTTTTTTTTTTTTTAATAGCTGTAGGTCTAGATGTGCATCTCAGTCCACACCCCAACACCCCGTGCTCTCCTCATCCTCATCTATTATGGGAGTGATTTTTCACGTATTATGCCTTTGAACGTCCCATAAATCCTTTGGGGGTAATTACCGTTACTGTTAATTTACAAATGGGGAAACTGAGGCTCAGAGGAGTTAACGACATGCCTGCGGCTGGATAACCAGTAAGCAGCAGAGGCAGGATGCAAAGACAAGCCTGTCTGACCACAGCGCCCAGGCTCATTCTCAGGGAAGTTCAAAACTGGAGGCTTACCTGTGTTTAAGGATAGCCCATGAGCTAAAATGGGAAAAACAACCCCAGAGAGTAATATTTCATGACACATGAAAATCATATAACATTCAAAGTCAGTGTCTACAAATAAAGTTTTATTAAGACACAGCTGTGCACATGCATTTATGTGTTGTCCGGGACTGCGATTACCCCCCCTCCCCCGGCAGTGGTAGAGTTGAATAGTAGCGATGGAGACATTATGTCCCACAGAGCCCCAAATAGTTGCTGTTTGGCCTTTTTCAAAAAACGTTCGCTGACCTCGCCCTTTATGACTTAGTTCAATCAAGTAATGGAATCTTTTCATGATGGGGCTTCCATATTACATTCCTCTTTGGCTTTAATTGGAAGTCGTGAACCTGGACAACTACTCCCAACAGCGACCTCTGAGGCCCAGCCCACAGGAAATGTCTGAGTGGTGCTTCTCCTGGTTATGGGATTTGTAGGCCATTGCTCATTTCCGCCGAACTCAGCTACCGGTCTCCGGCAGCCCATCCTGGGGTCCTTTCCCCTCCGCTGCGTTCTTCCTGTTTGCTTCAGATTTCTTTTCTTTATTGCCTCTCCCACGGAGAAGCTGTTCATTCGTTCTTCCCCGGCTCCCTTCCTTCTCCCCTTCCCGATCTCACATTTTGTTGAAAGAGACGGTAAAGTAAAAACAGTTTCTCACCGCCGTGGTTGCCTGGCTTTGTTGTTTCTGATCGTGAGCCAGGCCAGAAGGACCATCGTTTCTGTTGTGTGGAGAGAAGACGGAAGCTTCCCTCTGGGTGTAGGATCTTAACACATCTTACCCAGAGAGCTTTGCACTTATCATCGCCTGCGAAGTTAGGGCTGGTGTATCACACGGACTCTCCCACCCCTGGGTGGACACTTTGGTTTTTTGCTTAGAGAGTCACTGAAACTGTGGGTGTTGTGTGTATGTAGGAACGAGGGTCCCGGGAGATGTTCTTTCTGCAGAGGAAGGGAGGGAGGAGGTAGGGATGGAGGCTAACGGGAGACAGAGTCGCTTCGGTAGGACGAGCCCAGATTCGCTCACCATACCCAGAGTGAGGTAAGTTTAAGTCACACACGGGGGAGGGCTGCAGTTCTTATTCTCCTAGATGGTAGCGACGCTGCAGATGTATTCCAGATGCTGTGCTTAGCCATCGATGTGAATTATCTCCTTGTCCCCTTACTAGGGTGTGGCGAGGTGATGCCCCATTTTGTATATGAGCAAGCTGAGGCCAGAGAGGTCAAGGAACTTGCCTTAGATGGCACGGTTGACGGCACAGCAGTGGCTTTAATCAAGGTCTGTCTGACCCTAGAACCCGAGCTCCTGGCTATTCTACTTGAGTTAAGTGACCCCATAATACATTTATGAACCCATTACCCAGAAGACAGGGTTGGTGGCAAAAAATATGAGTGGATTCTGTGTGAATGTGCATACACCGGGGCTGGGTATGATAATTAGGAGGGGCTGTCCAGTGTCTACCTATGTAGAGGTTCCTTTTGACATGTTCCTTTAAGCCTCTTGTTGATCACGGGATAGCATCGTCTGACTCATTCTGAGTGTTAAGGTTGAATTCCAAGTACAAAGTATCCATGGGTAGAAGGAAGCTGGTTACAACTAGTCTACTGATAGATACTGTACAGACAGGAAGTTACTGTTAAACATCAGTAATGAGTATTGATTCCATTAGCTGTCTCATAGGCTGTAATGAAGCAGATCCAAACTTTAGGTGTTTCCCTGCACTTCTCAGGTAAACCTTTTTTTTTAAACAGTAGTAAGAACATGACCAGTTTGGCACCACCATACCTAAGTAGAGGCATATAATTCCTTGGTGGCTTAGTGATTTCCTGTATTCCTGGTTATTTCTCTGTAAAGGTAACAAGTGTCATTTCCTTGAAATTGTGAGTGAGCCTGCCTATCCACTGTTTTCCTCTTGTACTGGGTGGTGTGCAAGAAAGTAGAATTCTCTCTTTTTGTGGTAAAGGAGGCAGCTGGGGGGAGTGGGGAATGAATTCTGTCTTTCCACTTTTCTCTCCAGCCAAAGCAGGATGGTAACACCTATGTTTCAGTTGTTTCCCAGGGATCCCATGCAGAAGCCATGGGGATAGATGGTCTGGATGTTGAGTGACAAGTTATTTATTCCCTTCCTCGATTCTCCCCGCTCCAGTCCCACACGGGAGGAATGGGTTAGAGATAAGGGTAAGGCTAGACTCTGAAGAACCAGCAGGAACAGAATGGTAAAGAGTATGGGAATTCTTTTGGAGTGAAGGTGCGGAAACAACTTCTGTCTGGTATTTGAAATCGTAATAACCATATTCTCCCCGCTTTCTCGACTCCTTCGTGTGCCCCAAACTCCACTGCCATTTGAAAAACATAATCCCAGAGACTCTGACCATGCCAAAAAGGGGGAGCTTGCATAAGGGGTTTGTCCAGATTAATTCGACCAGTAATGTTGGGATCGATGGTTCCCTTTAAGACATTGAGCTTGTGGAACTAGACAGAGGAGCACTGTGCCCTGGTCTCCTACTTATTTGCTATGAGGCTTGAAAAATCTCCTTACCCTCTAGCTTTGGTTTCTTTACCAGCTAAATGGAGAGACCGACACTCCTTCACAGGATTGTTACGAAAATTAGGGAAGTTTATCTACATCATGTGTTTTGGCCAGTGCTTGGAATCATTTCTTCGACAAATATTTATTGGGCACGCTGCTGGGTTTGAGGCATTGTGCTGTGCCAGGCTCACTGTGAACATAAATTTGGTCCCTTCTTCCTTTCTGTCTAGCCCTAAGAAGCTTATAGTCTAGTAGGAGGTTAAGAAAAGCACAGAAATGTGTAGACTGGAAGCTAGAATCCTAGATATGCCCAGAAGAGATACCGTGAGTCGGGAGGTCCCAGGGATGAGAAGGAGCTCAGGGAAATTTTTACAATGAGTGTGCAAGTATCAACATGAATTTCAGAGCTGATGAGGAAATTGTGCCTGGGATCCAAGGTCCGGATGGGGAAGGAATCTCGCTTGACTTCAAGAGTCCGGGGGCACCAAGAGATTGTTCATATAGGCACAACAATTCCTTAGAAGAATAAAAAAGAGATATCCAAGCAAAATACCCAAAGTTTGTATTTTCTAAGAATTTCCTTTTTCTTACCAAGCTGTATACTACTGTTATTACTTATGAGCACAATAAGTTAATAAATGGAATATATCCTCTCTCATACTTTTAGAGGGTTTTTGTTTTTTTGTTTTTTTTTGATTGTGGAAACTCCAGGAAATCCAGAGGTTAATAGTTAAACAAGTATATCATATCACCTGGGTTTATAGGCACACTGTAATTATATAAGCAAGCTGTTGGTTCAATGATCAACGTCTAGCTAAGTCAGGGAATATTTTCCAGAGCATGGCCACAGCTGCAATTTTCATTTTTTATAACCTGCCAACCTGCCTTTTCCATTTCTTAGGGCTTTTCCTTTTTCTAGAATCATCAGAAGTCAGTTAGAGAGGAAAACTGTTCAGTGCACTTCTGAATTTTCCTTACCTTATGGGAGGTGTTCCAGAAGGTTCTTGGTTTTACCAAAGTTACTCTCTCTAGCAGGATATCGGGTACTGGCAAGAGAGTTCATAAGTCTTGTGTGTGGGTATTTTCAATTTCAGAAAAATTCCATTTAAAAGATAAATACACGGAAACAATCGATAGGTTCAATGAACTTATCTTTCATTATCTTGGTTTAAAAAACACAGTGACCTATAGCTCTGAAGCTCCCAGTATGTTCTTTCTCAGTGTAACCAGTACGCAGTCACCTGCTTTCTCCTCAGTGACTTCATTCAGCTCAGGGTCAGTAAAGTGGGGGAGGCGGGTGAGTGGACTCACCTGCCTTCAGAGTCAGGAAAGGGACAGGGCACTTTTTGCCTCACCTTGCTGTGTGGTTAAGGAGCACGTAAGACCCAGCCAGGTATATAGGACCTGCCAACTATGTCATCTCTTGAATGGCTTTCCAAGTCTTCTTGCTTGGGACTTTGTTTCTGAACGAGCTTCCATTTTTATAGGTTAAGTAGAAAAAAAAAAAAATGCAGATTTAATTCTGGAGTTGATTTAAGAGTGAGATTGAGGGACACCTGGGTAGCTCAGTGGTTAAGCGGCTGCCTTCGGCTCAGGTCATGATCCCGGGTCCTGGGATCCAGCTGGCAGCGAGCTCCCTGCTCAGCAGGGAACCTGCTTCTCTCTCTCCCTCTGCCTGCTGCTCTATTTGTGCTCTCTCCGTCAAAAAAAAAAAAAAAAAAAAAAAAAAAAAAAGTGAGATTGAGAGCTCCTGATACATTAGGGTTAGAATAACTTTTCCCATCCCCAATTTCAATCTTTTTTTTTTTTTTTCCCCCTGATGTGATCTGGCTAAGGACGAGAGAGTCAGTGTTGGCTGGGTAAGGGCGTGTGGGGGATGGCTGAGAAGGCTGGGGGTGCCGAGGACCATATATTTTTTTAGTTGAATTTAACAAACATTATCGAACCATTAAATCACCTGCCCCTTGCACTGTGCTATGTAAATACCCAGACAAATAGAATTCCATCGCTACCCTTGAGAAGCTCTATAGTCTGGTGGGACGTAGCCTTTCTCTAGGGCTGCCAGAACAGATAACACGAATTGGGTGGCTCACACGATAGGAATTTATTGTCTCACAGCTCTGGAGGCCATGGGTCTGAGATCATGGTGGTGGCCAGGTTGTTCTTTCTGAGGGCTGGGAGGGAGAATCCACTTCATGATTTTCTTCTAGCTCCTGGTGGGTTGCTGACCATCTTTGACATACCTTGGAGGCACGTAGATGCCTGTCACCTGGCCTGTGCCTTCATGTTTGTGTGGCGTTCTCCCTGTGTGGGCCCCTGTGTCTAAGTATCTCCTTTTTATGATGACACTGGTCACATTGGATTAAGGCCCCCCTTAATCCCATATAACCTTATCTTAAGTGATGATAAATGCAATGACCCTATTTCCAAGTAAGGTATATTTGGAGGTACTGGGGGGGTTAAGACTTGAACATAACAACTTTAGGGGGACACAGTTCAGCCCATAACATGGGAAGATAAACATGGCGGCGCGCTCATGCACTCCTTGTGATATGCCCATGAGTTCTGTTACAAGCTGGAGCCAGGACACCTGGGAAGGTAAATGGTCTCACTCGACCTGGGAAGGTGAAGAAAGCAGTGGGTAGGGGGAGAGCCTTAAACTGGTAATAATGGAACTTGAAATGTGGTTCTTCTCGGTAGAATAAGCAAGTACAACAAGAGGCTGGCCATCTGGTCCGTGAGCAGACTACCTGCTCTTCCTTCTGATTTTCTATTGTTAATGACAGACTGGATGCTTCTAAATTGGGGGGTGTTAGCTTGGAAAACACACAACACACACACGCACACACACACGCTGTTGCTGTGTTGATTCCCCGCACTGAACTCACGTTTGGGGGTAATGAGATCTACTGTACACTTGCAGTGGTTGTCCCAGGCAGCTTTCATGGACAGACACAGAGGTAGTGCACTGGGAAGTGGGGGAAGAGGGCATCCTTTCCTTGTAACACATGGTCCTAGTCCTAACGAAACAAAGCTGAAGAGGGAATGGGAATGAGTAAGAACCAAGGCTCTGTAGCCAGGCAAAGCTTATTTTTAGAAAAGGCCTGTAAGCCTTCAAACAAAAAAAAAAAATTCTACTTGAGTGTTACCAAGCTCTTAAATATTGATTTTTTTTCTTTTTTAAGAGCGAGAGCAACCATGCGAACAGGGGAGAGGGAGGGACAGAGGGAGAGAGAGAATCTTAAGCAGGCTCCACACCCAGCGCAGAGCCCAACTCAGGGCTTGATCTAAGGACCCTGAGCTCATGACCCGAGCTGAAATCAGGAGTCAGAAGCTTACCCCACTGGGCCACCCAGACGCCCCTCTTGAATACTGATTATTAACAAAAGGTCTTTTCAACTCTGTATATATTTATTAGGGTTAATAGTCATCTTTATTTTCTTAATGTGGTCAGAGTAGGTTTGGCATCAAATTACGTATGAATGTACTAGGATCCAGCTTGGGAGAGAGGGCCCAGTATGGGATGAAATTGTCAGGGCATGTTGTGGTGGGAGGGCGGGTGGCTGGGGGTAAGGTCGGTGGGAAGGAACTTTTCCAGCTTAGGACAGACATCCATGTCCTGCTGCCCTGTTAGGGTGTGGATGGAGGTATGCTTCAAGTATGGGTGGGTGGGGGGGGCAGGTGGGCACCCCAGGAAAAAGCTGGAGGAGGATAAAGCATCCCTCAGAGCCCAGTGGGTGGTCGTGGGACAGGCAGTCCAAACAGCGAAAGGACAGGTGGGCAGCAGAAGCGAGGCAGAAAGTCAAGTATTCGATGAGTCAGTGTGAAAAGGGAAGAAAGGAATAATAAACAGGGAGATCGGTTGGAACACAGGGACTGGCGACTCAGAGGGTCCAAGCAACCAGGGTGCAGAATTCAGGCGGGAGCAGCCATCGCTTCCCTCCCACGTTAGCCCTGCGTGTAAGGAATGACTATGCACCTCACCTGTTTCTCGCAGCCTCAGAGGGAGTCTTGGTTCACCTGGCTATTGTGCGGTGCACTCACCGGGAGCCGGTGGAGGTGGGGTGTAGAGGGACTTGCGGAAAAAGAGCAGCAGCAGCTAGTTTGAGGCTTGTTTGAAACGAGCCCAGACTGATCTCCATGTTGAGTACCTGCGTGCAGCTCGCAGGGGGACCCACGGAGTCAGAGGAAAACAGGAAATAGTGAATCAGCTGCATCGTCAGGCTCCTTGGTTTGTAGACCGAAGCCAGCTACTGGTTTTCTGTCTGAGGTTAAGAGGCGAGCACAGTCTAAATGTGAGACAGCAGCCCCGGGTCCAGGGCATTCCCATTCTAAGGCAAAGCTGGGAAGCAAGAGATGTTAAGGGTGGGCTGGGTGGGTGGAGAGGGAAAGCTTGTGTGATCTTCTGTCCTAAAAAGATCTCAGGGGGATGGAGAGACTCAGTCTTCGCTGAAGCCATTGGGCAGTGTCCCGAAACTGGTATGATTTTTGTTCCCTTTGATCCAGCATTTCCGTTTTGAGAACCTATCCTGTAATAACTAGTGGTTTTGGAGGGCCTACTATGTGCTTTGTGATAAACACTCTACTTCTTAGCTCTAGTTTTCATAAAAACCCGAGAGCGAAGTCAAAGTATCCCCAATTTACAAAGGAGGGAATTGGACCGCAGAATTAACAACCTGCCTAAGATCAGAGAGTTTGGGCTTGCAGAGCTGGGATTTGAATCTAGTTCATTGAAATTCCAAAGTTCCTGTTTTTCACTCTGTAACTGACATGGCAGAGGAGTGAAAATAAGGAACACGTTACTATGTAATAATAAAGGGATAGCTTCAGTTGCAGAGACCTGCCTGATGTGTAGTAGGTTATGGAGACAGCAATAATGGGAATGGGAAGACGGTTATGACCCAGGAAGAATGGATATAGATACGTGGAGGGATTACACGGATGTGTAAGTGTTTGTGTCTTTGTATTTTATTTTATCTCACGTCAAAGTGTTTTTATTAGGGAGAATTTCACTGAGTCTAATTGTAGGAGGTATCGTTGAGCCTGGGAAGAACTAAGAAAGCATTTTCTGACTCTCTCTCTGCTTGCTCTCCCTTTGAAGGGGCGCTCATTCTGTTTTTCTTGGGAGGGTCTTTTCTGTTTTGCCCCGCAGACTCATCAATAGGCCCATGGTTTATTACCTTTTTTTTTTTTTTTAAGATTTTTTTTATTTATTTGACAGAGAGAGAGAGGGAGATCACAAGCAGGCAGAGAGGCAGATAGTGGGAGTTGGGGAGGGGGACCAGGCTCCCCACTGAGCAGAGAGCCCGATGTGGGGTTCCATCCCAGGACCCTGAGATTGTGACCTGACCCGAGGGCAGAGGCTGAACCCACTGAGCCACCCAGGTGCCCCTGGTTTATTACTTATTAATTTAATTTTATTTATTTTTATTTTTTTTATTTAATTTTTTTTTTTTAAAGTAGGCTCCATACCTGGCAATGAACCCAATGTGGGACTTGAATTCATGACCTTGAGGTCAAGACCTGAGCTGAGATTAAGACTGAGCCACCCAGGTGCCCCTCTGCACGTAGTTCAAAAGTGCTACTAGCCCGGTATCTGTATGACTTTGTGGTTTCAGTACCCATTGTTTGGCTGGTTACAGTCTCTGGTCTGAGATCAAATTCTCTATCTTGCAAAGGAAAAATCATCACTGGCCCTGAGTCAGGCGTCCATCCCTGGGGCCTGAGGGCGAAGCACGGGGCCCGCTGCTACTTAGAGGTGCTGTAAGCCTGGGTCATCTGAGTGAGGGGCCTCAGTGAGACGGAAAAATGGATTGACTTAATAAGCACATGGGAAGGAAATACAGGAGGAAATGAAAACAAGGAATATGGCCACCGAGGCTTTCATGGGAGTGAGGTTCTGACCGTATGGTGACCTGTGGTGTTTTAATCATTCTTCTTATAACAAGCCGTTATGAATTTGCCTACCATTAATAATAAAGAACTTAGTTAATGAGGAAGGAGAGGCGTCTGCTCAGAGCCTCTCGTAGTCTGTGAGTGGAAGAGACTCAGACCCTCTACGCGGCCGATCGTCTGTTCCGTTGTAAAGGTCGGTTGCCTTTCCAAGGAGCAGTAACACCGTCTGGTGAACCAACTTGAGTCTGTGCCCTTGGACAGAAAGAACAGGACAGAAAGGGTATGCGGGTGCTCTCCCTGTTGGCGAAGTGATAAATACAGGATTCGTTTTCTGATAATGTGCCAGTTGCCCTGTTCATGGGACAGAGAGCTTGGGCAATACATACCTGGCAAGATGGAAGGAGTTTCCAATCATGGAAGGTTGCATCTAGCAAGGATCTCAGAAATCATCCAGGTTGAACACCTCATTTCACAGATGAAGCGGGTATGGCCAAGCGAGCTTGAGTAACTGAAAAGGTCAAGGTGAAGGCAAACCAGATCTGGAAGACAGATCTCCGACACCCACACCTGGACTGCTGTTAGCATGCTAGGTGCATCCTGATACGGAGCCAACCTTTGACTCTCTGGGGAGCCCTTCTCTTCCTATAAAGACAGAAACTAGACCCTGAGGCTTAAAGATAAAACACAAACAAGAGTGCCAGGCACAGTGGAAACCAGGACCTCTGTTTATTCAGCGGGGCGTCCGATGATTGAATGGGTCTTGTTCAATCATGCACGCAGCCGTTCATCCATTAATTCATTCTCTGCACATTTATTAGATGCTTCTCCGTGTGGTTCGCGGCGAGGCACCGGGAAGTGTCCAGAGAAATGATTCCTACTTGCAAGAAGCTCAGTTTCTAATGGGGAGCAGATGTGTGGACCCACATTTGTGATGTCCTGATAGCTCAAAGGAAAGGTGATTATCTGCTGAGATCTTGCAAAGGGAATGGGAGAGTCGGGGATTGGGGTGGGAGTCGAAGCGGACTCAGCTCTGGTCTGTGGGGCAGTTTGAGGTGGTAGGAGTGTTGCGGAAGTCCAGAAGCTCTGTGTGGTTGGAAGGTAGGGGTCATCTCTCAGAGTAAGGAGACAGGATGTCGGAGAAATAGGCAGGGGCCGAGGTACTTGCAAAGCAGAAGGCGTTCGTTGTTCATGGCTTGACTCTGATACCGAGTACCAGGCGCTACTGAGAAAGGGTTTCTTCCAGCAGCTAGATTCATATAATTTTTGTATTTTAGACTCAACTATGCATCTATGTCCCTTAGCAACAGGTTTTGTTAGTATTCTGAGCTTGGTATGAAATGGAGAGCCAAATTAGCATTGAAGAGCTTTCCTTTGGCACATCTGCGACGAACTTGCTTTATCGGTTAGAAAAAGAAAAGACATTAGCCTTTATAGGGAAGAGAGTTTGCCCGGGTTGATTAATATTAGTGGTTTTCTTTACCATTGGATGACTCAACTCATCATGACATTTTGTTGGCATTTTGTCAACTTGCACTTGGCTTTGTTCTATAGGGCATGCCTTGAGGTCTGATGATGGAGTTTTTATTCATCTGGGCATGTCTCCCATCCTGCTGTTTTGTTTTTTAGCTAACTAACTTGACTTTCCTGCCTGCCAAGACCCCGGGAGCTTGCTTCCCCAGATTCCACTGTTTCCTTCATGAGGTCAAGGGCATGCTGCTCACATAGGAGGGCCTGCCGTTCTGGAGGTTTTCTGGAGCAGAAACCCCAGCCTGTGTAATCTAGAGCTGGAGATGCCAACTGCCTGGACTTTGGAACTCAGACTTGATCTGGAGGGAGAGGAATGCTGTCTGGTTCCAGAGTCTTACGAAAGTGCGGGAGGGAGTGCCCAGGTGGTGATGGAAAGCAAAATCAAACCTGTGGTGGTCTTTCCAAATTTCATAAGCAGCCAGTATTATTTTTATGTTATTTTTCAACTTAAAAAAAAAAAAGATTTTATTTATTTGAGAGAGAGAGCCCTAGAGTGCGCTTACGCACATGCGCACACATACACACGCATACATGAGTGGGAGGAGGGGCAGAAGGAGAAGCTGGCTCCCCGCTGAGCAGGGAGCCCCACGTGGGGCTCGATCCCAGGATCTTGAGATCATGACCTGAGATGAAGGCAGATGCTTAACCGACTAAGCCACCCAGGCGCCCCTAAACTTTTCTTTTTTAACTTAGAATTTCCCGAGTGTGTATCCATGGCCTTGCATAGTTCTTAGCAACAAACTTAGCAACAAATCAGAGAAAAAAAAAAAACGAACTGGTTATCTGCATTTTTTGTTGGCTTTGTGATCTCATCTAGCTCATCTAACCTGCTTGGGCCTCAGTTTCCTCTCCTTGTAACTGAACGGTCACTACATTCTGTTGATTTTAGGAAATACCTGATTTGACTGGGAAGATGCATTGAGGCTGCAACATGGGAGAATATAGAGATACGGTACAAATACAGAAGCATAAAATTAGGATAGATGACTGTTAGCAGATGAAAGATTTCAAACATTTTTACCTTCCCTCCACTCCCATTGGGCTCAAGAAAACCATCCACGTTTTTGTCGTTTTGGATAGAAGTTTGGAAGAAATTAACTACTTAAACCACACTTTCATCGCCACCTGAGTTTACCTATAACTGGGCCCTTGTTTGTTCTCCAACATGCATTTATCCATTTTCACTCTAAGAATAAAAGGTAAATAATGGAGATGGGGGAAGAACTTTGTTCTTCGTGTAACAGTTGTAAAAGTGAGGGTCTATGACGCAGAAAGTTTATGCCGTCTTCACAAAAAAGGACAGACTCAGCTTTATGGGTTGGTGTGGATCCAGCGTTCCTCAAAGTTTAAAAAAAGTCAAAAATGTATTCCAATCATTTGGAATTGATTTGTAAGAAGAAAATAGATGGGCTGCCAGCAGTGTTAGATTGTTCGGCTACAAACAACCCTTGAAAAGAAGTGAACAGCTGTCACACTTCTCTGTCCTCTGTGGGGATTTAGCTTTGGAAAGATAACAAGTTTGCAAATTAACAGATCTCATTTAAATCCCCCCCCCACCCCTTTTCTGCCACTCCAACCTCCCCCCTCTGAGAGCACAGGACTTTGGTTCTCTGGAAGCAAAGAACATTTGATTCCTCTTCCTCACTGTTGGATATGTCAGTAATCAGGCAGTTTTGCGATGAGAATGAATGAAGCAGTGCTATCATATATTTTTAGTTTATGCTAATGACTCCACAGTAAATATTTCTCATATATTTTTAAATTTTTTTTAAAGATTTTACTTATTTATTTGACAGACAGAGAGATCACAAGGAGGCAGAGAGGCAGGCAGAGAGAGAGGAGGAAGCAGGCCCCCTGCTGAGGAGAGAGCAGGACGGACATGGGGCTCGATCCCAGGACCCTGAGATCATGACCTGAGCCAAAGGCAGAGGCTTTAACCCACTGAGCCACCCAGGCGCCCCTCTCATATATTTTTATAAAAATGACTCGATGGGGATTTTTACTCTGATTAATTATAGATTGGGAAAAAATATCAGAAGAAACACTTCTATTGCGTTCACTATTTTGTTCGCAGAGCCCAGTGGGTGCTTTAGAAGTACCGTTTGAATAAATTCTTTCTTAGCCGTGTGCAGGCTGCGCCTTATGCACACATGGAAAGCGAACTAAGATGGCCTTTGATGGGTTCATTTCTCAAATGAGAACTTGTCGTCACACCTGTAGAATTCTCCTGTGTCTTCTTTATACGTGTATCTTTTTTTTTTTTAATGGTAAAATATGCATAGCCGAAAACTCACCATTTAAATACTTCAAAGTATACAATTCTGTGTTTTTTTGGGAGTCGCAAGGTTGTGCAACCATCACCACTATCTAGTTCCAGAACATTTTTATCTCCACAGATGGAAAGCAGGCACCCCACCCCCCCCCACCAGCCCCTGGCAACCACTAAGCTACTTTCTGTTTCTATGGATTTGCCCCTTCCAGATATTTCCTATGAATGGAATCATACAATATAGAGCCCTTGGTATCTGCCTTTTTAAACTTAGCATCTTGCTTCCAAGGTTCATCCATGTTGCAGCACGAATCAGCCCTTCATTCCTTTCTATGGCTGAATAGCATCCCAGTGTATGGATATATTACACTTTTTTCCTCTTTTCTGTTTCTCATCAAAAATCTGGTGTCTAGAGAACTTCTTAAGAAGTAAGTAATAAGTTACATCTCAGTCTTCCTAATAGAACTTAAATTAAAAACTCATCCCAGGGAGTTTGCATTGTTCAAGCAGAAAACAGCTCCGAAGAAAAGAGTACATTTCTCATGGTGACGTCTCAGGGATGGGGACAGGGGACACGTTTAGCAGCGAATTACATCCTTGTGAATATCTGACTTCTTGCGAGGCCAAGTCTACCGAAGGCTGTGGGACTGGACAAGGTGTTGAATGGTAGATAGGCACCAGGGTTCGGGTTCTGGGTTAGCCGTGAGTGAACCGTGTCACCTGCATCTTCTTGGATGTAGTGTTTTCTGTGCGTTGCTTTGGTTTGATTTCAAGTGAGGCCCCTTGCTAAGCTTTTTTACGAGCGTTATCTCATTTAACCCTCCCCAGAATTGTGTGGTGCAGGTGTAATTTCTATCTGCCTTTGATAAATGAGGAGTCTGTAAATGATGAGGAGTAGGAAGACTAAAAACCACAGCCCAAGTTTCCCTTCTAGTAAATTGTGGGGGCAAAACCCAGACTCATGTCTGACTATCTTTAGCACGAGCTCATAACCAGCATATGGCAGGCCTTGGCAGACTGGGACCCACCGTGTGTTTTCGTACAGCCCAAGAGCTAAAATGGTTTATCTGTTTTTAAGTGGCCAAAAAAAAAAAAAAAAAAGAAAAGAAAAAAAAAATCAAAAGAAGAATATTTCCTGACACGTGAAAATTATACGAAGTTCCAATTTCTATCTATAAATAAAGTTTTATTGGAACATAGCCACATTCACTGGTTTACATATTATCTCTGCTTTCATGCTACAATGACAGTGTTGAGTTATTGGGACAGAAACTGTGGCCCACAGAGCCTTAAATATCTCCCGGTTTGGCCCTTTATGGAGTAAATTTGCTTGTTTCCTCCTTTGTAAAATGGAGGCAGGGACAAAATTCAATTAAATTATTCTTCAGGTCCCTTTCAGCTTTCATGTTCTGAGAATGGCAGAGAAAGTTGCTTACATCGGCTTTCCCTTGAGGTCGCCTCTCACTCAACAGATGAGTTTGCCTCTTTGCTAAAAAGGACTGCGCGTCACTCCCGCCGCGGGCCATGCATTGCTGCCCTGACCTCACATCTCTGCGTCTATCCCATCCTTGATTCTTCTATTCTGAGTAGTAACAAGGTTACCCCTTGTTATATGCCTGGGATGCTCAAGCTCTCAACGGGGCTGTGAAGAAGGCGCAGAGATCATAGACGGAAGGTCAGGTGTTTTTTTTTTTTTTTTCTTCATTTTAAAGATGTGCGGACTGAAATGGAGGGGAGGGCACTCTGTGTCTCCAGGACACATCAGTTAGTAAGTTGTGGTGCTGGAATGTGGACCTCGGGTCACCCCCTTTCTGATTCCAGGGCCATTCCTACTCTTTTTTTTTTTTTTTTTTTAAAGATTTATTTATTTACTTGACAGAGAGGGAAAGTGAGAGACGGAACACAAGCAGTGGGAGTGGGAGAAGCAGGCTTCCCGCTGAGTGGGGAGTCCAGTGCAGGGCTGAATCCCGGGACTCCAGGATCATGACCCGAGCTGAAGGCAGACACCTAAAGGCTGAGCCACCCAGGCGCCCCCCCTCACCTTTTTTTTTTTTTAATTTATTTGACAGACAGAGATCACAAGCAGGCAGAGAGGCGGGCAGAGAGAGGGGAGGGGGAGAAGCAGGCTCCCTGCTGAGCATAGAGCCCTATGGGGGACTCGATCCCAGGACCCTGAGATCATGACCTGCACCGAAGGCAGAGGCTTTAACCCACTGAGCCACCCAGGCGCCGCATTCCTACTCTTGACTGATGTTCTCTTTGCCCTCTGTCCACCTAAAGAGAGCTCCCCATCCCCCCTCTGCACTCCATTCCTCTATGCATACTTTCTTCATTTCCCCACCCCTCTTTCTAATGGTCTTTTTTGTATTAAGGTCGCATCCTGAGAACAGCATTCCCTTAGGCCAGCTCTTCTGGCCATTCCTGCCAACTCTACCCCATCCCCCACCCCCACCCGCTGTGAAATTCTCCTCCTCTAGGGTGTGTTCAGGGCAAAAAAGCATGACTCCGATCTGGTTCTGCCTTTTGCAGCTGTGTGATCTTGAATATTGTACTTGACTTTACCGAGTGTCCGCATCTGTAAAATGGGTTGATGGGCAATCGCAACCACAGAGGCTTGATTTGGGAAAGAAATGAGCTCACTCACCTGCTATACCTGACCAGGCTTGGCAGTAGCTCTTGGTCTTCTCACTATTATTATAAAACAGTATTTTCTATCCTATTGCCCAGTCCCAAGCCTCGGAATTACCCTGCTGGGTTTTCTAGAGTAGTTCGTGGTTTCTTTTCACCCAGCTGTCCGGTTTGTTTTTCACTCCCTGACATGCATCGTCTTTGGCCTTTAGCCTCTTTATGTTTATTTTTCTTCAGCTTCTCTTACGTTGGTTTGATCACTGTCCCCTCCTTCCCTTCCAGTCCTATGCATTGGTCAGGCCTCCACTCAAGCACTAGAGTCTCCTGGGACGGAGTCCTTCTGTCCTGATCTCTTTCTTTCTGAACTTCCTTTGAACGTGGAGTTGTTAGAGCCACGGACCTTGGCAATGAAAGGCATCATGTTTGTCTTCCCACTTGGCCAGGTTAAGTAGCTTTACTAAGTTTATTCAACCTGTCTGTGGCAGGGTCAGCTGCTGCCTCCCCTGTATTAGATAAATCTCTGAATCATATACACTTTCTTGTATTATTCACCCTTCAGTCAATGAGAGTCGGAGTGCTTTTTCTATAATAGGCTCTGAATTCAAGAAGGACAGATGGTAAAGACCAGTTTTATGCACTTGTACTTGAGAGTGAATGCTTCTTTAGGAACCTTGCTTGCCTTAACCTCATTCTGGCCCTGGTGAGGGACTTTCACTTGTCCTGGGAACTCACAATTGGAACAGGATGTAGGGGATGGGCTGATACTCTTAAAAAAAAAAAGGCAGTATAATGGCCACAGGAGAGGTGTCAACAGCATAGAAGAAGTAGTGGTTAATTTAGGGGGCATTAGAAAAGCTTCACAATGGAAGAGACTTTTGAGCTGGGTTTTGAAGGGTGAATAAGAGTTCGCTAGCAAGAAGAATGTATTTTAGTCAGAATGACGAGCAGAGGAACAGCAAAGGAGGTTGAACATGCATGTCCTGTTTGGTAAGTTTGTGCTGTTGCCAGGCTGTGTCTGGGACATAGTGTCCCTAGGACATTGGAGAAGAGGTGATAATGGAGGGAGTCACAAAAATTCAGACTTTTTTTTTTTTTTTTTTAACTAAAAGATCTGCGCTCTAATTCTGGTGCCTCTGTCTCCTTCTGTATAAAATGTTTGAGTAGAGTGGGTCCTAAAACATTTTTAGATAATGCAACCTTCTGGGTTTGTCCTTCTGTATCAGTGAACTCCAGTGTGGTTATTTTCAGGCTGTCCCTCCCCCGTTTTCTTTTCTGACCCTTGCTTGCTAGGCGATGTACATGGTGAATGGAAAGGTTGATACATCATCTGGAAATTTCTGGATGAAGTAGGGTGCTCTGCTGGTTTCGGTTGATTTCTTAGCCTTGAGGGTGATTTCTGAATTCGTAAGATTTTGTTGTCAGAATGCCCAGAAATGGATTCTTGCTGATCTTGGCGGGAAAGGAATCCACTGGAAGAATTTGGGGGAGGTTCATAAAACCTTCCAGAGGCTCAGAGAACTAGAATCAGGAGCAACAGTGCTGGGGAAAACCCCCAAAATACACCAAAGAAGGGGGCTGGTGCAGACACTACTGTTCCCACCATGGGGAATGGATACACAGCTTGTCCCTCTCGCTGCTGCGGGACCTGTGGCACGATCGTCATCAGAACTGATGCCGACATAGCTTCCCCAGTCTGGACAGAGCTGCCACGACCCTTGTCGAGTGCAGGAACGGATCATGCGCTGCCCCTGCTGGTTTATATTGCCAGGGACTGGTTCCAAGTCGGCAATGACTGCTCTGGGCTTATGCTCTAGTGCAGAGGATGCTAGGAACACAAGTATCCTGCACTTTTATAAGGGGTGGCTGGCTTTGCCTCTTGACATGGAGGCCTCCGAACACAGGAAGAGGGGGCTCAGATGCCAAATGCATGACAGATGTCCACGGCAGTCTCTACGCTGGCCATTGTGTGCATGCCACCAACTTTCTTGAGCTGGAGATTTATGGGAAATCCCAAGCGCATTTGCATCAGGAAAAGATTTTTACCAGCTCTCTGAGATAGAGGAAGGAAACTCGACTCGGGGGAAGTGAAGCAGTGGAGAGAAGACTCTCCGGTCTTAGATTACTTGCTAACCTCAAAAGCAAAAGGGCTGGCTCAGCCTTAGCTAGGTCTGTCTGTCCGTGAGCTCATTCTAGTGCATTTAACAAAAGTGACGTTTTCCACTTGGATGGCATCACCTTGATTTGTGCACAAATTTCAGAAATCATGGATAAAATCATAGACAACAATTTGTTTTGTCCTCGCTAAAAACTTGATGGCATAGACCAAGTACATGTCTCCTTTCACCGAAAGGGGAATTGTTGCATATTTAAATGAAGTAGCTTTGTTTTGGGGGCTGGGGGGAGACCGGAGGCTGGGACCTGGTCTGTCCATTTGTCTTTTAGTCTTTTCCCCACACCACAGGCATTTCCCTGTAAGAATTCCCCTTTCTTTGGGTAACAAATGAATTGTCTGTAAATGCCCGAGTTCCGTAAAGAGTATTAAAAGAACTCTTGATTTTATGTGTAACGATTGGGTTGGTAGGAAGGACATCCCCGGTAGCTTTGTTTCTCATGGGTGGTTATTTGGATGAGAGAGAGACCTGTTGCATTTCTGTGCTGCAGCTTGAAAACATAAACCTCATGAAGGTCTCTCTTCCTTATTTTGAGATACTGATGTTACCGACTTCAGTTTCGAATGTATCCACTTTAGCTTGAGTCTTAGCTTGAGTTCAACTCTGTTTCCATCCATTAGAGGTCCGGAGTGGGGTTGCTGGAGAAATCTGATAGGTACCTACACACCTAAGGAGTTAAGAGTTTCAGGGAGAAAGAAATGTTGTTTATTTTTTTTACCCCTCAACAAAGGTATTTTGGGTACGTAGCATGTTGTCTTACCAGCTGCTGCCTCCTTTGGTGTTAGCTGATTCGTTGCTGTGCTCTCTTCTGTGATTAATGGAAACTGGGGTAGGGGAGGGCGGATCCATCACTTTGTCTAAGAATACTGAGTTTACGTAACTGAGCCGGTAATTGACAGCGGACGGTTCAGCCGCAAAACTCCAGCTTCTCCCAGGGAATGGAAACACGGTGCAAGGATACAGCCTGGGTTTACGTTAGTCAACAAGTTTTCGGAGTGACGCACGGGAAGCCTAAACTATACGGAGTGCTGGGAGATTGAATTGCTAGATTAAGAATCGTGTTACATGGGCTAAATCAGTAGTAGCCGGACTGGCTGAGCCAAGTCACTCTCTGTACCTCAGTTTCTCCACCCATGTTGGAAGGGCAATGCTATGTGCCAGAACCTTCGTGGGCCTTAGCTTATCACCCCTTCCCTGCTGACCTTTTTGGTGGGTTTTGTCTGTCTTTTGCCGAGGTGAGGAAATGAAAGCACGGTCGGGGGTGGGGGTGAGTAGTTGTCTGGGAGGTTCTGGAGCTGGTTATTAGCAGGGTGAGGACACAGACTTAGATCTGGGCGCTCCCGAGCTACTCAGCTTGCTGGCCTTCTCTTAGCCAGTACCTTGAGGCGGCCTTTCAGTATTTCCCACTATGCCCACTTTACACACTCCCTACCCTTTTATGGTGGCTGTGTTTTGAGCTTACGGGGGAGGAGGGGCTCGAAAACACAGTTGCTGGACTTCGCTGACTTGGGCAGTTCTGTCAAGTGGTCATTGAATCTGATACCTTTAGCGGATCTGATGATGTGGGTGATTTATATAACTCGATGGTTTATTGGTATCTTCCCTTTCTACCCTAGGAAGTAGTCCTTCCCGTCCTACCTAGGAAGGTGGGTTTGGGACGTGGAATTTGGAGATGGTGCTGAAGGCAGGAATTCAGAGGGGTAAAACTTAGCTGAGCCGGGGGTCGGTTGATGAATGAATTAATCAGTTAATGAATCAGTGAATCAGTTAATGGCAAGAGAGAGCAGGAGGCAAGGGGCTTGTAGCCCCGGCAGAGGCCCCGGGCCAGGGAGACGGGGCCAAGTCCAGGGAAAGGCAGACCAGCCAGACTGTGGTGGTCAGTTGGCAGACAGGGCCCTTTCACCCTGAACCCGAGAGACCACATCTGGAACAGAGCAGGAGGAGGACTCGGCCGAGGGATGAAGGGAGGCCACTCAGTCAGCCTAGGACGGAAACAGGGAGGCAGTTTGAAGCCACGACGGACTCACCTAAATATTGTTACAGCAGACCTCTGGCTGGTCTTGCTGCTTCGAATTTCTATCTCAGGACTCCAACCCCACTGAAAAATCAAGCAAAGTCCCCATTATCTAGCTCTGTAGGGAAATGTTCTCTGAGCATTTTTTTTTTTTTTTTTTTCAGCCAGAGTTTAGTCCTCTGAGCCCTGAGGCCCAGCATAACCCTGTTTTCCATGAGATTCTTTCCCACAGACACTGTCTTTTATTCTTTTCATTTCAACGGAGTCTAAACTTTTCTCTTAGGAAGCACGACCCCGTGCTGGTCTGCGGTGCACAGAGAGCCCCCCGCCAGGTTGCGAAGGTGCGGGACCTTTCTGCTCCCAGCAATGGTGGGTGACTCCTGGGTCTCCCCACGGCCGTCCTGGGACCTGGCCACAGTCCATGTCACCGTCCTGGCCCCACTCCCAGCTGCCGCCGCCACCGGCCAAGACTCTTCGCATTTGCCGTTGTGTTTTTCTTCTGCTTTTCTCTTCAGCCGCATCTTTGCTCTGGGTCCCTGTGGTTTACTTCTTTAGCCCGTCCCCAGGTAACGAGAAGCCTCCTTCCTTCTGGCCGGCCAACAGACCGTTCGCAGGCCGGATGTCCTCTTGGTGGTTTGTCCCCTCTTGGCTGCCTCCAGCCTTGCTCAGAGCGTTTGTTTTCATTGCTGACGTGGAGGCACTTCCTTTCCTTTGGTGCCTCTCGTTTCTCCTGTGATCGGGGTTCGTGGCTTTTCCACCTGGGGACGTTGCCAAAAGAAAGTGGCCCCTGCCAACCGAGGTGTCGTGGCTGTTGCAGGGGTGTTGCTGGTGATCGGTGATCGGCAAGTGCCCCATGCCAAGGTCTAGGGCAGGGACCGGCGCTCCCGGCTTACAGGCTCTGAAAGGGACATGGCCAGTCCTTTGCTGACAGTGGTGAAAAGTCATAAAGGAGCCTGTTCTCCTCCTCCTAACGTGATCAGGAGCATGGATTGTGGAGTCAGGCTGCCTGAGTTCAAATCCTGGCTCGTCCCCTTATTAGCTGTGTATCCTTAGGCAAGTTACTTAACATCTTCATTTCTTAATCTGTAAAATGGGGACAATGCTTGATATATCATAACATAGTGTTATACATCACAATTTATGATACATTCCATTTCATGTGTTATAATATATAACATAAAAAACAATGTTACATCATATTGCATGGGTGCTCCAGTATTCTGTTTATAGATATTATGATTATAAAATTATAATATGATATATTATAATGTAGATATGCAGATATTACATTATATTGTAGTGCAGAACATGTAGAGATTATATTACTATATGTATTGTGTTATTATATGTTATTATAATATATAGCTTACGTACTTGCATTTGTTTTCTACAACAAGCTATTATGTAATAACATATGCCATAACACTATCCATAACTTTGTATATATAATACACATAACTTTGCATATCTATATACATGGCTTTACATATGTACATATATATATAACTTTATAAGTGTAACATATATAGTACATAAACTATACATATACAGTGATTATATGTAAAGGCTTTAGAACAGAGCTGGTATACAGCAAGGAGTTGCTATATCAGAGTTTGCATTATTAATTCGTTGTTTTTGTAGAGGTGTTGTTTTTTGGGGGGGATACATTTTTGTTTTCAGCTTAAAAGCAAAGCTGACTATTATTCCTCAAACTCCTCTGAGTGGTTGCTTATCATTTCTATCCTTTTAAGGATGCAGTATTTCTTTTTTCTTTTTTTTTTTTTAATTTCTTTTCAGCGTAACAGTATTCATTGTTTTTGCACCACACCCAGTGCTCCATGCAATCCGTGCCCTCCCTAATATCCAACCACCTGACTCCCCCAACCTCCCACCCCCCCGCCCCTTCAAAACCCTCAGGTTGTTTTTCAGAGTCCATAGTCTCTCATGGTTCACCTGCCCTTCCAATTTCCCTCAACTCCCTTCTCCTCTCCATCTCCCCATGTCCTCCATGTTATTTGTTATATTCCACAAATAAGTGAAACCATATGATACTTGACTCTCTCTGCTTGACTTATTTCACTCAGCATAATCTCTTCCAGTCCCGTCCATGTTGCTACAAAAGTTGGGTATTCATCCTTTCTGATGGAGGCATCATACTCCATAGTGTATATGGACCACATCTTCCTTATCCATTCGTCCGTTGAAGGGCATCTTGGTTCTCTCCACAGTTTGGCGACTGTGGCCATGGCTGCTATAAACGTTGGGGTACAGAGGGCCCTTCTTTTCACTACATCTGTATCTTTGGGGTTGTTATGCCCCAATAACGGGTCCGTGATTAAAGGAGCGAGACTGATACAAAGCGAAGGTCAAGCAAAGCTTTATTTCGCGCCAAGCATCAAGAATCTAACCGAACGTTCGGGGCCGCACCTCTTACAAGAGAGGGCGACCCTTCTCTGTTTCACAGTCTAGCTTTTAAGGGCAAAGGCCATGCGGTTGGGCCTGGCCACGCACAGGTGACCAATGTGATTGTAACACACACAGGAAACTCCACAGTGATGCTAGGTGACCAATTGAATTATAATTTACCCTAGTAGACATTTGAATCAGCCTATTACACCTTGATTAGGATTGGCGCCAAAAGGGTACCCAGAGGGCGGGCCCATACTCCTTGGTAGCTAGGGAGACAGTATGCCACCCCCTACTGATCGGATGTCTCCACCTGGCCTGACCCACCTTTGTATCTGGGCATTGTTACCCGGTGGTTTCCGGGACCCGCCTTTAAGTGAATTCCCTGGGGGAAGGGGAGCGAGGACAGTTCAAGGGCTAAACAAGGTTTTGTTTAACCTCAACGAAAGCCTCTTGACAGAATATAAACATAAAATAGGTCCTTACAGGGTAAATACCCGGTAGTGCAATTGCAGGGTCATAGGGAAGCTCTATTTTTAATTTCTTGAGGAATCTCCCCACTGTTCTCCAAAGTGGCTGCACCAACTTGCATTCCCACCAACAGTGTAAGAGGGTTCCCCTTTCTCCACAAGGGATGCCGTATTTCTTAGTGTGTCTGGGTGGCTCAGTTGGTTAAGCTTCTACCTTTGGCTCACGTGATGATCCCAGGGTCCTGGGATCGAGCCCCGCTTCGGGCTCTCTGCTCAGCAGGGGGTCTTCTTCTCCCTCCCTCTCTTCCTGCTGCTCCCCCTGCTTGTGCTCACTCTCTCTTTCTGTGCCAAATAAATAAATAAATAAATAAATCTTAAAAAAAAAAACCCACTTTTCTCTATTTTTTAAAAAAAAAAGGATGCATATTTCTCAAGTACTAGGCACACAGTGAGTGTGTGAAGCTTGGTTTAAATCTCAAACACAGTGAGAAGCTGGCGTGAGTCCTGGTCTGAAGCAGTAGCATTTGGGAACGTTGGTCTCCATGCTGCCTGGTCAGGAGGTCACCAGTCCGTCCCCCTGGGCCATCTCCTTGGGCCTTCTTGTTTCCAGTGCTTTTCCGCTCCATTCGGACACTACTGGGTTTGGGATGAAGCCTTGGAGGTCATGCTCTGGCCCAGCCTTTATCTGTGCTTTGTCTCTTCACAACATTCTGGAAGCAGAGAACCAGGGATCAAACCCGAGTTGAAGTTTGGGGGTAATAGAGTATTTTTTCCTCGAGAGTCTTTCTTTTAAGAGCTGTATTTGATGATGAGGTTGAACTAGGAAGTGAGGCTAGTTTTTAGTTTACTCAAAAAACACATTTTGTGAGCATCTCATATACCAGAAAAATATAAATAAGGCCCTATGCTCAGAGGAGTTATAGTCTAGACAGTACAGTTTTGTAAACACACACACATATATGTAAACACACAAATATAATGGGAACTCTATGGTAGGGAAGTATTTTTGGTACTTGTGGACACGAAAGCAAGAGGGTTCTATTTAACCTTTGGGTGAAATGGAAGAGGGGGGGTGAACCTTGAAAGTGTTTATGGGAGAGATTTTATTTGAGCTGAATCCAGAACATTGAGTAGGTTTGCATGAGTCAGAGAGAAAGGAAGCATATTCTAGACAGAGAAAACACCATGAGTAAGGGCACAGAACCTCAGAGCATCCTGGTGGTCTGAGAATTGCAAGAATTTGTCACGGCTGAGATGAAGTATGAGTGAAGGAGGACAATGAGAATTCACAATAGTGAGTGGCCAGGGGTTATCAGTGGCATGCCGGAGCTGGCCCCTGTCTGGTTCATGGGAGCCATTTATTAAATAGCCAGTCATTTTGTAAGCTGGTCGTTAAAATGGTGGTAGTTTGCACTGGACAGTGATGGAAACATTTACACCACGGAAATCAGCAAATACTACATATCAGGGCTCCTCTGCGAAGGGCTGCTTTACCGTACTCTCCTGATGGAGATGCTCTTGTATGCCACTCTGATAATTATTATTTTTTTGCAAGGAGAATTTTATTTATTTGAGGGAGGGAGTGGAGCAGAGGGAGAGGGAGAAGCAGGCTCCCCACTGAGCACAGAGCCCGATGTGGGGCTCGATCTCACGACCCTAAGACCAAGACCTGTGCCGAAGCCAAGAGTCAGACACCCAACCCACTGAGCCACCCAGGTGCCCTGTGATTATTCTTCCGAGCGTCCCTCGGTGTAGGTGATGAGGAGCCGGAGAAGGATGGCGGGCAGGAAAGTAACATGATCAGATTTGTAATTAAGAAAGATAACTCTGTGTCTTCGGTCCTGTCCCTCCAGAAACAGACCGAGAGAGGGAGCTTTGCACGCAGGAGGTGTACCGGGGAGTGTTCTTGCGGCCAGCATTCAAAGGCAAGCAGAAGAGAACGGGACTGGGCAGAAGGCACAGCTGAATAATGAAGCAGGTGTAAGGTCCATCCCACGGGGATGCTTTGGAGCTGCAAAGGCCCATCAGTGTAAAACAACCCGGAAGCACAGGGGTGGGGGTGTCCGGATAGAGGATGTCCCTGTGGAGGGGTCCACAACCACGGTGAAGTGACTGTTCCAGAGGGCATGCCTCACTCCTGAAGGTGATTCGGTGGCCGTTCGGTGGATATGTGAGCTCCGGCGGGAGGTGGGAGGGGGTCGAGAAGACCCGGTGGGAGGGTATTACAGCAGTCCAGGTTAAAGATGATGAAGGCATAAACTAAGGAGGTAGCCACAGAGATGGGCTGAAGTGTGGGAACCTGGGGGTGTGTGGGGCTAGTTCCCCTCCTGCAGTAAGTAGTTCTCAACGAAATGCCAAGGCTGCCTGCCCCCCCCCCCCCCTCAGGGGACATTTGGCTGTGTCTGGAAATATTTTTGTTATCCTAACTGGGAGGGATGGTGTGTCTATGTGGACGCTACTGGCATCTAGTGGGTAGAGGTCAGAACATCCTACACAGCACAGGGCGGCCCTCTGTAACCAAGGATCAGCAGCCCCCACACATCGGCAGTGGCAAGGTTGATAGGATATGAACAAGAAAGGAGTGATATTGGGAGGAAGGGACAGGACATGGGAGCGGTCTTCTTTCTCTGCGCCTTCCCTGGGTGTCTGGGTATTGAGCCCCTAATTCAGTACCAGATTGTTGAAGTGGAGATAGTAGTTTACCGTCAATACTTTACAAAGAGAGGAAATTGGATCTTACAAGCAAATGCCTATCATCGAGTCCCTCAAGCCGTGCTTGTCTCCTATGGCAATTTTCACTCTTGGGAGCAATACATTGTCTTGTCTTTCCCTTTCTTCTCCCTTCCAAAAGGTGAAAGTAAACTAGAGCTTCCTTCTGTACTGAAAAATACAGAAGTATAAGAAAGCACATAAGGGGCGCCTGGGTGGCTCGGTGGGTGAAGCCCCTGCCTTCAGCTCTGGTCATGATCTCAGGGTCCCGGGATCGAGCCCCGCATCGGGCTCTCTGCTCAGCGGGGAGCCTGCTTCCCTTTCTCTCTCTGCCTGCCTCTCTGCCTACTTGTGATCTCTCTCTCTCTCTCTCTGTCAAATAAATAAATAAAATCTTAAAAAAAAAAAAAAAAGAAAGCACATAATAAGGGGACTCTCAGAATCACCCTCTGGTTTTTGATACCGGTAGTAAAAGTTGTGCAAAACAATGGTAGAACTGCAAGGAAACTATTAAAACGCATCGCTTAGGTTTTAGCAAAGTGATAAAGCAAAGGAAGAACATTAAATTTAATGAGGCAAAACCGAGAAGTCGATTAGGGAGGTTCGAACTTAGGTGGTAGAGAAGCAGTATGTAAAATTCCTTTTCTTCTTTACGTGAGCACATTCAATTATAGCGCCTTGGCGAGAGCTTTGGTGCTTTTTTATTATTGTTGTTGATGTTAGTGTTATTGTTACTATTATGGCTGAAAGCTGGTTAGTGCACAGGGCGACCGCCAGCCAGGTGCTCTGAGACATCCTGGTGGGAGCTGAAGACAGGACTCCAAGGAGGTTGGGGGGGGCAGAGTGGCTGCGGGAGGCACGGCAGGTGCCCCTCAGTGGGTCCCAGCAGGCAGAGCAGTGGTGCTGGCGGGAGCAGAAGCACAGAGATGTGGCGTGGGCATTATTAGCAGGAGAAGCCTGAATGGGAGATACACTTAATGCCTGGTACAGGGTACCAGCTGATGGACTGCAGCCATAATAGAAAACTTTTTTTGAAAAGGGGCAGATACTAGGTTTTTTTTTTTTTTTTTGGCCCGACGGTCTCCTGCACCTCTGCTGTAGTGTGAAAGCAGACAGATGATATGGAAATCAAGGAATGTGCTGTAGCCAATAAAACGGGTGGCAGGCCAAATTTGGCCAATGGGCTGTAATTTGCTGACTCTGGACTATGGTCTTGAGGAGCCTGGTACACTTTTTAAAAGAAGGATTTTTGATATACTGTTTAAGGAAGGTGTGGGTGTGGAGACAAACGTACGGCAAAGATTTAGGACTAAGGGGCCCAATGCATTCATTTTCTTTCCTTAATTTCAGTCTCTTACTCATGGCCATCCCTCTCCTTTCTTTAAATAATTATATATAATTATATTTTTATATTTAATACTTATGTACATATAATTTTATATTTAATAATTTATTATTAGTTTATCATACAGAAATAATTTATAACAGTCAATTACATAATAATTTGGTTTATAATAATTGATTTTCTGTTTTTGGGGGGGAAATGTTAGATCGTGGGAGGAAACTTCTCTGCTCTTCTTTCTTAGCGCTCTGTAAATGACATTTTAGTGATTTTTTTTCTCTTGGGTGTAGCTCTTTCATTACATTTTCTTTTCTTTCTTTCTTTTTTTAAAAAAAGATTTTATTTATTTATTTGACAGACAGAGATCATAAGTAGGCAGAGAGGCAGTCAGAGAGAGAGGGGGAAGCAGGCTCCCTGCTGAGCAGAGAGCCCGATGCGGGGCTCGATCCCAGGACCGTGAGATCATGACCTGAGCCGAGGGCAGAGGCTTAACCCACTGAGCCAGCCAGGCGCCCCTCGTTACATTTTCTTCTCCATTACCATTGACCTTGGGGTATGTGATTCTCAACCTTGACTGTATATTAGGATCACCTGGGGGTGATCCTAATATACAGTGCCCAGGCTGCATTTGGAACAATTCATCAGAACTCTAGGGATAGGGCCAGGTTTTTTAAAGCTCCCTGGGGACCCAGATGTGAAGGCAAGGTTAAGGACCATTGCCTTGGATTTAAAGGGGGAAAAAAATTGTCCTTTAGATGCAGAGAGAAATTTAACCTGTGTAGGGGTAACCATTTCTGACCTGCATGTTTTAACTATGAAAATTGGATTCTTCAGCTTTTAAGGGTTTATTCAGGCCAACTTACTAGTGACACAGTAGAACCTTCTTTGTTATGGTTGGGTGCTGGCAATAAAAGAGGTATCAGGAAGCTAATGTGACTTGGCTGATGGGTCTATTTTTGGCCAGAAGCATTTTCTCCATCAGCGAGTGTGGTGACAGCCTTTGAACATGGTGAGAGCTTCCAAGTTTCAGTGATTAAGTCATTATCCACCAAAGCCAATCTTGACCAGAGTAAATGGTGAGGATATATGTTCTGCGTCTAGAGGTAGTAACTTTCTAACATCGTCATGGGTGCCTGCATATCTGCATATAAGAAACATATGGTGTTTCTTAAAGAGAACCTAATCGATTAAGTGAGAGCTGACTTCTGTTTAATGTCGGGAGACATAGGGCAATTCAAAAGGAACTTTTGAGGAACTTTCATAAAGATATGGCAAAAAGAGTTTGAAAATGTAGGTATGGGGATAATCATATTTTGTGAGTAGTGACATTTTTGGGGGATCCAACCGCCTTTTTTCCACAGCAATCATGTTTTTGTTTTCGTTTTACATTTGACCGATGGAAGATTCTAACCTTGTGACCCTGGAATGGCTCAAGCATTTAACGTTGAAGGCTGAATTTCAAGGATTTAGTGCTTTCTTTCCGAAGTGAGAGTTTGAGAATCATGGTTTTTGAGGGGAGAGTAGGGAATAGTCTACAATGTTCTGAGGAGTTTTCCCTCAGTAGCAAATTGTCTGGTGACTAGTGTAGCTTCTCAGGTCCGTTGTCATGGAGTTGTGAGACTTGCTTCATTTATTGAGGGCTGATGGGAAGAGATGAGGATTCTGTCTGCCGCGAGTAATGGAATGCCCAACGACGGTGCCTGCACCCAAAGGGGCTTATTCCCCCTCTATGAAGAGACGACAATGCACCGTCCCGGGGTTGGTTGAGTCGGTCATTTCACTAGGCTCTGGCTTTGGGAGGTGGCCCTGTGAGTGCTGATTTCCTTGACTTTTTCTTTCTGGTCACAGGATGGCTATCATGAGGGAACATGACCACATCAAAAGGCAGGAAGAGAAGGGGGTATTTCTCCCCTGGGTCCTATTATTATTATATTAATCAGGAAGGAAAAGCTTTCCAGTAGCTCCCAGCGGACTTCCTCTCAGATTTCAAACCTGGAGCCAAAAGCTGTTACTTGTTCACCTTCAAACCCAGACGGGCCAAAGGGGTTACCGTGGTTAGCAGAAACTAGGGGTTAGCAAACTTTTTCTGTAAAGAGTCTTGACTATGGGTATTTGTCCAACCCCTTGTGACCCCCATAGGGTGTCTGTTTCCTATGCTTCTCTTCTTTTCCCTAACTCTGTGAAAACCTAAAAATCTGTTGTTAGATCTAGGAATGTTTGCCAAGCCATGGACCCTGGCATCAACTAATCAGTTGTGTTTCGTCTCCTGAGGCTGGTGGAGGGGTCTACCATCCCTACCCACACTGCCACCCACTTTTTGAACTAAACCGTGATTTGGTTAACAAACTGGGTGGGCAGCCAACTCTAAATTCCATATCAGGTCCATTTGTATAAATTTCAAAGTAATTTGGCAATGGGCAATTTGATGAAGAAAAATTGGATTATGAGTTCTCGGGACTTCAGCAGACCTTTAATTGGAATGGGGTTCTTCTCATTATGGTAGTCAGGGTAAACTAGGTAACAGATAATCCCCAAATCTCAGTGGCTTCACACAAGAAAAATGTGATTCCTTGTTCAGACTACGTGTCTCAAGTGAATTGTCAGGGAACCCTACTCCACTCTGTGATATGGGGACACACCCAGAAGGAGGCTCCCTCATTGAGTAGTTGTACCATCTTGAACACACAGCCTTCTCAGTCTCCAAGAAGACCAGGGAAAGAAGGAGATTAAAGAATAGCTCTTGAACTTCCTGTGCCTCATCCTGAAAGTGACCTACTGCACTGGCCAGAACTGATCACAGGGGTCAACCCATCTGGAAGGAAGGTTGGGGAACATAGGGGAGCAAACGGAATATTGGTTGAGTGTTCTTATCCCTTCCAGAGCCCCACTGCTTTCTTCATTTTCTTCCAGAAGAAGAGACTTCATGAAGTTGTACGATAACATTATGCCACCAGTAGCTGCTGGTCCTTTTTCTATCTCATCTTAAACTCTAGTTTATCCCATCATTCCCTACCCCCCCCTTTTTTTTACATTTACCTATTTCTCTTCTCCCACACCTTTTCCTTTCCTTACACCATTTAGAATCTTGTCAGCAGTGTCTAAAAGAGTACATAAATCAGAAAATGATAGATGTGGAAATGTATATCATAACTGGATTACTGTATTATAGGATTTATTATCGTAGTGTCAAAAGGACTTTTCTTTTGCCCTTTGAATTTGCCTCTCGCCCAGTGAGTTGAGTCTCAACTGGGAGCATGTGGCTCCCCAGAGGACGTTAGGCAATGTCTAAGGACATTTTTTTTGGTTGTCACCGTGGGGTGGGGTTGCTGCTAGGGTCTAGCGGGTAGAAGTCAGGTTTGCCACCGAACATTACACAAAGCACAGGACAACCCCTGGCTACAGAAAGTTATTAGGCCCCAATGTCAGTTGTGCTGATATAGAAAATGTTGCCCCCTTCTCTTAATTACTTAATTAGCTCTTCGAGTCCTCATAGTCTTGGGCAGCCTTCCCTATTTACGTGACTTATTTCAATTTTTGGTGGACTATAGCCAGGTAAAAATGGAGCCTCCAAACGTGTAGGTAGCTAGTTGACTCTTCAACAGATTTTTGTGATGATTAGGTAGACTACCTCAAGGTTCAGGTAGAATCTCTGAATGCAAGTTTTACCTGTTTTTCCTTTGTCCTTCTCATGCTTTCTTCATCTGTGGCATTCTAGATGATTTCACGTTGATTGTCCAAGCTGCCCTTGTCAAAGTATCATTTTTAAGTTGTTAAAAATTGTGTCTTATACAAATATATCGTGAACGTATATCCAGTATTTTTGTAATTTGTTCATGAGGCTAGCCAAGCTCGTTCCCAGGAGAAATCAAGAGACTGGGGATTTATAGATGCTGGGGCAAGAACATTGTTAAAAGGGTGCTAGTTCAGATCTAAAACTGGTTACTATACTGGAGGGTTACTGATAAACCATTGGAGTTATTAGGTATATATCTATGACATAGATATAAATGAAAATAGCGGGTCAAACAGTTAGTTCTGGTTCGCAGAGGTAAGCATGCATTAGAATCATCTAGAGGGCTTGTTGAAACCATTGCCGGTTCCAGCCTCAGTTTCTCATTCTGTGATGCTCGATGATGGGGAGAGCCTGGCAGCTCTAACAAGGTCTCAGGTGATGCTGTGGAACCTGGTGATTCAGGTAACACACTTCTGAGAAGCATTGCTCTCATATGTCATTGTAAGACGTGCAGTTGACCTTCTGCCTTATTGTAAGTGTTAGATGTTTTTCCTTAACACCCACAGAAGAAATTCTATAATCGAGAAGAGAGAGAGAGAGAGAGAGAGAGAGAGAGAGAAAATGGAAGGTGGTTAGGATAAGTTGTCCTGGGAGGACAAAGTAATTGCAGATCTCAGTGACTTAATAAATAGTGCTATTTTCACTCATTTTATATCCTGTAAAGTTGGATGAAGCTCAGACTATCGTCCTTCAACAATGCCATCCAGAACATGTGGGTTTTGAGGTTGTCCAATGCAGATGGGAGAGCCAAAGACTCTTAACATGGGCTTTTCACCAACTCCTAGACCAGACCGGCACCTGTCACATCTATGCGCATCCCATTGGCCAGAACTAATTGGCCCCCAAAGGAGGCTGGGAAATGGGGGAAAACTCATGCATTTTTAGAGAGCATTTGCTGTCTCTACTGTGTGTTTTATAAATACAAGAGTGTATAAACGTGTACTTATGGATCAAAGGACTCAAAGCATCTTAATGGTGGTAATGTTCCTCTTACTAAAATTATATTTGGAGGTGTATATTTCGCACTCAAGATTTTAGATTTCCAGAAGAGCAGTTAAGGGGTAGTGTCACAACAGGAAAAGATGAGGTTGGAGTAGGGAAGATTCTAATGTTTGAAATTGCTGCTAATGCTAAAAGTTTATGTTTTGAGACGAGTAGTAATGAACTGCATGGACCAATGTTTGCAGCCCCAAGTGAAATACACATAAAGACAGAGAACCCTTAATTATCTTAGTATGAAGGTAGACTCTTTGATCTTGGGATGCAGCAAGCTATAGGTTTGGAGTTTGCAGAATGGTGTTCTAACTCTTGCCCTGCCTCAAATTCCCCCTTGGGAATGTTAAACGGTTGTGCTCACCAAACTTTGACTTTAAGATTACAATGTGCCATGTTCAAGCTGAGATGGATGGTGGGATTCTTAAAGGTTTTCTTTTTTGACTAGCTGTTAGTTAGCCTCCTGAGTCACTCAGCTGCTTGACTCTCAGTTTACTTGTCTGTAAAATGGGTCTCCTAGGAATACTGTGAAAATTAAATGAATATTTATACACTGTACCTAAAAATTCCTACCCTAATGGTTCCTTTGTTTTTCTTTCCCTTATACTTGTTAACATGAGTTAGAAAAGCTATTTTTTTAAAAAGATTTTATTTATTTATTTATTTGACAGAGAGAGAGATCACAAGTAGGCAGAGAGGCAGGCAGAAAGAGGGGGGAGCAGGCTCCCTGCTGAGCAGAGAGCCCGATGCGGGGCTTGATCCCAGGACCCTGAGATCATGACCTGAGCCAAAGGCAGAGGCTTTAACCCACTGAGCCACCCAGGTGTCCCTAGAAAAGCTATTATTGAGATCTTTGTTAGATATAGGATGACCAACCCTACAGATTTGCCTGGGACCGGATGGGTTCCCAGGATCCTGGAATTCCAGTTTTAAGACCCAGAATGTCCAGGGCAAACAGGAATGAGTTAGTCACCCTGTTTAGTGGACTTTCTTGGACCTGCCTCTGGTGTGGCCTAGGGGAATGCCTATACTGTAGATCTTTTTTTTTTTTTTTTTTTTAAAGATTTATTTATTTATTTGACAGAGAGAGATCATGGGTAGGCAGAGAGGCAGGCAGAGAGAGAGGAGGAAGCAGGCTCCCTGCCGAGCAGAGAGCCCGATGCGGGACTCGATCCCACGACCCTGAGTTCATGACCTGACCCGAAGGCAGATACTTAACCCACTGAGCCACCCAGGCACCCTACTATAGATCTTCTTATGGGGGAAAATACTCCCTAGGTTTCGAGTTGTCTCTTCTGTTCTTTCACAGGGAAGCAGCTTGGTTAGGGATGGCCGAGGATTTGTGTTGAGTCTTATTATTTTAGAGTAAAGCAACTTTCTGTCTTAGAGCTTTAAAACCGTTGATTCTAGACATTGGCTTGGATTAACTTTCTCCATTGTCATAATCCGATCTCTAAGCTCATCATAGTTTGGTCAGCTGTGCACTACACATCTAGGACTTTGCTAAGGCAAAGGTGGCAAATAGAGAGTGAGGAGTTGCTGTCCATGTTTATAGAGATGGGCTTGGTTGGACCAATGGTTTTCTCAGTGAGATCGAGGAGTCTCAGGTGATATCTTACTGACACCATTTTTGCCCATGGTTCCTTACTGCCAAATCCTGCTATTTCTACCAGAGATGTCTCCCCTGGCTGGCTTTCTCTCTTCATCTTAGCTCACTGCTTTGCTTTGGGTATTCGTACCCTACCTGCCCATGTATTTTACCATCAGTCTCTTCAAATTTATCTCCTCCTAGTATCTTCCTATAAAACGTCCACCATCATTCTCCTGCTTCAAGATGGCCCCTGTAGCTTCCCTTAGGCCACCATGATTAAAGCCACCTTCTCAGCTTGGAAGCCCTGCCTGACCTGCTTTATGAGCCACCCACAGGGAGCCCTTTCGCAGTCCACACCCCTGCACATGCTGCTCCCATCCTCCTTTTACAACAGCCGCCTTTTCCTTTCCCCACCTGGACATGACGCACCTGTCCCTTTGGACCCTGTTCAAGTGCTCTCTTCCTTGAGAGAGACCTTAGTACCTTTCTGTAACGGTGGCTTCTTCTGTTGAAGGACACATCTTGATTGTAGATGGAGGGCATGATTACGACTCCCTGCTCTGCCTCCGATTCCCTTGGTGCACCAACAACAAACACGGAAGCAAGGACTTCCATCGCTAAGCACTGTCATGGTGTCTTCCCTGTCTTATCCAGTGCCCATTGACCTGTTTATCCCCCACGTTGAGTCGTATTTATCTGTAAGTTGTCAGTGTTTTGTCCACAGGAGGTGTTAGGCTTGAATGAACGAAGGATCCCAGTTCAGGGTTTTCACTGGAGACCCTCTCCTTTTTAAAGTGTGTCCTTTGCTGGGGTCTTGCTATTCCAAACAGGGTCCCTGCACCTGCACACCGGCAGCGTGGCATCATCAGGGAGCTTGCTAGAAATGGCAGGATCTCATCTCTCCCCAGACCCACTGCATCCGAATCTGTATTCTACCGATGTCCCCAGAAGATTGGTAGGCACCTTCAAGTTTGAAATGTACTGCCATAGGCTGGGGTCACATTATGGCCCCGTTACTATTTATAATACATTCACCTTCAAGGCAGGGGGTTCTTCTAAAAAAAAAAAACAAGAACTCCCTTCTTCCTTCCCTCCCTCCCTCCCTCCCTCCTTCCTAAAATGCACATTCCCAGGACCTGCCCTAGACCTACTGAATCAGAATGCGAGGCCGGTAGGGTCACTGCCTTTGAAACAAATACCCCAGGAGATTTATATCATCCTGAAGTCTGAGCACCACATCCCAGGGAATTTCTTAACTGTTTCGTTGTCTCTGATTTCCCTCAAAACTTTGGACTTAAGAGATCGGTCCTCACAATCAGTGTGAACTCTGTTGTGGTTTGATGCCCCTGGTCATTTCCAGTTTCCCTGTTGCTGTTAACAGCGCTGTTGTTCCCCTGGTGGTCCCAGATTTCCTTGCATTAAGAAATGCACAGTGTCTCTGAGTTTCCTTCTCTTGTCATTGCCCCACTTCTCTGCGTGCGTCACTCCTTTCAAGCTCATAGTGTGTTGCCGACGCCTTGGTTTTCTCCATTGTCCCCGTGCCCGCTCATCTCTTCTCGTCTCTCCTCACTCCGCTTCGGCACCAAAGATCTTCTCGCAAAAGTCACCAGGGACTTTATTTTCATATTCACCGATCTTTTTGAGCACCTTAAAGAAAATCTCTTAGAGGTCGGCAATCTTCTAAAAAAAAAAAATCACATCTTATGGTTTTAACCTGCGTTGCTGGTGTGCAGAGTTGGGCACGAATGTCAGTGTCTCAGCCAGGGACAAGTTGGAGCTTACTCTCTCTTTACTTGCCAACCCCTGGGGTAGGGAAGGAGTCAGTCACTGAAGGTTTTTATACTTAAAAACGTGTTTTACAAATTCAAGTGTACTGCAAAAAAAAAAAAAAATATATATATATATATATTTGCAAATATTATATATATATTTGCAAATATATATATTGCAATATATATATTTACAAATATATATCTATATATATCTATATCTATATATATATATTTTAGCTTCGAACTAGTGATTTTAATTCCCAATTCATTACATGACCAAATTTCTTCAGATAAACCCTAACCCTTATGTTGCTTATCATTCCATTCTATAGTTGCTTTTGGCTACAATCTTCCTTTGTTTTATAGAGCGCACCCATGCTCCGCCGAGTAGCTAAATAAGCCATCATCTTCTCTTCAAGAACCTGTAAACTTAATCTTTAAACACTCAGTGGAAGGGGAAGTCCTCAAAAGGAAATAGAGTAAGAATGCACCGTGCTGGACATTCTTCTAAAAACAAACAAAAAAGGGCACAGAAACCTTCCCCCCCCCCCTTTCCTCTTTCCCTTCTTTCTTTCTTTCTCTTCCCCCCACTCCCCAGATCTAGCAAACATGATCCAGGCAATACTTGAGGCTCTGGGGATAGAAGAATAAGACAGAGATGGACCCTTGCCTTTGCGATGCGAACGGTTTAGCGTGGGGGCAGTCCCTCTTGTCATTCAAGAGATGCAGCCATTGGTTAAACATACAGGAAAGGCGAGAGAGGGTTCAGCTGCTGGGGAGGGAAGGAGGAAGATGCGGTGGGGGGGAGTAGGCAGAGACTCATTAGAGGAGGGATCTCATTGGCACTGGATCTTGAAAGGGGAGCAGGTGCCTCCCGTGGGAGCTGTTGCAGCACTGGGAGGGCTGACGCACAGGTCTTCACGCTGCAGCCCCAGGTGGGCACCAGGAGATCACCAGGCATCCTGAGGGGGCATAGACAGAGGAGGCTGGGGAGGCGGGGGGAGCAAGCAGGGGGAGCACCAGTCTGGATTTTAACGTGGGCAGTGGGCATCCGTGACAGCAAAGAGGACCATGGGTTGGAGAAGTGCAGTCCCGAAAGATGGGGTGTCAGTAGGGAAGAGAGCACAAGGTCTAACTGACATGCAACAGACGGAGAGGTTCTGTATGTAGAAGTCACCGGAGCCGCAGAACCCTTGGCAGAACCGCAGGGAGAAAATGGGCTAAACATAGAATCTCAGGTCAAGTTCACCCTTGATGGGGAGGGTAAAGGAAGACCTGTGTGGTGCACTTCCAAAGCCCTTCCCAACGAGTCATAAGAAAAGTCCTTTTCATAGGGATAGACCTCTTGTGTTCCTTATTCCTTCTCCTCCTGGAGTCGCTAAGAACAAATCTGCTCCCCTTCCAACGCAACAGCTCTTGCAAGGATCGGGACGGCGCTCTCCTGATTCTCTTCCTCTTTTTTTCCGGGAGCGACACCTCCCCCTTGTCCCCACTAGTCCCTAAGCGACGTGGTTTCCACGCCGCTTACCTGCACTGTCAGCCTGGCTGACAGCACGGGGTCACCAGGGCACGGAACGAGGGAAAGGACCTCCTCGTGTCTTCATGCCTTCCTCCTTCTGCAGACCGTCCTTCCTTCCAGACTCTGCGTGAGCTGTTGGGCCAATGAGCCCGAGGGTGGGAAGAGACAGCTCTGGGATCGCTGAATAGTCGTGCTTTGTCCGGAGGCGTGTTTTTCTGGCTGTTTCTGGTGCTTGACAGGGTGGTTTTTGTTCTGCGGAGAGCTGGTTTGGGAGAGCAGGCTGCAGAGAAAGCTGCCGGGCCCCCCTCTTCCCTCTGGGGCTATCTCCGAGGCCCTCCCGGGGACTGGAGGCAGCATCCCCAAGGCGCCTCTGCCCAGTGGAGGTCATCCGAGGCCTCTGCGTCCTTGTCCCGAGTCTAACTCAGATAGTGAGGGGAAGAGCAGCCGCCGCCAAGCTCACCAGCTTCATAGTCGTCGGGAAGGAGCCCAGGCCGGCCAGATTCCATTTTAATCAGCGATCACACATGACAAAAAAGGGAAAAAAAAAAGAAAAAAAAAGAGAAAACAAAGCAGCTGTATACCTACCACTTTTCATAACTTTGCCTGCACCCCTGGTAGTCGGATTGCTTTTCTTTTGCAGAAAACACGATGTCAGGCTGGGTCAGGATGGATATGCAGAAGTTTTGAAAGGAGGCGATTTGGAAAGGGAGGTGAAATTAGTAAGGTTTGCAGTTCACATTGGGGTTGAATCACACCCCTTCGGGGATTGTAATGTGCAAAACCTAAGGCTGACATTTCCCTCTCGGGCCTTCCTGCCGTCCCTGACACGCCGGGACACATTGCAGAATCCCTTCCAGACGGGCTTTGAGGACGCGCGGCGGGGGGACCTCCGGCAAGAGGTCGTGGGGGCCTCCGCCTCCGTCGGCCGGGAGCGCATTAGCATCTCCGCCGTGGGAGCGTGGACTCTGGTCAGCTGACGGGGGTGGCAAGCACATTCCAGCAGGGAAGGGAGGCTTGGCCAAGCTTTATGGGCTCCAGAACACGCAGTTCTTCCATAAAATGACAGGAGAACACAGTGTGCTACTGAACGCTGCTGGATTTCTGTGGAAGCGTCTACTTCTCCCCCTGAAGGTCAGGACAAAGGTGGTTTCTTCGAGTGAATTCTAGACCAGCAGTCTGAAGCACTTTAGCTTTGAGTCCCATTTCTGCCCCGTATTATTTTTATGGCCTTGGTTAAGGTTTCTTAACTACTCGGACCTACAGTTTCGTCTTCTTCGTGTCTATATGCCGTGGGGAGTTTTGCCCTGTGTATGTGGCCTGCATGTTCGTGTCCTGATTTGTGAGCCTCTCGGGAACCACGCGGAACCATAAACAGATGCAATTATAAGGTGTCTGGGATTCCCTTTAAAGAAGGAGGGTTGGGGGGCGGGGTATAGATGAAGCAAGACTGGCCAAGAATCGGTCATTGTTTAGGAAGGGTGATAGGTACATAGGGGTCCCTTTTATTATTCTCTTTCATGTATGTTTAAAATTTCTTATAATAAAAGGCAAAAAAACCCCATAAGTTTTCTTAATTACCCATCCCAGATCTCTCCCACATATGTATGAAGCTTTCTTGTGACATCTGCTTCCTGTTATGGTGGTTAATAAGCTAGTGCAGCTCAGTAGTTAGAGACCAGGCATCCTGATTTGTCCAGGGCACTCTTGGAATCCTCCTTTGTCCCGCACTCCATCTGGTTTAGCATTCATCCCCGATTTTTGTTTTTATTATTATTATTTTTTAAACAAAGTATCGTTATCTTATAGTTGCCTTACAACTAGCCAGGATGGGTTTTATAGACCGCTGCCGTTTAATGCTGGCTTCTGCTATGGTCTCTATTAGTGTGGGAGGCGTCAATGCAGCCGGCAGAATTTTACGTTAGTGCCCGGACACATCCAAAAGATGCCCGGCAATGGCTTTTCTCTCTTTTCTGTGCTTGTCATGGAAGGCTTGCTTACTGATAAATCCAAGTGGTCAGCCGTGGCTAGCTCCTTCCTGTCTTAGGTGGCGGGAGACCTTGAGACCACTGTGGCCCTCACTGTGTTCTTTGAGGGCTACAGGGCTCAGAAACCAACTTAAAGGATATGAACATGTGACAGGAAAAATAATTCTGCTTATGTCATTTTATAATGTGCATTTTGCTTTAACGCACATATGTATATATGTGTGTGTGTATGGGTATGTGTGTGTATTTAGAAAGAATCTCATTTTGAAAACAGCTTTCAATATGTTTGGGTTATATAAGTTTGCCACTGTAATGAAACCAGTCTGTTGATCAGTCGATAAATATATTTTTTTTAAGATTTTATTTATTTGACAGACAGAGATCACAAATAGGCAGAGAGGCAGGCAGAGAGAGAGGAAGGGAAGCAGGCTCCCTGCTGAGCAAAGAGCCCGATGCGGGGTTTGATCCCAGGACCCTGAGATCATGACCCGAGCCAAAGGCAGAGGCTTTAACCCACTGAGCCACCCAGGCGCCTCCAGTCAATAAATATTTAAAAGGTTGTGTAATTTTTATTATTTTTCCTACCACCTTTCCCTCACAAAAGTATCCCTGTTTCAATGGTAAGGTATGCACGCACCATACTTAATAGCGGACTCTGAAGGTAGACTCATGGCTCCATTTCTCAACTCGGGGGACATGCGAACTATTTCTCCTCAGGTGTGTTTCCTCATTTGTAAAATGGAGATGATAAGGGTTGATTATAGAATTTTCGTGAGGATAAATCGGTTGTTACCTGTCTCGCATTTAACATAACATTTTCCCTATTTTAAACACGGACTACTTAACTCTGTGTTTATTTGGTTCCTTCTTATCTTCTTTACTAGATCATATGCCCATTTAGGAGAGGAAACGGTTTCTTTATTTTTAAAGACCTCCCCAGGGCCCGATAACCTAATACGTCCTTGATAATATTTGTTGATTGACTGAACACACGAATGAATGATCGGCATCTGTTTTACACGCCTGCCGCCAGCTGGCATGGTTCGAGTTGCAATCTGTGTGTATGAAATGGAGCCACGTCCAGGCAGGAATTCCAGATTCATCGAGTCCTTGTTGGGACCCCAGGTGGGCTAACAGAACCGACCACCTCAAACACAAAGTCTTAAACAACGTGATGTTTCTGTGTTCTGTAAATCTGAAACTGACAGGCTGCCCACTTACTTCCCTGACCCCATTCTGTTCTTCCGGTGGGTGCTTTCCTTGAACTTTGGTATTACTCAGTCAACTCTTTGCTCACCGTTGCCTCCCTGCCAGGGATAAGGGGATCTCGGTCAGGCCAAGAAAATGGAGTTCAGTAAAGGAAGAGTGATCATACAGGATGAACATATATGGGAAGAGACTAGACAATATTAGAATCTGTGTTTTACTACATCTCAGGGAGGAATCCTGAGCTGGTGTTGGATCGCATACCTAAAAATATCCGGTTGCAGACATCACAGCCCCTTGGTGCTTTGGGGTTGACGTGTGTTAGGAAATGGGGCCTCTGTCGCCAGGAAGGTTTAAGATGGTCAAGGGGGAAGAGGTGGGAGGAAAGGAGGTTGTATGGAGCTCTGAAACACCATTGTGGTGAGTTTCCTTTCATTGTGTATGGGTTGGTTCTTCTAGAGGAAGGCTCTGGGCTGAGTCCCTTTCCATTTTCACTTCTGCTAAGGTGACCATTAAACAGTGGCTTTTGACTTGGACTTTTGGATGAAACAACTAGGAACACCCTGAAAATACTATGCTATCAAAATGTCGCTACGTACTTTTCTGTGTATAACAATAAGTCTCAAATCTTGGTTGCCTGTCCAGTCCTTTCCCTGAAGCTTTAGACTTAAAATGCCCCTTGTTTGCTGAATTTCCTTACCGGGATGGTCCCTCAACCTCACTCTATTCCAAACCAAGCCCATCCTTTCCAGTTTTCTCAAATTTGCTTCTACTCTGTTCTTGTTCCCGTTTGGTACCTGCCATTTCTCCTGGGGAGACCTTTTTAATGTAATTCCATTCTCCTCCTCTCCATCTGTACTGTTACCTATCAAGCCAAGGCTCCTCTCTCCTCTCACTTGGATCTCTGCTGTAGCCTCTCAATCTGTTTTCCTGCCTGCAGTCATGCTCCCCATCTCCATTCTCCTCTCCATCGGCCCCCAGGATGACTAAGGAAGTAAGTAATTCAGCAACCATTTTCAGTCCAATCACTCTCTTTTCAGAGCTGAGGCTAAACGAGTGAAGTCATCACTGTTTCTGCTCTCACAGAGCTTATTTTCTAGAGCCGAAGACCAACAAAGCCATGTACCCAGACAGATAATGAACATGTGTATAAACTGTATTAGATCACAAAGGAAACCCATAAGGATTTGAGATGGAGGATAACACGGTGTAGACAAGCAAGGCTCTCCTCGATGATGGCATTTAGGCTGAAATGAAAAAGGATGGAAGGAACACGAATGGAAATAGGTCTATTGGGGAAATGAATGTTCAAGGCAGAACAGAGAGTTTGTGCAAAGACCCTGAGGTGTGCAAGAGCTTGGTGGGATCAAAGAACCAAAACCTAGAAGAGAACGATTAATGCACAGAGCCATCAAAGGAGAGCGATTTGACATAAGAGCAGAGAAATGGGTGGGGATCACATCACACAGGGCCTTGAAGGCTGCAGCAGGAGTGCATTTTACCCCAAGTTCAATGGGAAACTCCTGAGGAATTCTAAGCACAGGTACAGTTTTATTCAATTTACATTTCACTTCTCCTCTTGCCTTGTGGGGCATGGGTCAAAGGAGAAGGAAAGACAAAAGGTGTTAGCAAGAGAGCTGGAGAAACGTGGGCAGATTTGGAATAACTTCTGGAGATAAAATCAATAGGATCTCCTCTTGGCTTAGACATGGGGACAAAAGAACAGGAGGAGATTCAGGATGGCTGGTTTGAAAAACCGGATGGAGGGGGTCATCTCTTGAGATGGGGAAGATTTTGACCATTCTGTTTTCCTCTTCCACCATTAAGGATTCCTGGGATTAGGTTGGGCCCACCTAAACCATCCAGATCATCTCCCCATATCCTTTAGCCTGTAACACAATCTGCAAAGTTCAAGTTTGCACAAGTCCTAGAGATTAGGATGTGGACATCTTTGGAGGGTGGCATTATTCTGCCGATGACAGAAGTTGAGTAAAATGAGAAAAGTATCCACAGAGATGGTGGTGACCTTGACAGAGCTTTCTTGGGGCGTGATGGCAGAAGAGAGCCATATCATGGTGGGTGGAGCGGGGAGTGGAAATAACAGAGTATGGGTGGCTCTTTAGAGAACTGGAATTATGATTGGAGGCGATGTGGAATGGAGGGAAGCATTTTTGTAGGGCAGATACAAGAGCATACCTGTTTGCTGATGGGAGTAAACCAGGCATGAGTAGCATGATGGGGATCCTGGGGCATATTGTCAGGGACACAACATCTGAAGTCCTGGAATCCTTCCTAGCGTGGATCCAGAGCCCAGTGGAGGAGCTGGCCTTCAATGGGAGGGACATGCCTACCTTGGTACGGAAAGGAGAAGGGGAAGCTCGGTGACACTGGGACAAGCGATGAGTGAGGTCCCATCTCCCACCTTCCATTTCCCCAGTGAACTATGAAGCAAGGTTCTCGCCGAAAACAGAGCTGGACCAAGCCGTTTGGGTGCTTCAGACCCTCCACGGGCTCTCCCCACTCACCTCTGTCTTCACTTCCTGGCACTTTGTTTCCGATTTTACGCTGTAGCCTCACCCATTCTTTAGAACCCTCTGGACACACCACACCTCTCTGCTTTTGACTTCTTGTTTGCTCACTTTTTTTTTTACTGGAATGCTCTGCCTCTTCCAGCTTTACCTTACCCCCTGCCCTTCCCACCGCCCAGGCTCCCGGAAGCAGCCTCGAGACACACCCGCCCCCAGGGTGGTTAGCAGTTGGGTCCCTCTCAGAGCTCCCTGCTTGTGCGGCTGTTAACTCCTGATACAATTATTTGTTGTACGTCTGTGATCCGTACTAAAATATGAGTTCATGGAGGGCGGAGGCATGTCTCTTTCATCTTTGTATCCGTAGCACCTGGCTCAGTGCCTACGTGGATAAAAAGCTCAATGACGAGCGCCTGGGTGGCTCAGTTGGTTAAGTGTCGTCTGACTTCAGCTCGGGTCATGATCCCAGCAGCGTCCTGGGATCGAGTCCCACGTCGGGCTCGCTGCTCACTGGGGGAGTCTGCTCCCTCTCTCTCTGTGCCCCTCCTCCTGCTTGTGCGTGCTCTCTCTCTCTCTCAAATACATAAATAAATAGCTCAAATATTTGAGCTTAAGTAGCTGAAGTATTTCTTAAACTCAGTCTCATAGCAGGTAAATTGAGCAAATGTACATCAAACAGTATCAGAGTAAGATGGAAAAATCAATCTATTTAGTGTACGTGGTCCACTGTCCTCCATCTCATTGGCCTGTTTGGACTACTTTGCCCGCCCTGCACCGCCCGGTCCCGGCAGGCCATGCCTTCCGAGGACCAGCTTCCTCCCTGCATCATCCTGTCGGCTTTGAAGTCCTCCAGAGAGAGATTATGGGCTCGACCGCTTCGGCGTCACCATGACCTGGTGCAGCACCAAGCCCGTAGGAAGCGTACAGATGCGTGCACGATTTTGTCGGGTTTTGAAAGGATGCCTTTCTTCAGAGGCTGTCGGAGCTGGCAGAGCTTCCGCTCTAGCGCGCGTCCTTCTGTTCTTCGGACAGCCTTTCGAGAAGAGTATTCTGAGGCAACCGTGATTTTAAGCTCCTGATCCATGCCGGGGGCCGGTGGTGTTCTAAGTGGATTGATTTCAAGTTCTGCGAAACCAGGTGACTGAGCACGTCATTCGTCATCTTGTCCTTTGCGAAGAGCCAAACATGTTTTGCACGTGCGTCTGAGGCTTGCTGGCCGCACAGTCGGTCACATCCCAATCACGAGTAAACCCTCGTCTTTGCAGCCAGTATCTGTGGCTCTTTGAATGCAGTATTTTGCAGCTGAGGAAAGAGTTACAAAAATACGATTAATGTCTGCAGAAGATAGCCACAGTGAAATGCCACGGGATGGAGACAATGTTAAAAATCACACACACACACACACACACACACGAACACGCACATGGCATGGTCTTAATTTTATGGGAAAATACTAAATCTGTATAAGTATATACTTACAGATCTGTCTGTGTACAGAAATGTACAGAAATGACCACAAAGTAATGCCCCCCTATTAACAAGGGTGTAGCCTGGGTGGTGGAATTTGGGTGACTTCAATTTTCTTACTCATACCTTTCCTATTGTCTAATTTTTCTAATAAATATTTTCTGCTTTTGAACTTAGAAAATCTATGGTAGTTATTTTAATGAGTAATTTTTATTAGTTAAGCATTGGGGGTAAGGCATTGTTTACAATTTCTTTTCTTTACTTTTTTTTTTTTTTTTTTCGGCCCATGATGAAGAGAGCAAGAAACCCAGGAAATCCAGATTTGAATTTTTTTTTTTTTTTTAAAGTCATGTGAACTAGAAATGAAGGTTAATGAACATACAGGCTTATTGATCCAGGAGAGTGTTTGGAGATGACTTAAAGTGTAAAAATATCCTCAGGGCTCCAGATATTTGCAGTGAGGACCTGATCAGATCTGTTTGATTCCCCAACCTCAGGCAGATGTTCGAGCCTCTGTTAGGAGAGCCTCCCGTCTGCCCTGGTATGTGTGACTGCAGCAAGATTTTCTGAAGGCAACTTCATTCCCAAGACCAAAATAGTCCAGTGAGTCACTGGGATATATCCTGAATCAAAGATGGAAAAACCAACACCTGCAAAGGGTCCTAATGCCCTAGCTCAGAGCGAAGGTCCGTGAAGTTTGGTTTTTGGGCCACCAAGATGGTTATTTTGGAGATGGAGTAGCGTTAGAATGGAGAGAGATGGATGGTTCCTCATGGGCCAGGAGAACACGGTGTGGTGTCTGATGGTTTATTTTTTTAATTTTTAAGAGATTTTATTTATTTATTTGAGAAAGAGCATGCACAAGCTGGGCAGAGGGGCAGAGGGAGAGAGAGAAGTAGACTCCCTGCTGAGCCGGGAGCCCGATGAGGGGCTCGATCCAAGGACCTGGAGATCATGGCCCGAGCCGAAGGCAGCCACTTAACCAACGGAGTCACCCAGGCGCCCCTATGCTATTTTATTTTAATTTTATTTTTATTCTGTGTGATGCTGAGCATGGTGTAAGGCTCATGCAGGGGGGACGGAGGGGAGGGCAGAGCAGAGCTTTACAAAGGGCCGGCTGCGCGGGCTTTGTCCGCTCCTCCCTTCTTCACACCTCTTGCCTCGCTTTTATTCATTAATGGTGTCCTCTTTCATTCTCACAAGTGTCCCATTTGGGATGATCATTTTGTAGGGTCACCCTGTCCCCAAGGCTGCTGAGTCCAGTCTGGATTCCGTGACTTCGTCTCTGCACAGCAGTTGTCTGCCTGGCCAAAATTTAAGAGCCGCACCCCAGGGCACGGGCTTTTTAATGCTCCGTCCCCCTCCCTATCCCGCAGGGGCTGCAGGAGATGCCTTTGTGTCCCGCCTTTTCCGACCAGTGCAACTGTTGAAAGAATCCTCCAGGATTACAGCTCTGGCCGGGGGAAGCCCTTTCTATGACCACAGCTGTCCCAGATGGTGGTCATACTTCTTGGACTCCGAACGCTGCCCTTGGGGCCAGTGGGATAAAATCCCGAGAACAGGCTGACACTGACCAACTGCCTCGACATTTGCTCTTTGGCTTTTCCTAAACCACAGGATTTTCTTCTTTTCACGGCAACTTGCACTTCGGCTCCCTTTATTTCTTTGGAGATGCCCGCTTAGTCCCCGTTTTCTTTAGAAGAATGAGAGTTTCAAGACAGCATGTCTAATTCGAAGAAGATTTAGTGCCTCTTAATTGTCCTGGAAGCCTGAAGTCAGTCTCCAGGAACAGGCTTAAGGGGGACTCAAATTGAGACAAGCGTTTGTATTTTGACAAAGGCGGTGCAGTTTTCTGATTTCTACCCTAGGAGCAGGAATGTGATAAATGAGATTGGAGAAACCCTGGCATTTTCTGAATTAGGGCTTAAGTTGCTAGAGATCTCTTGTGCTCTGTAAATTTAAGGTGAAGGACTGTGCCAGTTTAAAATGAAGTGGTTTTAAACTTTTCTTGTGCGCCTGAACCCTCTGAGAAATTACGATGATGGAGGATCCTCTCCCTGGGGAACTGTGCATGTGCACTCACGAAGACATTTTGCATATAATTTCAGAGGATTTATGTCGCCCAATCTACTGTATGGATTATAGGTTAATGTAGTGGATACAGCTGGTTTCCTCCTGGATATCCACATTCCACAGCCTCCTTCCTTCTGCTAACCAGAAACTCTATATTCTTGAGGTATCTCACCCTTTTCCATGTGACCGTGCCCGTGAGGGGAGGCGCTGAGCCCAGTCCCAGGAGTGGAGGTGGTAGGGAGGGTGATTGGTCTAAGCCAGCTATGGTGGTCCCATGCCTTTGCCAGAGATCTGTTCTGGCACCATTTGTGAGACTTTGCTGGCAAATACAGCAGGAGTGTATTTCTGCTGGGGAAAATTTGTGTCAAAATTTGATCACTCTCTCTCTCTCTCTTTTAAAAGATTTTACTTATTTATTTGTCAGAGAGTGAGAGAGAGAGCACAAGCAGGGGGAGCGGCAGGCAGAGGGGAAGCAGTCCCCCTGCTGAGCAGGGAGCCCGATGTGGGACACGACCCCAGGACCCCGAGATCATGACCTGAGCTGAAGGCAGCCACTTAACCGACTGAGCCACCCAGACGCCCCCAAATGTGATCACTCTTAAAAGAAAAACCTGCAGTAGCAGGGAGAGAGCTATCTTAACGCTCTTTCGGATGAGTTGTCGGACTGAGCCAATGAGAAAAGGCAAAAAGAACCCCGTGGGGCTGGGTTGGAATTGGCCCTGTTGGTATGAAGTCATGATTTCCAAAATACACATCTGGGCGTACACCTGTATGTTTGTGTGCAGATGTGCACGTGGTTGCGCTTTTACTGTCCAGGAGTATGTGTGTACATACATGTCTCGGTTTTCCACCTCTGGCTGGCGGAAGGGCCAAGAAGAAACGATGCTTGAGTAACAGCGAGCATGCCTAGTACTCAGATCTCAGCACCATTGCCTGCTCTGAAAGGAAGCAAGCCTCCTTACAGAAATTCGAGGGGTGGGGCATGGGTCAAGGTGCTACGGGAAGCGCAGGTGGTTGTGTCTGCGCCCTAATTAAGCTACGGCCCAAGCCTCTAACAGGCCACGTCACGGTTCAGTTAAGCTGACTGCTTTTGAACAGTGAGGTTTGGGATCCAACTAGTGGGTTCTGCGGTCATACACTCATCGTTGCCCCTCCTTTGACATAAATCAGTCCCTCGGTCTGTAACAGCATCGGGAGGGAAACCATGCTGCTACGTTAGGCCTTCTTAGGTCCGTGCATAGTGTGCTTGCACAGAAGGAAACCCGACTCTGGAGTCGGTAGGCATGAATTCCAGGAAACACGAGTTGTTATCTCCTCCTCTCCTCTAGGCTGGAAGCAGGCTGCTAGAAGTGACCGTCCACCGAAGGGCTGGCGGATAGCCTGGCGGGCGCTCTAGGGGTTGGCCTCTAGCTCTGCTGTCGCTCGGTTGGACATTTAGCAGTAGGAAGGGCTTGGGCCTTGGTAAGAGGAAGCCCGTAGTGCCGGGCCCGGGCACAGCCTCCGTCCGTGCCACCCGAGCCACGCCTTTCCTGAGTGCCTGGTGTCCCGGGTGCACGGTGCAGGCTGTGCAGTAACTGAGAAGAGGAAGGTTCCGGAATGCACAGGTGAGACATGCACTCTTCTAAGATTGCCCCAGGCACCAGTGGGTCTCTGATTGCCGCGGCCAGAGGGGCAGGGCGGCTAACCCTGCCGCTGAGCCCTCGTCTGCCTTGGCTCACATCTCTGCTGTGGGCTCCGAACGCAGAGCTCAAGATAGAGGCCTGTGTGTAAGAGACTTGTTTGTCAGTGCGACCTCAGTAAGTGAGATGGGCAAGGTAGATGAGACAGGGAGAGAGGGAAAGCTGGTGTGGCTGTCACTGCTCGGAGCAACTCTAGTTTAATCTCAGCGGATCTTCTAAGAGCCTCATGAAATGTGTCTCAGAACTGTGTGCCCGTGGGATGAAAGGGCTTATCCATCGGCTCCTGTCCGTCATTGTGCACTGATCACGGGTGGCCCCACACGCTCTGACCCCAGGTTCTGGGTGTCAGCAGGTCCAGCAGCTTCCATCAGCCGGAGGGCTCCTGGAGTAGGAATCCAGAGATGGGAGAGGAGATCCGGGGCAGCCCGGGATGGGGCACTGTTTTAAGGCTGCCCAGAACCTGGATCGGGAAGCCAGATCACGGGAGGGAGAGGGAGGTGGGGCAGCGAGAGCTGGGAGTGGGGTACAAGAGTTGTCCCCCGTTGCACTCCAAATGGTTGAGGGAGGACAGTTCAGGATTTGAGCACAGCACACCTTGCTCCATTTTACCAAGCTGGGATACTGACATGATTGGGATACCGACGTCATTTACCCGACCGTCCCGAAGTTCAGCTTCTCATCTGCACAGGAGGAACGACGACCCGTTTTGCATTCGGAAGGGTTAGCGGAGGATGGTGTCTGCTGAATTCCTTGCTTTGGGCCTGGAATAAATGTTAGCGACCCACCCACTGGACTTTCCAGAGCAGTACGGGCACGGATCGCTTTCTAGTCTTATGGGTAGAGGGCAAGGGAAGGAGACGGGAGGTGAGGGATGAGGATCTAGGAGGAAGTTATTGAACCAGAAATGCAGGCGGAAGAGCTCTTACGAGACAGAGGACTGTGTGTGTGCACCGCGCAGGGGGAAGGAGAAGCACGGCCAGGGACAGAGTCAAGACCAAGGTTAGGTGTGTTCAAGGAAAGAGAAAGAAATTCTGTTCGGCTCTCTCTCTTTTTTAAAGGTCTTATTTATTTATTTGCCAGAGAGAGAGAGAGAGAGATCGAGAGAGCAAGCAGGAGGGGCAGAGGGAGAAGGAGAAGCAGGCTCGCTGCTGAGCAAGGAGCCTGGTGGCGGGACTCATCCCGGGACCCTGGGATCAGGCCCTCAGCCGAAGGCAGTTGCTTTCACCCAGGCACCCCTGTTCGGCTGTCTCTTAATTACTTCTTAGAGGTGGAAGTAGTAGATGCTACAGGTAGGGGAGGCTCTTGGATGCCAACTTGAGTAATTTGAATTATACTTGGCTGGTAGTTAGGAAGGAGGTCTAGACAAATTTCCTCAAAGATTGGGAACTGGGGAAGCCTGGGTGGCTCAGTGAGTCAAAGCATCTGCCTTTGGGTCAGGTGAGGATCTCAGGGTCCTGGGATCGAGCCCTGTGTCAGGTTCCTTGCTTAGCCAGGAGCCTGCCTCTCTCTCTGTCTGCCGTTCCCCCACTTGGGCATGCGCTCTGAAAGATTGGGAATTGACTGCAGGGGCCACCTGACTTTCTCCTGTTCCTACCACCCAGGCTCATTTGGGCCACGTAGGAAGGAACCATTGCCCTGTCCATCCTGCAGCCTGTGGGAATATTGCAGTGCAGCTTAATTATTCCAGAAAAGACATACTGGAGGGTGGGGATGGACCGGAGAGGGTTTGGGGGATGGGGGGTAGCTCTGATTACTGTCTTAGGTTCAGGGAACAGCTCAGTGCTGATGCATCGTAGGTACTGAGTAAATATTTGGGGAGAGGATGAATGAATGAGTGAATGAAAGTGCTATATGTTCATCTCCTCAGTTCCCTTTTTTGGTGGCATTGTTAGCCTCTGTGGCCCCTTAGGTTCCTTAGGTTAGACATTCGCCCCTGTTATGTGAGCACCAGCCAAGAGTCATCCGTCAGCCTGCTACCCAGCTACCACCAAGGGGAGTTTTCTTTCTTTCTTTCTTTCTTTCTTTCTTTCTTTCTTTCTTTTCTTCTTTTTCTTCTTCTTCTTCTTCTTCTTCTTCTTCTTCTTCTTCTTCTACCTTTTAAAGATTTTTTATTTATTTATTTGAGATAGAGAGTGAGAGAGAGGGAGAGTGCACAAGAGCAGTTGGGGGGGAGGGGCAGAGGGAGAGGGCAAAGCAGACTCCCCGCTGAGCAGGGATCCAGATGCCAGACTCGATCCCAGGACCCCTGAGATCATGACCTGACCCGAAGGCAGACCCTTAACTGACTGAGTCCCCCAGGCGCCCCAGAGTGGGATTTTCTTAAGCTCTGAGTATCAAGACTCTGGGAAGGGTTCTAAGCTGAGATACACGTCGAATGCATGTGCCTCCTGTTTTCTCCCAAGGTCAGGGCAGGCTCTGTTTTAGCTTGTGCTTGTAAAAGGGTTTAATTCACTGACGGATAATGTGGTCATGTAAATACTCCGAGGGAAGCCTGGTGTTGTCAGTGATGCCAGCCTCCGAGGGGATATCTAGAACAGGTTGCATTCCGTTTGGGAAGAGAGCTAATCCCATAGCCATTTTATATGTAAAGAAAGGGCTGAGCCCCAGTTAATGGCCTACTTTCTCCAGGAAGTCTGAAATACAAGAGAATTTCGGTACCATCATGGAATTTGAACAGTTTCTTGGAGCTTTATGTAGCAGGTTTTGACTTACTGTGGTCATATTTGGGGAGCTAAGCCCGGGGAATGTGGCTTTTACTTTCTATAATATCCCTTTGGCTGCACACACGCTTGGCTCTTTGTTCTTCCCCCAAAACAGGAGGATTTGGGGAGTTAACCTGATATTCCTGGGTTGAATGTTTTCTTACTTGTTTATAAAATTTAACAAACACAAGAGAGTTTTTAAAAGCCAGTCCGGCCATTCACGAGGCTTATATTGTCGAAGGCAAAGGCCTCTCAAAACTTCGTGTCGTTTCCCAGGATTTTGCGTCTCTCCTCTCTGCTCCCTCGGGCTCTTTAACTTTCGTTCCCCAGCACGTGAAACACCTTGCCAGCTCGTCCTGCTGCCTGCCCCCTCTGCACCCCTCCTCTTTGTCATGGGACATTCCGTTCTTCCCACCAGCCCCAACCTGTTTGCAACTTGGCACACAGGGAGAGCAGGACTCATTGCACAGCCTTACCCCCTGGGACGGTCCTAGTTTCAGCTTTGCAGAGAGCAAAACTTTTGGCCCCGCAGCTCTTGGAGCTTGAGACAATTGGGAGAAGTAGTAACGCATTTAACTTCAGAGAACAGAGTCTTTGGCACAGAAGGAGGACAGGATGTGTTGTATGATGCCGCCTAAGAAGCGTCAAGAATAGGAAAACGTACAAGGACAGAGTTTAGGCTGGTGATTGCCTAAGACCAATGGGAGGGATGATATTCGAGAAAAAGAAACTGGGATGGATAATCGGTATGATGTTTGTTTTGTGGGTGACAAAAATGTTATGAAATTGGTGATGGTGGCATTTGTACAACCCCGCGAGTATGCTCAAAACCATTGATTTGGGGGCGCCTGGGTGGCTCAGTGGGTTAAGCCTCTGCCTTTGGCTCAGGTCATGATCTCAGGGTCCTGGGATCGAGCCCCGCATCGGGCTGTCTGCTCAGTGGGGAGCCTGTTTCCATGCCCCCTCTCTCTGCCTGCCTCTCTGCCTACTTGTCATCTCTGTCTGTCAAATAAATAAATAAAAAATAAAGAAAAAAAAACAGTGATTCGTACAATCTGAGTAGACAAATTGCGGGTGAATTCTAACTCAATAAAGCTGTTGTAATGAAACCTGGAGGGCAGAGGTGGTGTCATGGATCCGAATTTTAGACCTTGAGCTTTGCAACTCTGGAGATGAGGCAGTCAAGCTCTTTGGTAGCAAAGTCCCTGAATTTTCTGGAAGAAGGAAAGGCATCCCGTCCTCACACGTGTGACCTCTGAGACTCATGGGTAGTTCTTGAGCTGAGAACCACTTCTGACTCGTGCGTTTCCACGTTTTATGATGAGCAGGTCTGGAATGGAGGAGGTTCTTGGAGGAGAGAAGGAAGTTTTAGGTCACACCTACTTTCGTTTGACATCGCTGAGTTGCCTTTTGGAATTTTCCCGTATGTTTCTCATTAGCTACTTCCTCAGGAGCTTATATACTGCAGGAGCGTGTGGTAAAGTTTCATTTGAAACTACAGGAACTCCTTTGCTGACCTATTCTGGCTGTTTCTAATGTTTCTTGGCTCCGTGCTTCCGAGGACCCCATGGGAAATCTTGGCAGAACACCCTGTTTTACGTCAATACGGAGTGCCTCTCTCAACTTCCCTTCCCATTGAATTTTCTCTTTGTTGTCACTTTTTATGCCTTTCTTCCTTCTTTTCCTAAAGAGAGACCCTCCACTCCTTTCTCTGGGTCTAGGCTTCTCCACTGTGCCATCGATCCCACACTGTCCGCTGGGAATTCTGGCCCATCGTGTCTGTGCATTTCCCTGGCCTCTTTGTCCCTTTCCTCATTGGCATCTTTTCTCAGCTAGACAGCTGCTCAAATTTCCCATCCTATTTAGAAAGCAGTAACAAATGCACAAAAACCCCAAACTCCAAAACTTTCCTTAGATCTTTATTTCTTCCTCAATATACTGTGTGGGTTTTTTTTCCCCTCCCCACAGTTAACTTTTTTTTTTTTTTTTGCAAAGTCTGTGTATTTTCCCGTTTTCATTGGTGTGTCCTTCTGATGAAGAGATTAAGGTTAAAAAGTTGGGAGTCCTGTGCCAGCATGAAGTCTAGGGCATCTCCTACCTAGAGCAGTTAGGGATGGGAGAGAGATATGAGGTTTTAGTGAGGTGGGAAGCAGATTTGCCAAATGGTTTTCCCAGGTATTGAGCTAGAGACCCAACAATCCCAGGTGGGCTCTAATACTGGTTACATACGTGGCCAGATGCAGTGAGAATGTGCTTAGGTGTAAGGCCTCGTTAGTTGGTTGGTTTATTTGTTAGGTACTGGAGGAACGGGCAGTTTCCTGGAGAACAAGTATGGTCCTTACCTTAGTCAACAAACCATGAGTTCTTTTTTTTTTTTTTATTTATTCATTTGAGAGAGAGAGAGAGAGAGAGAGCGCACAAGCAGGGGGAGAGGCAGAGGGAAAGGGAGAAGCAGGCTCCCCACTGAGCTGGGAGCCTGATGTGGGACATGGGGCTTGATCCCAGGACCAGAGATCATGACTTGAGGTGAAGGCAGACTCTTAACCATCTGAGCCACCCAGGCACTCCAGGGGTCCTTCCTTCACAGAAAATGTCTCCAAGCTGTAGTCATTGGGATGTATTCAGTTTTGTGTATTTATTTTACTTTGAGTAAAGGCTTCTAGCCTAGAGTCAGATTTAAGGGTCTCAGTGATCTTGAGGTTTTAGTCCAGACCAGGACTGGCAAATCTTCTCTAAAATGGGGGAAACATCCAGCTGAGATTACCATCAGGATGAGCCCATCGAGGAATCCAGTAATGGTCCCCACTCCCTATTTCTTTGTATTGAGAAGGGAGTGTCACCCCACAGGCCAAGTGTCACCAAGTCAGCATTTTGCAAACAGAAGCCACAGTGACCAGTTTCAAATAGTCACTTGACCATTACCCTCCTGCTGGAGTAATTTATGTCAGGTAGGAGATAGGCTTATCAATTTTATCAGAAGCCCTTAGGGAAGCGGTGCTAGTTTACAAACATACCCCAGAGCTATCACCCAGTAGAAAACTTGGTGACATCAAGGATGAAGTGGGTGGCGCGCTCTTCCAAATACCATGTAATGAGAAAATCAGCTAGTTTTATTGATGGAATGTTTTCCATGTTAGAATCAGGGGAACCAAAGTCCAGAAAGGTTCGGTGAAATGTTTTGGACAAAGTTCATGGCAATATATATAGATTTTCAGTTGAGTCTTGATCTCCTGATAGACCTCAGGTCATGTCACAGTAGTTCCCGGTAAACAGCTTTATAACCTGTGTTCGTTATCTCGAGACCTCCAGGCATAGGGGTTACACAGGCTGCATGGAGGATTTGACCCAGAACTTTTACTTCTGGAGCCCAGATTTTGTGCATAGCCCGGACGCAGGTCAGCAGTAATCCTTCTACAAGCTAATAGAGCTAGGCCTGGGATGAGAAGTAATTGTGATCAAAGGACTGAATACTGTTATATTATATGGGAAAGCTAGCTTCTGAGGTCTGTAAAGCTCCATGTATCTGGACAGGGGCCTCGAAATAGAGGCAGTAATATTTATCCCATGCAGTTGTAGTGATCATTACATTAAGAGTTTATGTGCAGGGGCGCCTGGGTGGCTCAGTGGGTTAAGCCTCTGTCTTTGGCTCGGGTCATGATCTCAGGGTCCTGGGATCGAGTCCTACATCGGGCTCTCTGCTCAGCGGGGAGCCTGCTTCCCCCCCCCCCTCCCCGCCTGCCTCTCTGCCTCCTTGTGATCTCTGTCTGTCAAATAAATAAATAAAATCTTAAAAAATAAGTGCAAAGCTGAGCCTCCTACCTCGCGGGTAGGAACTTCTCAGTAAGGATTCGTTGCTTTTATTATTCTCACCAGCAGCTACTTGTTAATAAGGAAGCACCTGCCAAAACTAGCCGCGTAGCCTGACCTGGCAATTTTTAGCATCCTCGTATCCAACATGTTTTTATCCACTGGCGCTGCCTGTCGTGCTTAGCTCATGTTATTGCAACAAGGTCGATGCTAATACTCCCATTTTAACGTTGGGGCTCGGATGAATATCTTCTCAAGGTTTTACCGCCGGTGAGCGCTACCCTTAGTCCCTTTCCGCTCGGCCTCCTCCTCCCAGGGTCACGGCGAGGGGGTTTCCAACCGCGCCTTCTATAACGTGGTTGGACCAGCGCACCCCCCAGTCCTTCTCACTGCACTCCAATAATCAAGGCTTGTGAGAATTGACATCAGTAATAGTCAAATGAAGTCAGTCCAGTAAGAATCTCTGACTTAGTTTTGTAAAATCAGTGCCTCTAGGGATCATTTAAAGTCATCTCTTCAGAGTGTTTTGGTGAGCCATTAAAGCCAGCTTAAGGAGACCCAGAGGCAACGGTGTGTATGAGACATCCCTGGGCGTATTTATTTATTTATTTTCCTTTTTAAAGGTTTTATTTACTTATTTGAGAGAGAGAGAGAGAAAGAGAGAGGGTGCAAATACAAGCTGGGGGGAGGCACAGAGGGAGAGGGAGAAGCAGACTCCCCCGCTGAGCAGAGAGCCTGATGCAGGGCTCGATCTCAGGACCCTGGGATCATGACCTGAGCTGAAGGCAGACGCTCTACCGACTAAGTTACCCAGGGCCTGCCCACCCCCTCCCCCATTTGACTCACATTTCTGATCACATAGGTAGGTGGAACATTCCCCCTGTGCAGTAAAGAATTTTTACTTTTTTTGGGGGGTGGTGCTGAGTCTTGGAGATTAACTGATGTACATGTTTCAAGGTGACTGTCTGGAAAGATTTCTGGACTTACTACCCAAGACTAGAGAACTCCACTGCTTTTGACAGCCTGACTCATAGCACTGCCCGAAGCAATACTTGTTAATTATGGTGACAGAGGTTTATCCAGGAGTAAAAAAACAGAGAGCCTCCGTCTTTCTATGGGACTGCGGAATTTTCCCTTCAGGGCCCCATAGGATCTGAAATCATTAGGATTGCTGTATGAGTAGATTAGCATAAAGAACTCTGATTTGAAATTAAGTTGTTGGCTTTTGTAGATTAGCATTCTTTTCTCAGAAAAATCACATTTAAACGCTGTGGTTTTCTCGAAGCTATTGGTCTTTTGGAAGCTATTGGACCCTTAGGAACCTCTCACCTGGAGGGTCACCAGTGGGAGATGCGCTAAAGCCACGAGAGGACGGACGGGGCAGACCAAAAGACAGAGCCCATCACGGTCTTTGGCCAGGCTGTGGTTTGCAAAACACGACCCTCAGGACCCCCCAGCCTCCCGGGAAAGAAGGTGATGAGATCTTGCAGAAACAAGCCTGGTGCAGAGGGTTCGACTGAGCTCTCTCAGGCTGGAGGGTTGAAGGGTCGAGGTGAAGGATCCTGCCATAGGATTTTGATACTGCTTCGGCCATGGCTTCTTGTTGGCGGGGGGTGGGGGGTGGGGGTGAGGGTGGGGCATGAGGGATTCCAGAATGTGCCACAGGCCGGGGGAAAGAACTACATTTCTTAGTTTTCCTCTGAGATGTCATTGAGTTAGAAAGAATTGGAAGGAGGTCAAATCTACTCCTTCTTTGTTCCAGTAAAGGGCACCCACTGAGGAGGAGGGTGGTTCCATCTCCCCATCCCCGTTTCTTCTAAGTTTGCAGTTAACATCTTAGTGTTGCTTGTTTTGACCCCTTTTATTGTCAGGTTAAGACCTTCTAGGTGTTTCTATCTCCAGTGACATTGTAGGATCGCAGGATGCTTTGGAGGTCAGCGGCAGAAACAGTTGAGAAGGAAACGAAGGGGTAAGAGAAAGGGAAAAGTGAGACATGTACTTGGTAGAGAGCAGCGTGGGTGTGGTAGGAGAGACATTGGATACGTTTTGAGAGATAAATTGATAAAATTCAATATCCATTTCTTTCTTTCTTTTTTTTTTTTTTAAATTTAATTTATTTGAGAGAGAGCGCGAGAGCGCAAGTATGAGCCAGGGGAGGGACAGAGGGAGAGGAGAAAGAATCTTAAGCAGACTCCATGCTCAGCACAGAGCCTGATGTGGAGCTCAGTCCCCGGACCCTGAGATCAGGATTTGAGCTGAAACCAGAAGTCCAACACCCAGTTGACCGAGCCACTCAGGCGCCCCTCAGTGTCCATTTCTAATAATTCACTGTATTAGTTACTTGTAGTTGCTGTAACAAATTAGTGCAAACTTGGTTGCTTAAAACAGTAGAAATTTATTCTGTTCACACTTGGAAGGCCAAAAGTATGAAATCAAGGTGTGGGCGGGCCAGGCCCCCTCCAGAGACTCTGGGGGGAGAATCCTTTCCTTGCCTCATGTAGCTGCTGGGAGCTGACACGTTCCTCAGCACCCCTCAGCCCGTGGCTCCTTTCTCCCAGGCTTGGCCTCCATCATCTCTGGGTGAGTCTAACCTCCCCTTCCGTATTTGTTATAAGGGCACTTCTGATGACACGTAGGGCCCAGGTGATTAATCCAGGATAATCTCCTTATCACAAGATCCTTAGTTTAATCACGTCTGCAAAATTGTTACCATGGTAATGGTGCACAGGTGCCAAGGATTAGGATATGGGCACATCTTGGGAACCATTATTAGCGTACTTCACTCACTAAAATGTGCATAGTCTCATACTTCTTCCACCAGACTGAATCTAAACTCAGCATCATTCTTTTAAGGCGTAAGCCTAGAAAGTTTTCTTTTTCTTGTTTTATAAACTTTTTAAGTTTTATTTTAAGAACGTTCCACGCCCAATGTGGGGCTTGAACTTACAACCCTGAGATCAAGAGTCACACGCTCCAGCCAGACGCCCCTGAAAGAGGTTTCTTAAAGTCAGAATCAAGTGAAGATGTCTGCAATGACTGTCATATTTAATTATTTTTTGATATGGAAAGCCAATGAACTTATAGAAGAGGTATATGTATTAAATACGTGTATGGGGCACCTGGCTGACCCAGCTGGTTAGGTGTCTGACTCTTGATTTTGGCTCAGGTCCTGATCTCAGGATCCTGGGATTGAGTCCCATGTCTGGCTCTTGTGCTCGCTGTGGAGCCTGCTTGGAATTCCCTCTCTCTCCCTTCCTCTGTCCCTCCCTACCCTTGTCTTAAAAAAATGGTGTATAAAATTGGTGGAGGAACAAATGGACAGATTAACAGGTGGTATTGGGACAACTATCTAGCCATTTGGAGAAGAGGAAACGATGTTCCTGCTTTATAAAAATGCAGAGGCCATAAAGGAATGTAGAATTTTTAATTTGTATAATCCAAAAGGGAAATAACCCCAGATGTGTGTGTGCGTGTGCGTGTGTGTGCATATTACAACACAAACTACCAAACACAAACTACCATGTCTTCTCTTCAAATAAAATAAAATAATAAAATAATAATATAATAATAATAATATAAAATGAGCTAATATTTTGAACAGGCAATTCATAGAAAAATACAGGTATCAGTAGACATATAAAAATACTCAGCTTTATTAAATATTTTTAAAAATGTGATTAAAGGGCGCCTGGGTGGCTCAGTTGGTTGAACGACTGCCTTCGGCTCAGGTCATGATCCCGGACTTCCAGGATCGAGTCCCGCATTGGGCTCCCAGCTCCTTGGGGAGTCTGCTTCTCCCTCTGACCTTCTCCTCTCTCATGCTCTCTCTCACTCATTCTCTCTCAAGTAAATAAATAAAATCTTTAAAAAAAATGTGATTAAAAACAACAAAGTACTCTTGTTTACTTATCAAATTGACAAAGATGAAAAATTTTGTTGAATACCAAGTGTTGTTGAGGGATTATTTATTTATTTCTTCCTTTTTCCGTCAGGAGTTTAAGAGAGTTCATGAGGATGCGTATAATGCAGCAATTTAACATGAATAAAAAGTAAACGAGACCACCTGTGAGGGAGTCTTGCCAAGCAAAAAAATCAAGTTTGAATCTGGTCAAGCTCTAACGTACAGAGGAGTGTGTGTATCAGTAGGGGATCTGATTGGCAAAATCCAGTGGGAAACTTTATAGAACAAATGACCAGATTTCTTCAACAAAACAATTTCATGTAGAGGGAGGGGCAGAAAGAAAGAAATGGAGAGAGAGCTAATAGATAAAGAGAGATACAGGAAACTTTATCAAGCAATCATAGAACAGACCTGATTTTGATCCTGCTCAAACACATTGTAATCTAAAATATTTGAGATATTTATGAGACCATTAGAATTTTGAGTACTGAGATATGAAGAAATTACTTATTTGTTTGCATGTAATTATTATTATTATTATTATTATTATTTTAATAATCAATTTCTGGGGCTGGGTGGCTCAGTTGGTTGGTGTCTGACACTTGGTTTCAGCTCCAGTCATGATCTCAGGGTCGTGGGATCGAGCCCCACGTCAGGCTCTGCAGGCAGCACGGAGTCTGCTTAAGGTTCTCTCTCTCCCTCTCTGCCCTTTCTCCTCCCCCCACTCACACTTGCTCTCTCCCTCAAATAAATAAATAAAGAGAATCTTTATCTAAAAAACAGCCAGTTTCTTTTGGAGATATTTGATAAAATATTTATGGATGAAATGATTTGATATCTGGAAGATGGGCTGGCTATAGATGAAACAAAATTGGCCATGAGTTGATATTTGTTGAAGCTAGGAATGGGTTCATGTGGATTGATCATAACTGTCTTGTTTACTTTCACGTGTATGTAAGATGTTCCAGAATAAAATGTTATTGAAAACACAAACAAAAAATACCTATGCGGTCATGAATATAAACATGAGTCCCAGTTTGGCCGTAAGCTTTTTAGCCATCAACCAAAGGAAGGAAACACGAAAAAAACATTCACATCATCCATAGGCAAAGATTGATCATTTATATAGGAGAAGCCAACTCTTCTAATTATTATTATTATTATTTTTAAAGATTTTATTTATTTATTTGACAGACAGAGATCACAAGTAGGCAGAGAGGCAGACAGAGAGAGAGGGGGAAGCAGGCTCCCCGCTGAGCAGAGAGCCCGATGCGGGGTTCGATCCCAGGACCTGGGATCACAACCTGAGCTGAAGGCAGAGGCTTTAACCCACTGAGCCACGCAGGCGCCCCTCAACTCTTCTAATTATTGATGACACACATTTTTTTCCCTAAGAGTCTTTATTTAAAAAGGGCATTATATAAGCTAATAAAACACATTCTTACGCAGATGAATTTCTGAGGCCTCTTTTTAAGGTGTACCTTACCTCATGGGTTAATGACATCATGGCAGATCATAGCTCAACAGGAGAAATGGGGTGAAATTGGGAGAGAGGCAGGGTAGATTCTACACTGGTAACCCTAAGAAGGGTTATACAGACAAAGAACTCTCCTCTGTATTTCTTCGCATCTCTTAGTCTTCATGCAGCTTGGTTGAATCAGAGTTACTCCTCTGTAGTTTTCCTTGGCTAGAAGGGAGGTGATCACAGTGCTATTAAAAGTGTAACCTTGGACCAGGGGGGAAAAATAATTCACTTCTCCCAAGAAAAAAAAAAAATTCAACCCTTTTACTCACTATCCCTCTGTTTTAAGTACTAAAGGAGAGTTTTGTGTAATTCAGTAGCTATTTAAGAAAATCTTTATATTTTGGGAAATTTCAAACAAATTCAAAGGTACGTGGTACAATGAGCCACCATGTATCCATCGCTCAGTTTTGACAGTTACCAACTCATGGCTAATCTAATTTCCTCTATATCTCCACCCCTCCCCGCCCCCAAATCCTCTCCACCATATTCTTTTGAACAAACCCACCAATCCTATTATTTCATTTGGAGGCATTGCAGTATTTGTCTCTAAAATAGGAGTGCTAATTTTAAATCTTAACCAAAACTTGGTCCACCATTTTGAAAAGTCCAAACACATCGCTAAATTTCTTAGCAACCTGTTGCCATATTTTAAAGTGGTATTTTATTTAACATCCGTGTGAGTACATTTCCTTTCAATAAAGACTCATGAATGAAGCAGCAGAGAAATGAGGAAGACGAGTGCGGACACTGGGGATTCCCCACCTAACCACTGCCCGCCTCCCACCTTCACTCTGGGCCCAGATCACAAGTCAAGGACATTGGCCGTGATTTGCTTATACGTTCTTTCAAGAACACATAGTCAGCATCAGATTGTTAACGTGAAAAAACAGAGTTCAGGTCGACCTGGTCTAAAAAAAAAAAAAGAGAGAGGGAGAGCTTCAATCCCATTGTAAGAGGGGTCTCGGAGTGCTTTCAGTCTTTGAAGATAGGACCATTTTGGGGTGAGTTGATGGTGCTGCTCTGAACACGTGGGCTGATTCCATTTCGACACATGTAGCAATTCTTTGTGTCTTTCACTGATTCTTCCTTCGCGTCTCATTCTGTCGGAATGTTCTTGCCTTGACTGCCTTCCATTCTCCTGTTCTTTTTTGTTTCCGGGCCTCTCATTGAACTCTCTACTTCTGTTTGTCACTGGATCTGCCCATTTCCTCCTCCCACCTCTGCTTTATGCTCCATTCATCTGCCTGAAATCTGTCACAAGCCCCCCCAACATGATATATTTAACACGTCTGCTTTGGAACACCTTATCTGCCTTCTCCCCATTGCCCTCCCCATCGGGCCTGACTCTCCTCTTTCACTTAATTTCATGGAAGTGTGGAAAAGCCAAATTGCTACTATAACTGTGACCGCCACAACTGTTACTACTACCATTACCGCTTGTCTTCTGATCATCTGCACCTCTAATCCAGTAAGTTACCAAAGCTTAGCGGTTTTGCCTCCATAAAGTGTACGTGTTGTATTCATCAGTCAGATGGCTGTGGTCGCTGCCTCATACTTCTTGGGTGTAGAGCCTGCCCTGTCCATGGGTGGGACATGGGGGATGGCCTTGAAGAGCTTGTAGTCGGGTGCAAGGCATGAGCGAGCAGATGGGTTCAGTCAATCTGTTTAGGAAGGGGGCCATTGAAGATATGTCCTGACTACTGTGACCACACAGATGAGGAGCCTTTATTCTGTGTGTTTTTATGGGAGGCTCCCTGGAGGAGAACATGCTTGAACTTAGTGTTAAAGTTGACCAGACAGGGGATGACAGCATTCCAGGGAAAGTATGAGCAAACACCTGGAAGCTTAAAATACAAGGGGTATGTGTGTGTGTGTGTGTGTGTGTGTGTGTGTATCACACTTTCAAAATATTCTGCAGATATTAGATTCATCTTGTTACATTTTTTTTTTTTAAATGTGGATCACATGACATGATCTCCTCAATGGAACAACAGAGGACTCTTCTTCTCGAATCCGAAATTTAAAGATTATTAGTTATGGTCGTTCTGTCTTTGATTCTATGCTTTCAGCTTTGTCTGTACTCCCATCCTTCACTTTGTCTAAAGTAGACAACTCACAAGTTCTTTGAGTGTAGATAAGGCCTTCTCACCACCCCTGGGAGCTCATCCTTGTTCTTCTTAGAATCTCACAGTTGCATTTCCATGTTCTGGTTGTCAAAATCTTACCCATTATTCTTAAAAAATTTATAATGGAAACATTTAAATATGGAAAAAGAAGATCTATGAGTCCAGTCAATCCTCGTGTACCCTTAAATTCTACCAGTGATCAAAGGACCACTGAAAAATACCACTTCCCCTGTGAGATCTTTTTTTTTCTTTTTCTTACATTTTGCTCTCCTGCTTTGAGCCTCCTGTGTATTCATGATGTGGTATTTATCGTGTCTTATCACATCTACTCTGATATTATAGGAACTGGTTTTTCTTATCGCCTGACCCTTTCAAAGAAGAATTTGTAGCTTCATGATCTTTTTGCTCCTTGCAGTGTCTTCTTGGGTGAATTATTAACAGCTTTGGCTCAAAGATAGAGATAGCCTAGTGAGGAACTTCATTTGGAATTTCTTCTTAGCCACAAAGATCTGATTGGGGGTGGGGGTGGGGGGGCAAGTACCAGGAACTGGGCGGGAAGTGACCCTGTCATCATCTAGAAAGAAGCGGTGAAAAAGGAGACATGTTGCTTTACCTGCACACAGATGTTTCTGGGAGCTTTATTCATAGTTGCTAAAACTTGGAAGCAACAAAATGCCTGTCAGTAGATGAATGGATTAATGAACTATGGCACACTCAGACAATGGAATATTATTCAATGTTAAGAAGAAATGTGCCATTAAGCTGTGAAAAGACATGAAAGAACTTTAAAGGAATATCACGGAGTGAAAGAAGCCAGTCGGTATGATTCCAATTATATGACGTTCTGGAGAAGGCAAAACTATGGAGATGGTAGAAAGATATCAGTGGTTGCTAGGGGTTGGGGAGGGGGGCGGTGAATAGGCAAAGTACAGAGGAGTTTTAGGACAGTGAGGTTATAATGATATCCAGACATGTCTGTATGTGTCAGTATATGTCATATATCTCAGTATACATTTGTCCGAACCCATAGAATGTATAACAGCAGGAATGAAACCCAATGTAAACTATGGGCTCTGGGGTGAAAATGATGCACCAGTAAATTCATCAGTTGTAACAAACGCACCGCTCTGGTGGGGGATGTCAATTATGGGGAGGCTATGGATGTGTGAGGGTCGAGGGTCTAGGGAAAATCTCTGTACATTCCCTTCAATTTTGCTGTGAACTGAAAACTTCTTTCAAAAAAGAAGTCCTTGATAAAGAAAGATATGGATTCGAAAGCCTCACTGCTAGAGATCCCGAGTCTGGGGAGCCGAAATCATTCCCGTGGTCTGTGGGAAGCAAGAGAAGATGGTTCCAAATCGATGAGATGTTTGAAAAATGTAGTTAACACAAACAACCTAAGAGAGGAAGAACAGAGAGGAGGACATCTTAAGATATAAGCTGCCCGTACAGGGAACATTCTATTTAGCTCATATTAAAAAAAAAAAAAAAAAAAAAAAAAGAACAAACATGGAATGGAGAAAAGAAACTAGTACCTATTGGACACCTGTCATATGAGAGACTCTGCTAGATGTCTTCACACATGTTATGTCAGCTGATCCTCTCAGTGACCCAAGTCTCTCATCTCCCATTAGCGGGTGTGAAAACAGTTTAAGAAACGTTTTTCAGGCTCACCATGTTCATAAGGGGCATAACTCGGATTTAAAATGAGGTCTATTGGTGTTAAGTTTGTGCTATTTTTACTCCTATCTCTTTCTTTCCTTACCCCCTCCCTTCCTTTCTTCTTTCTTTGTTTCTTTCTTTCTTGAAGGGCTCAATACTAATGTTCAAAATAGTTGGGAGAAGAACAAATATTCGGTCAGCAACCATTTAGGATTTGTAGGCACTGAGCAGAATCGATGCCGTGATGGAACGTGTATTGGAAAGATAGGTGCTAAACAAGTCATCAGTGCAGAAGTAACCACAGAAAGGCAACCATAAAGGAATGTGGGATTGCGAGGCATGGTATGAGGAATGTAGATGGAGGATAGTCATGGAGATCCATTTGAGACTGATTGGACATTTAAAAAAATGGTTTAAGTGGTTAGTTTTTTAAAAATTTATTAAATTTTAGAATTTTAATTCCAGTATAGCTGACGTACAGTGTTATATTGTTTCAAGTGTACAATGCCGTGTTTCGATGACTTTATGCATTACCCAGTGCTCATCACGAGTGTCCTCCTTTATCCCTACCACCGATTTCTCCCACTTTCAAACCATCAGTTTGTTCTTTGAGTGAAGGGTCCGTTTCTTGGTTTGTACCTCTCTCTCTTTTCCCCTTTGTGTATTTTGTTTCTTAAATTCCACAAATGAGGGAAATCTGTGACTTATTTCACTTCGCATTATACTCTCTAGCTCCAGCCACGTGGTTACAAATGGCAAGATTTCATTCTTTCATATGGGTAGGTCGTATTCCATTATGTGTGTATATATACGCCACGTCTTCTTTATCCATTGATCTACCGATGGACAGTCAGGCTGCTTCCATAACTTGGCTATTATAAATAATGCTGTGATAAACATAGGGGTGGGTATATCCTTTTGAATTGATGTTTCTGTAGTCTTTAGGTAAATACCCAATGGTGCAATTACTAGATTGTAGGCTAGTTCTATTTTTAGGTTTTTGAGGAACATTCGTACTGTCTTCCAGAGTGGCTGCACCTTTTTGCCTCCCCATCAACAGAGGCAGGGTGGACATTTTACACTAAAATGTCAGAGGTTCAGTAAAGTGCCCTGAGTTCACATTCTGCATGAGATGCTGAAATATGAAAGCTGGAGGTGTGGACCGTGACCTACAAGGAATGTTCAGGAAGGTCTGGGAGGGTTCTGCAGGGCATGGGATAAAAGAGCTGGGTATGGAAGTCTGGGCTCCTGTCTGCAAGAGGGCTTCTAAGCAGAGGCAACACAAAAATTAAAAGGCAGGGTCCCAGGAAATCCCTCTCCCTCCTTGAAATCCAAATGACTGTACGTCTTAACCTGAGCTTGTCAGCTTTCTTTCTCCAAATTTTATGTGATTGTGCAGAATGTTGGCGTGTTGGCAGGAGTCTCAGTGGTGGGTGAGATCCAGTGGTTGGGGGGAACAGGAGCATCTGTGTCCTTGCTGTGGTCAAGCCGGCTTCCTTCCTGCACTCCCTCCTCTCGGCCCCTCCCTGTTAGTTGCTTTGCATCTGATCATCGCAATTTAATAACATCGAATAACACTCCTTTGCCCATTTCAGTGCCAGCTGCCCCGGGACTTGAGCCTAGATGCGAGTATTAAGGAGAGGGCAGCCAAGGCCTCCAGGTTGCCAGGGACTTGGCTGGAAATCCCGTTCACACTGGGAAAGAGATTTTGAAAATAAATTTGGCGCCGGAAGCCATGCCAGCCTTTTGTAAAGCTGTGTCAATAATCATAAACCCTCATCGTCACGCCCCTCGCACCCCCACCTCTGGGCCAAGCTGACCAATAGGTAGGCATCCGCCTATGCTCACGATGCCACCTTCTGTGGACCCTGGGGGATCCTCTTGCTGTTTGGGTTGGCTCCGGAGCACCATCTTCTGTTTTATGTAATAAGACACATGAGAGAAGCTCTTTGTGCACAGGCTGTCCGCGTGGGTACTGAGCAAGAGGTCGCGCGGACCCCATCATTTTCAGTATGGTTGAAGCTAGCGAACATTTCTGCGGCCTGGGAAATGTTGATTAACTCTTGGCAAGGTTTTTGTTTTCCGGTGCCATTTTTGCTCCCAGCCAGGATTATCATGACCCAGCTTTGGTTTTAAGATGAAGTTTGCAAATATATGTGTGTGGTGCGGCTCCGTTTTCAGAGAAAACAAGCCAGGGTGTGGCACGGGGCTGATGTCATGTAGATCTGCAAGCGCTCGCTCACGCCAATGAGGCTTGGCCTGTGCGGATGGCACCAACCGGGGGCCACGCTTGTCGAGGTCTGTAGGAGCACACGGGTGTTCAGTCCTTCTGAGAAGGTTGTTGCTAGCCAGGGACCCAGCCTGGAGCCTGCTTTCTGATATATTTTTTGTATTTGCTTTAGACTCTCAGGGGAAAGGGCCATTCACATACTTGAGCACGGTGTTGTATTATTTACATCGCTTCCCCTGATACTTTTGTTTGTTTGTTTTTACAGAGAGAGAGAGAGATCACAAGTAGGCAGAGAGGCAGGCAGAGAGAGGGGGAAGCAGGCTCCCTGCTGAGCAGAGAGCCCGATGCGGGGCTCGATCCCAGGACCCTGAGATCATGACCTGAGCCGAAGACAGAGGTTTAACCCACTGAGCCACCCAGGTGCCCCTTGTTTTTGTTTTTTAACGTGGTGTTAAATGTTAGCATCAGGTGTTGGCAGCCTTGTTGGGGGAACAGATTGCTTTGAAATCAACACAGCTGGAAACTGACCACGTATTGTTGTACTTTCTCTTTAGAAATGAAAGAGGCATTTATAGAAAGGCAGGAAAAGGCAGGACTGTCCAGAGTTGCTTTAGAGATGTATTTTCTTCCAAGCCTGGTTTAACGATGAATGTCACGCCTCGGTGTCCAAACGGACCCACTCTCCTTTCTTTGTGAAGTTGCGGTCTGTTGGGAACAATAAACTCGAGAGGTTTGCCGCAGTCCGTGCTTGGGAGGGCGGAGTCTATTCAAAGCTGCCTCTTTCTGCTGAAGTGTGGTGTTCTGCGAGCCTTGCCTGCCGCCTTGAAAACCTCATCAGAGTCACTCCCGGCCTCTCACTGGGCTCCCCTTTCAGGGATGGGCAAGTAAGTGAATTATGGAATTTTGGTGCCCGTGTCTGTGATTTTTGATTTGATGCGCTGTCGAAAATGAAGGCAGGGTGGATTCTGACCGTGTCGTTCGGCCGGGTTTTGTGTCTCCTGCAAATATTTTTCTTGTTGGTGTCCGAAGAGAGGCAGGAGCCTTCTCTCTCACATCTTGGGGACTTTGTTTTTGTCTTGGTCATTTATTCCTTTAGCCTCTGTGCCAAAGACTTCTCTCTCTCTCTCTCTTTCATACTCTTTCTTTGCAGAGACGTTTTAATGATTTGTGGAGTCATAGTATAATCATGAGTTGCTAATCGTCAGTTGCTAGGGTAGAATAATTCATTGCTCTCTCTCTCTTTTTTTTTCCAAAGATTATTTATTTGTTTATTTGACAGAGAGAGATCACAAGGAGGCAGGAAGGCAGGCAGAGAGAGAGAGAGGAGGAAGCAGGATCCCTGCCGAGCAGAGAGCCCAATGTGGGGCTCGATCCCAGGACTCTGGGATCATGACCCGAGCTGAAGGCAGAGGCTTTAACCCACTGAGCCACCCGGGCGCCCCAATTGCTCTCTTTTTCAAAGGCAGTTTTCCCCACAAATAGCTATCTCTCTGGCCATCTCTCTTGTAAGAACTGAGTTAGAAATGAAGAAGAGAGAGGTGTAGGAATCTCAGAGTAACTTCTGCTTTTGGTTTGCTTACGTGGCAACGGGGGAGCCTTTTTCCGAGGCAAAATATATTTTACCTTTATTTTGTTTTAACGGAGAAGACGACAGGGTTGTGTCTGCTGGGATTACTGGAATTACCTGTCACCTGTGTTGGAACAGAGATGTAGTCATCTAGACAAATGGAATTTGTCATGCATTCCTCATGAGGGTGTTTAAAATAGCATCCTCCGGCTCTTTGACTCAAGCCCATTGAGAGGAATTGTAGGAATTGGGCCACACATCTATTGGGATTTTCACCATCAGCCCCAGCCCTTAGCACTGTTCTGGGTAAGACAGCACAGCTCTCTCTATATCCACCATATGTCTGGACAAGGCTGTATGTATCGTGTAACTGATTAACTTAGTAACATGTTCCGAGCGACCATCTGAACTCCAGGAGGACGAAAGTAAACAGTGAGTTTTGAATCTTACAAAATACATAGATGAGCCCAAAGGAGGAGACCACTGAGAAGTCCTGTGACAATGGAGGTGGACCCGAAAGGCTTTCTCTGTGTTGGCTACTGCCAAGCATATTTCTCCGTGGCTTTATACGTAGCTTGGCAGAATTGATCTTGATTCTGGATTTTGAAGGGATAGAAAAAAAGAGTCAATTACACATTATCTTGGACTGAGATAATCTGACCAGTTCTTCTCATGAATTTCTTAAGTGACTTATTTTTTTTTTTTAATGAGACTGTACAGATTCGTTCTCTAAGTGATTATAATTAACAGCTACGTAAGACATGTCTGTGCTCTTCCATATGTGATAGCTCATGGCTCTCCTCTCCAGCCCGTGAGGTAGGCATGAGTATCATTTCCCCATTTTTACAGTTGAGGATATCGAGAGGGTCAGGTGAAAAGTGACTCCGGAGGTCACGTGGTGAGTGAAGTGCCGGACGTAAGCTGGGTTTTTAAAAGCTCATCACCGCATGCTCCCTTCCCCCGCTCTCTCTGGTCATCCTTGAACTGCTTCCATCGTAGAATAGGGGCATGAGCTCCGGACTGGGTGTTAGAGACCTGGATTCTGATTCTGACCCGGTCATCGCTAGCTCTATGATGTCGAGCCATCACTGACGTCTTTGGATGTCATCTTCCCGCAAGGAGAAGATGTCTTTGATGTCTTAAGTCTCTTTGCACGTTGAGACTCTCTCTCCCAGGCCTTGCCCAGGGCTGGTGTCAGGGCTCTAATGCGCCCCAGCGATGCAGAGAAGAGGGGAGGGAGAAAAGGCAGAACCGTCAGCGTTTTTAGCCAGCTCTGCTTTGGTTTCCCCGGCCAAGCATGAAGATACCCAGGATCTCCTTGGGTGAGGAATATCTTGGGTCCTTAAGAGCCTACTCAGATTCCCGAGCTGGTGTATCTCAGTCTGTTCCTGAGAGAGGGGAAGGGACAGGAGGAGAGGAAGAGAGAGAATCTTAAGCAGATTCCTCATCCAGCGCCGAGCCCGATCACACGACCTTGAGCCGAAATCAAAGAGTTGGACGCTTAACCGCCTGAGCCACCCAGGTGCCCCATCAGCCTGTTCGTTTGTATCCATCAACAAAATTATTTGAGCCAAACTCTCTGTAGTTTCAGTCCAGGGATGAGCACATGGCTTACATTCCCACCCGGTCCCTGAAGAAGCGATCACCTCCTCGCACGAGCCCATCTGTTACCGTATTCCTTTCTGAAACAGGGTAAAGTGTAAATAAATACTACTCTCTCCCTCTTTTAGGTGTTTCTGCTTATGGCAAGTCGTTGACAGATACGGTCCGGGCGGAAGAGTGGGAAGGCATTCTTTATTCTCCCTCCATAGTTAAATCTACCAGTTGTTTACAGATCAAATGAGAGAATTGTAAGATACTGAAATAAGGGTGCTGATATCAGACTGACATTAAAAAGGGGAAAAAATCTATAGCCGACACCATCTACCGGTTCTGTTCTTATGTACAAGAAAGAACGGAGAAGTTGGAATGACCACCTCTCAGCCGGGAGGAAAGGGCAGCTCTCCTGGGTAAAGAGAGTTAGCGTTCTGATACTGGTATTTTCATCCTTAAGTGACCAAGAACCTCATCCACGAGCACGGTCTGCATTTGGGGAAGGTGTGCTCTGCCCGGTGCTTGGGTGCTCGGCACTCACAGACCTCCTGGGCGGGACGTGGTTTTCTGCATGAGGAGATGAGAGCTACATGTTCCCAGGCTAGCCCCTTGCTTCGGCTGCAGCATCTCCGTTCCCACTCTCATGCTGTGATTTCGACCTTAACGTTATCCTTGTGTTTCTCCCCATAGGCAGGAAGCGAAACCCTGGCCTTAAAATTCCAAAAGAAGCGTTTGAACAACCTCAGCCCAGTTCCACGTAAGTTGGCAAGATCGTCGTCTTAATCCAAACACTTCCCTTTTTCAGGGAAGGGGGGTTCATTTTTGGACTGATGAGCAATGCCTTGACTATGGGAATCACTGTTAGAAAGAAGAGCCCTTTGGAGGGGGGAGCCATGTGCTTGCTGTTCTGAGACCTGAAATAATCAGGTCGGTCCGTCTGTATTGAATGAGTAGCTTCGAACTCAGCCTCTTACATTACTGGCTGGCCGAAAATTGAGTGTCACAAATGCATTTGGCAGATGGGGTCCCATGGCGTTCAGAGAGGTCCCTGGATCTGGATTTTTTGCCTTTTCGGTATAGACTTGAGCAAATCAGCAAATCCCTGGGAGAACCAGTACTGTAAAGCTGGAGTAGAGATGGGACGCTGGTATTTGGTAAGGACTCACTATCCCGACACCTCAGTTCTGTCCCATATAAATAGAAGGCAAAATGAGGTAAAGGAACCTTTTTTTAGGGCTGTGGCCCAAATCCCTAAGTGAGCTCAGGTCCTGGTGAAGCAGGATACCCTCTCCCTTAGCCTCCCTCTTACTTCTTTTTCTCTCTGTGGGGTGGTGAGGGTACCTCCTATCCAGTTGGGGGTATGACCACCTTTCAAAGCTTCTGCTTGGGAGGAATGGAAATTGCAAGGAAAAAAAAGTCACCACAGAAGTTCTCCAGAGGCAGCGCAAGCATAGGGAAAGGCCATCCCCATGGAAGCTTGAGTTTTCAAGGCCGTTGGTCAGCTCTACAACAGTGCCTCCCTTTCTAAAGGTTTTTGACCTTAAGCACGATCCGTCCTATCAGAAAGTGCACCTTCTAGTGATGGAATGTTCTAGTAAAGATGATCACGTCTACTGTAAGACTTCGTTGAGGCAGTTGGCTATTCCCTGCAGTGGTATGAACAAACGTCCCGCTCAAGAACCTCTAAGTACAGAGCGAAAGTACACTCCTCCGGGTTCAGCTCTGTAGCTCGAGGGCCAAGCTCACCTTAGAGGGTCCTTTCCTGAGGCTGTAGCAGGAGGTTCTTTCCATATCTGTTATCGAGATTGCTGTTTTTGGTGGGTTTTGTTTTTGTTTTTGGTTTTTTTTGTTGTTTGTTTGTTTTTCCTGTGGACCTATGACCTGTGTAATTCATAACATCTCCTCTCGATTGGTTTCTCAAGAGTTTAGGCTCAAACATGTTACTTCCCTGTAGTATCTGTATAGGTCTCTCTGTGATATACTTTTAAAACTTTTCAACTTGAAATTATTGTAGATTCACGGGAGACGACAAAGAAATGCGTAGGGAAGTCTCATGTACCCTTCCCCTAGGTTGTGTCCTCCCCTCCAAGTTCACATCTTAACACAGCTGCAGCCCAGTATCAAAACAGAGTGGCGTTGGTGCAAACCATAGAACGTATTCAGCTCTCACCGTTACTCTTCTAAGTACCCATGGGTGTGTGTGTGTATGTGTGTGTGTGTGTAGCTGTATGCAATTTTATCACATGTGTAGCCTTAGGGAACCACTACCATAATCAAGATACTCAATTGTATCAACACCACAAGATTCTCTGATGTTATTCTCTTACAGTCGTACCCGCCTCTAACCCCCAGCCCTAATCTCTGGCAACCACTCCTCTGTTCCCCATTTCCACCTTGTTGTCTCATGGTTGCTACCTGAACTGAATCATTCACCTCCTTTTGGAGACTCTGGCTTTTCCATGCAACATAGTTTCCTCAAAGTTCATTCAAGTTGTTGCATGATCAGTAGTTCTTCCCTTGTTATTGCTGAATCCATTCCATGGTATGGATACACCGCAGTTGGTGGAACCCTTTTAGCCTTTGAAGGAGATATGGGTAGTTTCCGGTTTGGGGCTGTTGTGACGAGAGCGAGTTCCTGAGTGACACTAAATCTTATTTCCCTGGGACATGTGTCCAGTAGGGCAATTGCTGGGTTATTCAGTAAATCCATTTTTGAAACAACTTCCAAGATGTTTTCCAGAGTGGTTGTACCATTTTACATTCTTACTGGCAGTTTGAGAAAGATCCAGTTTCTCTGCAGCCCTGCCAACATTAACACTATTTTCCTTTTTAGTCATTCTGTTTTTTTTAAACTTACTTATTTATTTGTGTGTGAGAAGGAGAAAGTGCAAGTTGGGGGGAGGGGCAGAAGGAGAGGGAGTGGGAGAACCTTAAGCAGACTCCACACCCGACTTGGAGCCCAGTGCAGGGCTTGATCTCACAACCCTGAGATCATAAGCTGAGCTGAAATTAGAAGTCGGACACTTAACTGACTGAGCCACCCAGGTGTCCCATTAGCCATTCTGATAGATATAGAATGATCTATCATTACAGTTCTCATTCTTATTTCTGTAATGGCTCATGATGCTGAATATTTTTAGGTGTTTATTTTCCATCCATATATCTTTGATGGTGAAATGTCTGTGTACGTCTTTGCCTACTTCCTAATTAGATTACTTTTTTAAATGTTGAGTTTTGAGAGCTCTTTCTATATTCTAGACACAAGGCGTTTGTCAGATATGTGATTTAAAAACATTTTCTCCCAGTCTACAGTTTGTCTCTTCATCCTTTTATTTTGATGAAATCCCATCTAGCAATTTTTCCTCTGATGGGTCATGGTTTCGGTGACAATTTTAAGAACCCATTGCTTCATACTTTGTTCCTGTTTTTCAAAATAATTTTGGCTAATTTGGGCCTTTCCCCTTTCCATATTAGTTTTAGAATCAGCTTGTTTATGTCTACAAGTGTATTTGCTGAGGTTTTGGTAGGAATTATGTGTAACCTTTAGATCAATTTGGGGAGAATTAATGTCTTAACTACACCGAGTCTCCTAATCCATAAACCTGGTAGATTTCTAGATTTTCTTCGATGTCTTTCATCAGTATTTTGTAGTTTTTATCATATAGACTCACTACAGTAGGGTTTGTTAAGATTTATACCTACATATTTCATTTTGTAGGGAGCAACTGTAAATGGTACTCCATTTTAAATTTGGAGGTTTCTACCTGTTAAGGATCAGTATATAGAAATGCAGTAGATTTTTCTGTATTGTTCTTATAGCCTATGACCATACTGAATTCACTTAGTGGTTCTAGGAGCATTTTGTAGATTCTGTGTGTGTGTGTGTGTGTGCGTGTGTGTGTGTGTTTGTAGGGTCTTTATAGAGTTTTCTATGTAGACAATCATGCTACCTGCAAATAGAGACAGTTTTCTTTCTTCCTTTCCCAACTGTATTTTTAGAAACTTTCATTATTTTTTTGCTTTATTTCAGTGGTAGGAATGTCCAGTTCCATGTCAGATAAGATTGGTGAGGACAAGCAACCTTGCTTTGTTGTTAGAGGGAAAGCGTTCAATCTTCTACCATTAAGCATAATGTTAGGTTTTTGTAGACTGAGGCTTGAAAAAGTTCCTCTCGAGTTGTGAGGTACTGAGGGTTTTTATTGTTAATGCGTGTTGAATTTTGTTAAGTGCTTTTTTGTGCATCACTTGACGTGATTGTAGGTTTTTCTTCTTTGTACTGTTGATATAGATTACATTGTGATTGATTTTTGAATGTTAAACTAGCTTTGCATACCCCAAATAAATTCCACTTGGTTGTGGTACTTTTTAAAAAATACATTGTTGGATTCAATCTGTTGAAGTTTTGTTGAGGATTTTTGTGTCTATGTTCATGAGATATATTGGTCTGTAGTGGGTTGTTTTGGGTTTTTCTTTCTTTCTTTTTTTTTTTTTTTTTTTTTTTCTTACTGTGTGCTGTTATTTCTTGGTTTTGACATTAAGGTAATATTGGCCTCATAAAATGAATTGGTAAGAGTTTCTTCTGTTTTTTGTTGTTGTTGTTTTGTTTTTTCCTGGTAGGTACATAAAATCTGTATTAATTCTTTTAAAAAAATGTTTGCTACAATTCTCCAGTGAAACAAAATGAGCCAATGTATTTCTTACTTTTTCTGGGACTTTTACAATACAGAATTAATCTCTGTGATAGTTACAGGGCTATTCAGATAACCTATTTCTTCAAGCTTGGTTAGTTTCTGGTTTCCAAGGAATTGGTCCATTCCTTCTAAGTTGTTGAATTTATAAGAGTAACGTTGTTTATAGTATTTCCCGATTATTCTTCGAATGGCTATAGGACATGTTGTGATATCCTATTTTTTCCTGAGACTGGTAATCTGTGCCTTCTCTTGTAATCTGTGTCAGTCTTGGTGGAGGTTTATCAATATTATTGATATTTTAAAACATTTTATGTATGTATGTATTAATTTAGAGAGTGCATGTGCGAGGGGGGAGGGGCAGAGAGAGAAGGAGAGGGAAGCTTAAGCAGACTCCCCGCTGAGCACAGAGCCCCGCTTCGGGCTCGATTTCACACCTTGAGCTCAAGACCTGAGCCGAAATCTGGAGTTGGATGTTCAACCGATGGAGCCCTCCAGATGCCCTTTATTTTGGGGTACATTCTCACGTCCCCCTCCCACTTGTCTTACATTCCTTCCTTTTAAATTTTTAGCCCTCATTTCCTTCTAATTTATATTTTCCGTATTTTATGAATTTTATGAAAGCCACCATAAATCCTACCTTCATGTAAACAAATGAGTAAAAACCTACACAATGATAAACCTAGTTTCTGTGCTGTCTTTCCCTCACATGGCAGAATAAACTTTAAATTGTATTTTCTTTTTCACTGCATAAAGCCAAGGGCATCACTTTATTGTTGTAGAGCAGACCACTCTAGCTCACGGGGAGCCTTATTAGCAGTAGTAGTATTTTAATCCCAATGCTTATATTCGTAGACCTAAAGAAGTAGCTTCCACATTTTGTGTTTTTCTTGGCAATTTTTAGGGGGTTGGCTTGGTGACTCGTACCATTTATACCCTGCCTTCTTCTGCTGTACGACACAAAAATAAATATCCTGGGACAGAGCGCCATTCTTCCTGGTTCTGTGTGTGGTCCCTCTGCTGGAGCTCTTTCTCTGAGTAACTGATGCCAATGTGTCTTGGCTCAGGTTTCTGAGCTGTCCCCGGTACTTGATTGGCAGCAGCTAATTCTGAACTGATTCCATGCTCGTGAATATTATTCTAGTTAACCCTCCCAAGAAGCTCGGGAGGCAGTTATTCTTACTCTTACTTGATAAGTTGGAGAACGGACCTGTACAAGGTCAGGTGCTCAGAGCAGTCAAGCAGCACCTCATGGGTAAGAGTTCAAGCTCTGGCTAGAATGCCTAGGTTCGCATTTGGGATCTAAACTTCACTAGTTGAATTCCTTAGGTGAATTCCCTAACCCTACTAAGCTGTAGTTTTCCCTTCTGAAAAATGGGAATAAATAATGATGTGGTTGCTGGGAAGAGTAGGCGTCATCATCCATATTAAGTGTCTAGCCCAGTGCCTGTCCCATTGTACCTTCTCCAGGAAGGTTGCTCCAAGTGTTGTTGCTGTTATTATTATGAATCCACTTAATAATTATTCATGATGCTTATTATATAGTGGAAGAGCTGGCATACAAAGTCAGGGCTCTCCGACTTTCAGGGATATGTTCTGAGCCACACGTCAGACGGGTCAAGTGTGTGATCAAACCGTCTGTGGCTGGTAAAACAAGAGGCTAGTTTACTGGCTGTGGCTAGTAAGACATCACTTCAGCAGTTGAGAAGATAAAATTGTGAGGCTCTGGGTTCTAATTTTGCCAGGTCTTTGAATGACTTTAAGTTATTTAGTCTTTCTCTTTGTCAACTCTTCCCATTGAGGTAGAGTTGTGTAAATTAAAGAAGATATTTCATAGGAAGGGTCTGGCACAGTCTCTGGCCCAAGTACATGCTTAATAAATATTGTCAAATAGATGAATAATAGTTGTCATCATAACCAGTAAACTGATTACTTATTACTTAGAATTACAAATAAATAATTATTATAATAAAAGCTAAAACTCGTTCGTATAAAAGCTAATAGTATGCATGGAGCACTGGGAGTGGTGCATAAACAATGAATGCTGGAACACTGAAAAGAAATAAAATAAAATAAAATGGAAAAAAAAAAGCTAATACTAGGGGCGGTGGCTTAGGTCATGATCTCAGGGTCTGCTCTGCGAGGAGCCTGCTTCAGATTCTCTCTCCCTCTGCCTCCTATCCCTGCTCATGCGGCTCTCTCTCTCTTTCTCAAAAACAGACAAACAAACAAACAAAAACAAAAAAAATCTAATACTAGGTGACCTTTGGAGCACCTTTGACCTTCCAGGGAAGGAATTTCGTAATAAGCGTGTTTCTTTCCCCAGAGGAGTAAAATACTGAATAAGCAACAGAGAACTTATACCCACAGTTTAACCTCCTGCAGAGACTCAGTGCTCCAGGCAAACTAATATGCCTAGCCCTGGACCAGAACACAGTGTCAGCTAATCTAATACGAGCTGTCAGTTTTGGCCCCATCATTTGATGCTTTTGGCAGACCTGTTGAGCCCAAGGGCCTCAGGCATGGGTGCGTTAATTGTTTTCATTAGAGGGGGCCTGGGTGTTGGGAGTAGGTTCCTTGGATTCAATCAGACTTGGACTGAAATCATGGCCTTACCACTTGGGAACAAGGTAGTTAAACTCTGGGCCAGATGGTTTCTCATCTGGACCATGGGAGTAATGATACTCATGAGAGAGAGTGTGTGGGTGCGTGTGTGTTCAAAGAATTAAATGAGATACAGGTAAAGCTTTGCACTCAGTTCAGCCTATATTCCTTTCACTTTAGGTCAAGACTGAGATTCAAGTGGCATGAGTTTTATTTTCAGCTCTGTTGGGCTGGAAGGCTTTAGCAAATCTCTGGGCTTTTCTGGTTTCCATTTTTCTCTTTCTGGAAAATGGCATGACCCCCCTCCTATTAGGTAGAGGCATATCCTGCAAGGTTAGTACAACGTTGGAGTTCAGCAAACTTTTTTTAACAAAGGCCAGCTAGTAAATATTTCAGGTTTACCTGGAGCCCAGTGGCCCCTGTCGGATGGTCCTCATCGTTTATTTTCCTACAACTTTTTAAACTTGAAAACAGCCATTCTTAGCTGGGCCACAGGTTGTAATTTGCAAAGCTGTGTCTGAGTATTGGAGTAGCAGAGCTGGAAGCCGTCTTACCCAATGCCCTCCTTGGATGGCAAGAAAATGGAGGTAGCCCCCCAAAACTAGTGCCCTTTCTGTTGCTTCCTCCTTTTTAAAAGGAAGAATGTGGACCAAATGCAAGAGATTTTTTTATTTATAATAGTCACACGTTTCAAGTAATAGTTGTCTTTCATGCAATGTTCCATTGCAGTTAGGACAAATCATCGATGATGAAAGAAAAATCGTTCTGGAAATTTGTAAGAATGAGAAATCAGATTTTTAGAAACGTAATCCCCTGGAAAGTATTTCTGAAGAAAAATCCCCTGCTCATAAACACAAGACATATAAAAACATCACTGGAGTGTACTGGGGTGTGTGTGTGTGTGAGTTTTCCTCTGTATCTATCCCTGCCAGTTCCTGGTTTTAAGTGAGTCTAGAAAAACTTTATTTTAGGTATTCTGTGCTTTTTAAAGGGATCTTGAGGTATGGGAAGGCTTGCCATTAAAACCTTAAATATATGTTTATGTTTATATGCCCGTTTTTTCCTTATTGCTTTATTTAGTTAGTTTTAGCAGAAGGGGCAGAATTATAACACAGTGAGCCCGGGGAAATGGCCAAGGGCTGGGATTCTTTTTTCCCTCCTATCTTCTTGCCTTCCTTCCAGTTTCCTTTGGATGATTCTAGAGACAGTTCTACATGGAATGTCCTTTTAGGGAGACCTGGGTCTCTTTGGTCACCTTTGATTCTGGCATTCCTGGGATTCTTTTTTTTTTTTTTTTTTTTTTTGTGCTGATACTTTCAGTGCCTTTATTTTAAGAAAATGCTTCTTGAAGCTCTTGGTTGGTTGCATGGCCAGACCAAACATCTTTCTCTAGGGTGGGTTGGTATCCACCCAGGTAGTATTGAAGTGGTGGAAATAAATGCACATGAGGGGACTGTATGCTTTCTCTATGGAGACACAAGATCAGCCAACCTCTGGCTGCTGAGATGACCCCCGGAGAGTGTGTGTGCTGTGTATGGAAGAAATGTCACAACTGTCTCAGGCAGTCTGAGAGCAGGAAGTATTCTGACCTGCAAACGAGGAGATCTGGGTTAATTGTGATCTTGGGCGAGTCACATCACCTCTCTGGGCATTTTTCCATCTATAAACATGAGGACTAGAGAGATTTGGAATTATTATGGTTTATGGATTTTGTGAATTAACATAACCATATGCTAATTATTAGGTTTTTTTTTTTTAAGATTTTATTTATTTATTTGATAGAGAGAAAAATCACAAGTAGTCAGGGAGGCAGACGGGGGGGTGGGGTGGGAAGCAGGCTCCCTGCTGAGCAGAGAGTGGGATTTGGGGCTCGATCCCAGGACCCTGAGATCATGACCTGAGCCGAAGGCAGAGGCTTTAACCCACTGAGCCACCCAGGTGCCCTAATTATTAGTTTTTCTTAAACAATAATGGGAAAATGTGGTGGAATAATTGGGCATATTGGTGCCAATGAAAGAAAAAAAAAGTTTGGGGCTTACTAAGAATAGTGTAATTATTTACATAATTCTTTACACCTAGCTCATATTTACTGGATATTTCCTGCATGCCGGCCATTGTGCTAAGCCCATTTTACTTGGAATATCTCAGGATATACTAATATCCTCATGTCATAGAAGAAATAGAAGCTCAAAGAGATTAAGTCATTATTCATTTTATTTGATTTTTTTTTGAAAGATTTCTTTATTTTAGAGAGAGAGCATGAGAGCGAGTGCAGGGTAGAGGTGGGTAGGAAGAGACAGAGGGAAAAGGAGAGAATCTTAAGCAGATTCCCCGCTGAGCACAGAGCCCAACTGGGGGCTCGATCCCACAACCTCGAGATCGTGACCAGAACCAAAATCAAGATCTGGATGCTCAACAGTCTGAGCCACCCAGGCACCCCGGAGATTAAGTCATTTAAACCCAAATATATTTTATTCCAAATCCTGCACTATTAACACTTTTACTGATGAACTTCAACTTAATCCTAAGGAAAACTCTCTCCAGTCATATACGATTTGGGAAGGGCATAGTTGACTAAATACCTCATGTCTTTTCTTTTCCCCTCTTTTCTTTCGTAGGCCACCTCGAGACTTAGACTCTAAAGCTTGCATTTCTATTGGAAATCAGGTAAGAAAAAAATATCACGTTGCCAGTTAATATCTTGACCATTTCCTAGGTATGCTTTCTGACTGGCCATTGGAAAATCTATTTTCCATAGCATGCCATCAGGGGATGGGTCACAGAGTTGGAGTTTAGCAGAAGTGGTGGGTGGCACTCTGGCTGTTTTGGGTGCCTTACTGAAATCAGGCTAGTGTCGCCCTGATGGAAAGTATTTGAGAGGAGTAGATGACTCGCTTTGGGGTGCATTCCTTAAAGTCCAAGGGTAGATCTAATTGCCATCAGTCAGCAAATGGATTAACTGTGTGAGGAAGGGGCTAAGGAGCCGCAGTGTAGGTAGCTCAAAGTGAGTTTAGAGCCGAGTTGGAGCTGGATGTCTGTACTGCTTGTGATGAGCAGGTGGCATACTCCACCAGTCTGAACATCTCCTGGTGCTTCCTGCTGGCAGTGGCTCCTTGGATAAAGCTTCTAGATCAGAAGCTTCTGGACCAGAAATAACCCTTAGAATGTTGGGGGAAGCCAGAGAGGGGACAAGGTAGTCTATGTCCTTACATTTTTTCTTTACTCTTATGTTATTACTTTTCTCTCTTGCAGAACTTTGAGGTGAAGGCAGATGACCTGGAACCCATAATGGAGCTGGGGCGGGGTGCGTACGGGGTGGTGGAGAAGATGCGACACGTGCCCAGTGGGCAGATCATGGCGGTGAAGGTAGAGTTGGCGCTCCCCAAACGTGTTCTGTCTGTGGCGTATAGGTTCATCCATCTCAACTGCAAATCAGTTCTTTTCGTAGAAGCAAAACAATCAGCAATGGGGTCAAACAAAGAAGGGTTATCTGTAGGGAACAATATTTCCCTCCAAATGTCTGGAAAATCCTTCCTTGGTATGAGTTGCATTTACTGGTCGTTCTTTTGTTTTGTTTTGTTTTGTTTTGTTTTTAACTGAAATCCAACCCCCTCCTTTTAACTTTTTTTGGAACCACCATGTCATCACACTTAAAAGAATTATCAGTACTTCTTTAATGTCATGGAATACTGGCTCCAAAATAAACTACCTTGATTATCACCTTTTTTTTTTTTTTTTTTTTTTTTTTTTGCTGGTTGATTGTTGAAGTCAAAATCCAAAGAAAAGTTCACATACTGCGTTTGATTGTTATGTCTCAAACATCTCTTTCATTCTAATATTCTGTTGCTTTTAAAGAATGATCCCCAAAAATCAGGAAATGAGGATTGAGGGAGAAAATTTTGTCCATTTGTGGGAAAAGGGAGGGTAAAGTAAAGGCATCTTAGGTGACTCCGCATTGTTTTTGAGCTGGAAAAAGAAATTTGGAATCATTGCATATTTCTTGAGTACATGCTCAAGGGGCTTTGGGGACCCACCTTCTGTACACGAGTTCATGGATTTGGCCCATTGTTAGGGATGTGGATGGTAAGATGACTTGGACCCCTTTGTTTTTGGAGAATGGAGATATCTTTCCCTTGCCTTGTAGATTTTGCAATGTGTTCTTCTCCAGACTTTTTGCTAATTAGGTCAAAAATATGAGAGCCTATATATAGACTTTTAAAATATGATATTAATTAATCAATTAATTAATTATTATATATTTATTTAGTTATATTATATTTTTACTGTCATTTAATGACAAAATCATCTTTCTTTAAGACTACATTTGCTGGCGTGACAAGTGTCCTCCTCTCGGAAGCCCTGGGATAGGAATGAACAGTCTCTCCATTTCTGCTCGATTCCATCCATTTCCGAGAGCTCTGTCCATTCTTTTTTCGTTGCTACTTAGTCCAAGTATTCTTATTTCTTCCCAGAGAGGGGCTTTTAGATTTTTTTTTTGTGGGATCCCGAGTCAGCCACAAAGTTATGAATACTCTGGTCTCTGTACCGAACGGCCACAACACAATAGAGCAGGCTGTTTTTGTGACTTGGAAGGAAATACACTCGCCAACATTTGCCCACCTTCCGAAATATAGTATCAGTTGGCTTCTTAGCAGGGATTTTTTTAGGAAATCCACTGCAAGTCTTCCTTATTTCTCCTTTGGTACAAATCGCGAATCACTAGGGTGAATACTTGAAAGGTCGTTGCTAGAACTTGTGCTATGAGTTTTGTGGTATTTTGGGGATGGGACTCCTCAAGGTCCCTGCCTTATTAACGGACTCATCCTCAGGGCAGTAACCATCTGTCTTTCCATGCATTCCCGTTCAGCGGATCCGGGCCACAGTAAACAGCCAGGAGCAGAAGAGGTTACTGATGGATCTGGATATTTCCATGAGGACAGTGGACTGTCCTTTTACCGTCACCTTTTATGGCGCCCTCTTCCGGGAGGTAGGTGATCCTCAATTCAACCTCTGAGGAGAACAGAGACTTAAAAAGGAGTTTCTCTAATCCCGAAAGGCGATGCATCCTCCCGGCACTCTTTCTCATTGGACATGTCTTCTCTAGAGAGCTTTCTGCTCGGGCGGTGATGACATGCCTTGACGCAAAGTTGGCTTGAGATGACAGCCTTTCCAAGTGTGGGGAGCCCTTTTGAAGACACCGAGGCTCCCTTTCTCCTTTTTGTTTTGGTTTATTTTGGCATGGTTCTCTCTATCAATTGTCTGTAGACTAATTTAGGTAGATTACTTAAAATCTGAAATATTATGGTCTTGTGGCCACATGATAAGCTTCGTTAACCCTGTTTATGGACCCCCAGAGGCTTACAAGGATCTCTTTGCTTTACTCCTGCTTTCCCTTTCCCGTGATATGGATGCTTCGAACAGCTTTTGGATGAACTATTGCCAGTGTTCCAGGTGGGAGGTCAAACATGGAGTAGGCCTGTAGACCTAATCCCTAGAGGACGGGAACCATCAAGGCCCGGCTTTCTGGGAATCGGTTGCTTCTGACTATTGGTACTGATGTATTTATTTAAAATGTTTTTAAAAAATTTGAGTTGACACACAATGTCCCATTAGTTGCAGGGGGTACAACGTAGGGATTCCACTTCTCTTTGCATTATGGGTGCTCACCGCAAGTGTAGTGAATGCCTTCAGCGTACAACTCTATTATATCATTGACCATATTCCCTCTATGGTACCTTTTATTCTCGTAACTTCTTCATTCCATAGCTGGAGTGACCCTCAGTATGTAGACCCTCTCTTTATCAAGGAGTAGGGGATCCCATGCAGGCTCTGCTTGGCTGTCTGCTAGTTGGCTCTTGGGAAACGAACTTGCTTGTCTGTAAATTCCTTTGAGATCTTGAAGGGAAATTGTACATTTCCTCCAAAAACTCGGGATCAGTTCTTCGTGACATGTGTGAACTGTTTCCCCTTCTTTTCCTCTTCTGTCCTCTCTAACAATCTCTGAACCAATTCATCTCCAGGGTGATGTTTGGATCTGCATGGAGCTCATGGATACGTCGCTAGATAAATTCTACAAACAAGTGATTGATAAAGGCCAAACAATTCCAGAGGACATCTTAGGGAAAACAGCGGTTTCTGTGAGTACATCATGAACCCTACTGCAAGGCGCGTGTGAGAAGTCTAGACCCGATGTGTCTCTCATTCCCTACTGTAAGCATACCCTAGCGGGACTAGAGCTGCCCTCCAGCACGTGTCTGTTGGATGCAGGAGTGCCTCTGTGGACAAATAAATAAGTGCTTTCCTTTCTGGGCTCTGTGTAGAATATTCTACCACTGACTTGGTTTGGTAAACGCTCCATTAAAATACCTGTAGGCAGTGCCTTCCTTTGCTATGACCACATTCCTGGTGTCTACCTTCTGATCTTAGTTTCCTCTGATTTTCATGTGTAGATTTTTAAATGTTTTCTTAAGGCTAACAAGGCATAGAAAGAAGCTGAAGAAAAGGAAATGGAAAGAAAGATTGTCCTCTTAATGGCTGTTGAGACTCATGAGGGTGGAGAGAAAAAAAGTGCTGGAGGCCAAAAGAAACACCAGCTAGATGAGCGGGGCACCCTTTCTGCTGTGAGATCCGGTCCTGTCTGGTGGGTGGAGGCCAGTGAGTGTAGCTTCCTGTGTATTTTCCTGGAGAGGGCCCCCGCTGTTGGAGAAAATACCTCACCTGGTGATGTTAAGCGAGGGATAATAAACCTGAGTATACTTAACATTCAGTTTCTTTCCAGTCACGGAGAAAAATCTATGTTGTGTTTCTCCTGCAGATTGTAAAAGCGTTAGAGCACTTACACAGTAAGCTGTCTGTCATTCATCGAGGTAAGCGTGCAAGCAGCTGCTTTGGTTCTTCCTTTTATGACATCAATTTCTCTTACCCAGACTTTTCTTCCCCCATGCGTGGAAGTGGAAATGAGTCAGGCCATAGAACTGGAGGGTTTTCCTTCCCAGAGGAATAGCAGATCCTATAAGTAGCTGCTTTTTCTCTTGTCTGAGGACAGAAGAAGAGGACCGTCTTTTTATTGCACCTAAATTGAATATAAGACACGTGCTGCCAAGCACGGCTCTGGGATGACCCCACCGAGAATTTTAGGGAATGGGATCAAAATGCCTGTTGTATCGACTGTGGCCTAGCAGCCTCTTAGAAAAGCAGCTTCCTGGGTCCCCAGACCCCCAGAGTCTCTATCTTTAAAAAGATCCCCAGGGAATTTTTGTATGCCTGAAAGTGTGAGAAGTTCTGGTATAAAGTACTGCTTTTTCAGGCAGCAGGAGGCAGGATAAAATGAAAAAAAAAATTGATAGATTTATCTCTTCTTCCTTTACCCCCTCTGTTTTCCTCCCTATTGGCCTGTCATCTTTCCGTCCGTCCATCCATCCATCCATCATCCATCCGTATATCCGTTCTTCCATGTTAACATCCATCCATCCGTCCATCCATCCATCCATCTCTCCATCCATTTCTCACTTGTAATCATTTTCCCACCACTTATACATCACTATAATAGGTGCCTTGAGAGGGATATGAAAACAAAGCACATTCTTTTTTTTTTTTTTTTTAAGATTTTATTTATTTATTTGACAGAGATCTCAAGTAGGCAGAGAGGCAGGCAGAGAGAGAGAGGGAGGGAAGCAGGCTCCCCACCGAGCAGAGAGCCTGATGCGGGGCTTGATCCTAGGACCCTGGGGTCATGACCTGAGCTGAAGGCAGAGGCTTTAACCCACTGAGCCACCCAGGTGCCCCAACAAAACACATTCTTATTAAAATTCCATATAGGGGTTCTTGATGGGGAAATAAGACCAATGTATGACAAACACATGGAAAAAATCAACCACATTACCAAGGTGAAATGACCAAGAAGAGCTCTAGGTAGATTCTAAAGCAAGGAAATGATTAGCACTGGGTGACTATAGTCAAGGAAAACTTCTTGGAAGTTGCTCACTCAACCAAGTCTGAAGAAGAGTTAGTGGAAAGTGTGGATAGCTGGTGGGGTAGTGAGATTTGGTAATTCTCACGCTGTCTGAGTCAGCCTCAAAGTGATGTAGAATGTCCCACTCGAGTGCCTGTTATTACTGTTATTGCTGTTATTATCATCATTAATTGTTATTATTAGAAATTGGAAAAATAGGGAGGATGACGAGGAAGAGAAGAAAGTGGGAAAGAGGGGCGCCTGGGTGGCTCAGTGGGTTAAGCCTCTGCCTTCGGCTCAGGTCGTGATCTCAGGGTCCTGGGATCGAGCCCTGCATCGGGCTCTCTGTTCCGCGGGAAGCCTGCTTCCCCCCCTCTCTCTCTGCCTGTCTCTCTGCCTAGTTGTGATCTCTGTCTGTCAAATAAAAAAAATTTTAAAAAAAGAAAGTGGGAAAGAATCCAGGTGGGAAGAAGCATGTGGATTACCCACCCATGTGAAATTTAATTTTTCAGTATTTATTTCAAAATTTGGAAATATTTCATTTGTATTAAAAACATATACGTAAAGTATAAAAATAACATGATGTGCACGTCCACCATTCAGTTTAAGGGAAAACGTTATAAAGGATCCTTTTTAGTGTTTTTTGAGTAACTTACTCTGCTGATTCCGTGTCCTTGGTGAAAACCCTCCAGAGGAAAGAAGGTTAACTATAATAATTTTGAAGTCCGTTATCCAGAGATAACAGTGGTTCTCTATTTGGGGGCATGCTTTGTGGTCTGGAATCTCTGAATTCCTGATGAGTTCCGCTGTGTGACCTCTGACACACACCTCTTGCAGACACGTCCATGGAAACGCGTTTGCCTCAATCAGATTTGGTGGATGGTGGACTGTATTCTGCCTTATCGGTCCACAACGTGTTTACTCCCACCCTTAAACTGTGCAATAGGTCATGATGAGCTGGGCTTAAAAATATATATATATATTTTGTTGTCCTAAGAACACTTAAGATGAGACTTCTCGGGGCGCCTGGGTGGCTCAGTGGGCTAAGCCTCTGCCTTCGGCTCAGGTCCTGATCCCTGGGTCCTGGGATCGAGCCCCACATCGGGCTCTCTGCTCGGCAGGGAGCCTGCTTCCCTCTCTCTGCCTGCCTCTCTGCCTAGTTGTGATTCTCTCTCTCAGTCTCTCAAATTTATTTATCAAATAAATAAATAAATCTTTAAAAAAAAAAAAAGATGAGACTTCTCTCGTGGCAAATTTTAAGTGTGCAAGGCAGTATTACTCATCATAAGGTCCATGTAGTACAGCGGATTTCTAGAATGTATTCATTTTGTGTCATCGTGTCTGTGCCCAGGGAATGGGGCATTTGATTCAGTGATAATGTTTTAAGTTTGTACTACTCGTATGGGGCCAATGCAGATGATAAATAGAGGAGACAGCCCTTAATGATGGAGTCACAAATCTACAAGAAGGACGAGCCATGAAATAGGAAACCAAGTTGGAAGCAGTAAGATGGTGTCAGTGGGAATCAGGGAGGGCCCCAGAGGAAAGAGAAGGCGAGCGGGACATGGGGATGTCGGGCCCCCTGGTGGTGGACACAGGAATCTTCAGAGCAGGCTGGGATCACTGGCTCCTGGTTCTCTTTGCTTTCAGACGTCAAACCTTCCAACGTGCTGATCAACGCTCTTGGCCAAGTAAAGATGTGCGATTTTGGAATCAGTGGCTACCTTGTAGACTCTGTCGCCAAAACTATTGACGCAGGATGTAAACCGTACATGGCCGTAAGTACGGCAGTCGGGGGAGGCATCTGGGAACGCAGCTGCCCGCAAACCCCGCCAGGAAATAGGAAATGGATGGCCACAGAGGGAGGATGGAAATGTGCTTACGGTGCAAGAAATATCCTGCATCTTATTTTTTTTCTTAAGTCTTTTCTGTCTGAAATCCTTAGTCACTTGCTTCAAACATACTGTTTTTTTGAAATTTGAGTAAAAGAGGTCTATTACTTGAAAAAAAAAAAAAGAAACGTAAGTAATAGATACAGCCCACACAAATTTTTCACCTTGTGTCGCGGGGGAGTGTTACCCTGCTTGTTGGGGACAGAAGAATCAACAGAATTTAAATGACCCAAACAAGTCCATTAGGTTAATCCTGACGGATGCTCATGGCTGGAAAGATTTGCTGCTATTGGCAGAGACCTTGGGACCCCCTTTAACCTTAAGGGGCTTTTGTACACTGTTTTGAAATAGTTTTGCATTTGGGATTGAGAACCCTCCCACTGGTGTTGAGCAAGTCTCAGACAGTAGCCCGGTGACTCTTGCAGATTCTGACTATTGAGTTCTGGACTGTTGGTGTTCTTAACAAGGAAAATTCTAGACTGGCAAAGGAGCTTTGTGCTGTGTATCCTCTTTCTTCTGAAGGCAAAATTGAAATTAGTTTTTTTTTAAGTTAGTTTTGAGTCATGAGGGACTTTGATCCATTCTTGTCTCCAAGAAAAGACTCCTGTAGAATGAGGAAAGTCCCGTGGAGGCGTCAATATTTATTGTAGTGAGTGAGTCTTCTTGGCCTGGGAGGCTTATGTTAACAGGCTTAAAACAACTCACTTGGCAGCTGGTGACACCCCCGCCCCCGGAGACTTTACCAAGCTAAGATCGTCATCTCATTTGTCTTTTTCTGTCTCCTTTGCAGCCTGAAAGGATAAACCCAGAGCTCAATCAGAAGGGATACAGTGTGAAGTCTGACATTTGGAGTCTGGGCATCACAATGGTAACGTGTGATGATCATTCCGCACTGTGAGGTTCTGGGCAGGAAGCTGAAATGGGGTGGGTTTTATGAACAAAAGGCAAATGCCCTAATGGTGGGTCCTGAGTATCCTCTACTGTTGGACGGGGCAGGAGGTTTTGCGTGACGATTGTCTGCGGGATGGTGTAGTGGAAAGACTGCGCTAGGATTGGGTAAACCCAGGCTTTCTCTTATTCCCCCCTGTAACTGGGCGTGGGCCCTTGAGTAAACCAATGCAGTCACAAGGACTGTCTTATTATCCTCATCTGTAAAATGAACCCTGCCCATAGCTCCCGATAGTTTACCTTATGGTTTAAAATTCAGTTATTCTCATCTAGGCATAAAGTTGAAGCTACTCCAGGAATGCAAATGTGTGTGGACCCTGACCGAGCTGTGGTCCAGGACATAGGCTGTGTTTCCCAGAATATGGTTCTGGTAGACATCTGGCCGCTGCGGTCAGATAGAGCCAAAAGACATAGTTAACAAACAGGATAATTTCCTTAGGCACAATCCTACAGTTATCCTCTGCAACTTGGGTGATCATACATTTTCAGTGGATCACCGAGGTCTGGAATGACCCACTGCGGTCCTGGCTCCTTCCCAGGCATGGCAGCTGATTAAATCCCGTGGGTTATTTCACATCCCTACCCAGAATACACGTGATGATCTTGTAATGGCAAAGTGGCCTTACTCAGATCCAAAAAAAGATCAGTCATTTGGTCCCTGGGTTTTTTTTTTTTGTTGGTTTTTTTTTTGTTTTGTTTTGTTTTGTTTTTTCCCCCCATTCAAGAGAGTGGCCTGCAGATGGCAGCAGATACACAGCTCTGGAAAAACCTTAGGGTGCGACCAACTTTTCAGACTGAGCATTGGAACACCTGGTGACTTTACATCCCCGAAGTTGCCTACTGCTGGCTTATAATTTTATTAAGTGTCACGTGGCTTTTGGTGAGGACCCAGTTATAAATAGGCTTAATTGGCTGCCTCCAGGAAGATAAAAATCCCTGGCAGTAGGAATGGGGGAAACGTAGAGAACATATTGTTGGTTTATTTGTCCCCCAGTTTTACTTGAACTTCACCTCTGTGTTTGCCGCGGATTCTTCTGGAACAGCAGAGCACCCCAGGGGCCCTAAAGTGGTTCTGTCTCAGCGGTTGTCCTCTTGTTTTTTTTTTCCTCCCCTCTAGATCGAGTTGGCTATCCTTCGGTTTCCCTACGACTCTTGGGGAACTCCCTTCCAGCAGCTCAAACAGGTGGTAGAGGAGCCCTCGCCACAGCTCCCGGCGGACAAATTCTCGGAAGAGTTTGTTGACTTTACCTCACAGTGGTAAGAGAGCCTCCGCTGCCAAAAGCCAGTGTGAAGGAAGGAGAGGAGTTCTCATGAACTTCCCCCATTGGTCTTAATCCATTACACATGCATTCATTCCAGAAGCATTTATGGAGTGTGCCCTCGATGCCGGAGAGACAAAGGCGCCTTTATCCCAGTCCCTGCCCTCAGTGAACTGAGAGTCAAGTAGGGGAGTCTCTTCAGTCCGTGATGTTGGGACCATATGGCGATCCAGGGACGGAGCTATGCGCAGGGTATTTGGGGAATGCAGAGGAGAGGCATTAGGGTGGAGTTTCTGGGGGAGATACATTCTGTGCTGAAGACACTATGAGGTATTTTTCCAAGCAATCAGGGAAGCAAGGAAGGGAAAGATATTCCAAGCAGAAAAAAGATCATACTTCGTGTCACGGGAGTGAGAAACTCCTTTATGAGAGCTATAGGCTGTTTTGACATTGATGGGAACACGGAGACAACAGTTAGGGCAGGGGAGTAGGTAAGACGGTCTAGTGTTTTGTAGGCTGCCTCCTACACAACCCTTGTTAGCTGTGGGTACCCTTGCCCGTGAGGGGGCGATGGACAGTGCTGGGGGTCTGAGGAGGGAATCTAAGGAAAGTCGGAATAAAAAAATGGAAGGAGTCATGCTAACAGCGTAGACTTCGTTTTTGTGGAAATTGTCAGGGGAATTGAGGAAAGTAGGAGAGGGCATGCAAGGTGACCGTACTGCCTGGTATAACCCCATACTAAGGACCATTGCAAGTGTTCCTGGAAGAGGACACCACAAGGAAAGCACAAAATGACACTCGTTTACATGGGTGCCCAGCAGAAGCAGACAGGGTCAAGCCCTGCTGTCACGCCGGGAGGGGAGCCATCATGGCCGCCCCCTGCTGAGGAAATGGCTGGGCCTCTGAGGGCCATCGGACAGCACAGGTCCTCAAGGTTATCATTTCCTGGCCTCCCTGCTCTTTGGAAGAAGTGTTCTGAATGCAGCTTTTATGGGGAAACATGATGAGACAAAGCAACGGTCTGTTGTTTGTGAAACTAAGGCCTCTTAGAATTTTCGTTAGTGCTGGTCCCCGGGTCACCCCTGGTATTTTGCTCTGATGATGCATGAGGCTGGCCTACTGTGGGTTGTTTTTGTTTAATTTTTGGCCAAATGGCGAGAGAGAGGGGCTGGAGCCGTGGGCTGGAGTACAGTGCGTTGTCGGCGCCTCTGACGGGGCACTATTTCTGGGCTACTGAGGTGGGTCCTCCCTTCTGCTTTCCTTGGACAAATGTGCTGGATGGGGTAGGACACCGGTCCGGCTGAGATGGGCTCATGATTTTGCCTTCTGGATTCAAGAACTTGTTTTTATTGTGTATTTGTTTGTTTGGTTTTTTTTTTCCTTTTTCTCTTCTTTTTCCTTATCCTCAAGTGCTTAAAGGTCACAGAGGAAAAGGGGTGAGTCATCTTGGATAGTTCAGACCAGTAGTTCTCAAGAGGAGTGGTAAAGGGGAAGGATCTCATCTAGGGAAGTCTTGTCAGACTCTCTTCCCGGTAACCTTCCTCCTGCCTGCTCCCCTCTCCCCGGGATTCTGGCTGGGTACTTCGGGAAACTGGGTAAGAAGGAGGCTGGTGTGAAAAGCTTGAGAAAGTGCAGCTGCCTGTTGAGAATCACTAGTTTACTTCAGCTGTGGTCCACGCTGGCTGTTGGTTTGCAGACCTCGAGAGAACTTTCCAATTGTATTGTCGCTTAGGCCACACCCTCAGAATTCTGACGTCATGGATCTGGGGAGGGTCCCCAATATCAGTATTTTTCAAAGGTTTCCAAATCATTCTACTATGCAGCTGGGGCGAGAACCCCTGATTTTGCCCTGTGGTCTGTGGACCCGATATCAACGGCTTCCTTTTCAAAACCCGTTTTTCTTGTATAATTGGTTTTTGAAAAATGGTGCAGTTACTTTTTTTGTTCCCCAGCATATTTTCCCTCTTACTTAGAGTTTCTCCCAAAGATTCAGAGCATTAAAGCTTTTTAGGGATATTTAGAAAATGAAAACCTTGAGAAATAATGCTAATTTTAGCGTCTGCCCATATACACACGTGGACAATCCAGAACGACCTGTGCCCCTGCTGTGCCCTCCCAAACACTGCTGGCACCTGCAGCGACCTCCGAGGCCTCCCTGGTCCCCTCTCATCTGCGGTCAATTTTTGTCCCAGCTGCTGAGGTTCATTAATTTAAAAACTTTGAGCCGTAGATATTTTCTAGCTTTCCTGAAGCTGTTCCTTGCTATTAATTCTGTTTCATTTTACTCATATTCATGTCAGCCAGTCTGGCTTGCTTATGGGGTTTACCCCCCCCCCAAAATACACACACACACACACACACACACACACACACTCACACACTAATAGAAGCAAAACTCAAATCACCTAAACTTTGAAGTTTTACAAGAATAATTATTCAAACTTTCAGTGTATTTCCTGTAGAATCTGACATTTCAGAGTATCAATTGTAAAACAGCAAGTTGTTTTTGTTGGTGGGACAGTTGGAAAGAATAAGAGAAGCATTAATTCTGAATTTATCAGCATTCTTTTTTTTTTAGATTTTATTTATTTATTTGACAGAGAGAGAGAGAGATAGAGATCACAAGTAGGCAGAGCAGCAGGCAGAGAGAGGGGGAAGCAGGCTTCCCACCAAGCAGAGAGCCTGATGTGGGGCTCGATCCCAGGACCCTGAGATCATGACCTGAGCTGAAGGCAGAGGCTTAATCCACTGAGCCACCCAGGTGCCCCAATTTATCAGCATCCTTAATGATCCTCCCTTTTTTTTTTTTTTTTTTTAAGAATACAGGCTCTCCTCTTCCAGACAGCAGATCAATAATAGCTTTTTGCCTCCTGTAAAGTACCACTAGATATATTTTTGATACCCCCTTAGTATGAGCTCTGTTTTGAAGTCCACTGAGTTGGAAATGTCAAAGTCTTCAAAACCACAGTGCTGATTTTTTATTTATTTTTTATTTTTAATTTTTTAATTTTTTTTAAAAGATTTTATTTATTTATTTGACAGAGAGAGATCATAAGCAGGCAGAGAGAGAGGCAGAGAGAGAGGGGGAAGCAGGCTCTCTGCTGAGGAGAGAGCCCGTTGTATGACTCGATCCCAGGACTCTGAGATCATGACCTGAGCCGAAGGCAGAGGCTTTAACCCACTGAGCCACCCAGGCGCCCCAGTGCTGATTTTTTAAAAGGATTTTTGTGCTGGCTTATAGGTACACACCTGTGTCTAGGGGCAATGTCGTTATTTCGCTCATTTTATTCCTGACGGTTGTAAATTTGATCTGGAGCTGAGCGGATGGAAAGGATGTGAAAATGACTGAGAACACCCGCTTCTATTTCTTGATGGAGAAACGGATCTCTTTTATAGCTGTTCCTCCGTTTTCCCGTGTACACAGCCGGATTTGAGATACCTGTTCATGAGCGGATGCTTTTTGGAGGGATCCCATGTATTTTTCGTATTTCCATGGCATAGTCAGGCTCTGATCCTTCAAGATTTCTCAGAAAGCCCCTGTTTTCGTGGTTAAGTGGGGAAAGGGGAATACAGATTTGGAAAGTGAAAGGTGAATCCCAAATTTTGAGATAGATGCATCCGGGTGGTTTTATCTCCTACCTCTGTCTTTGGGCAGAGTGTGGAACTAGAAGAGAAAGGTGGCATTACCCACAGCCTTGGTCATCTGTCAGAACACTTGTGACCTTTCCGGGGAGGAGTGCTAACTAAGCGTTTGGTGACCCCCAGCCCCCCCTCCCCCCGCCCCACCCCAGTGCCGCTTCACACTGTACGGCCTCATCCAGGGAGTCCGTCTGGCTTTCGGTCTCCTCTGATCACTGCATGTGAGTTGACAGTAATCCCGGTGTGTTGGGGGAGTAGAAAGCACTAGCAGGCTATCACTCTCATACCCAAAGTTACCTCTAGAACCCGGAGCCCCAGCTGATGTGGTGGTGGTGTTTTTTTTAAAGATTTTATTTATTTATTTGGCAGAGAGAAACACAGCGAGAGAGGGAACACAAGCAGGGGGAGTGGGAGAGAGAGAAGCAGGGTTCACGCTGAGCAGGGAGCCCTATATGGAGCTCGATCCCAGGACCCTGGGATTATGACTTGAGCCAAAGGCAGACGCTTAATGACTGAGCCGCCCAGGAGCCCCTGATGTGTTCTTTTGTCCTAGCATCAGAGAGACATCATCCTGGGGCTGGGGGGTGCAGTAGGGGAGAGGGAGAATGGGGGCCGGAGGTAGGAGAGGAAAGAAAGTTGAGGCATTTATGCCTATGGACTTAAAGGAAAAACCAGTGATATTCTACCAATCCTTCCTTTCTGCGCTTATTTTGAAGTAGGACTATGGAATGACATTTCCTCCTCTTTTTTTTCCCCCCATACACATGGTTTTCTTATCCTAGGGGTTTTAAAGCATTCCTAGAGTAAGTGACGTTGTCCTTGAAGGCCTCGTTTTGGGATTCATAATTGAGAAGTCTCATAGAAAAGCCTTACATTCTAGTCCGACAGAGGGTGAACAAATGAGTATCTAAAAAGGAAAAAATGGAATTGTGGCGGGCTTATACTTCTCTCTAGAACCCCTTCCTGTAGGTTCGCAGGCTTGGTGACTGAAGGAAGTTTCTGGAAACCCAACTACAGAGTGCCCAAACAGCACGACTTCTTTTTTGCTTTTCCTTCAGGCTTATTTGAGAGGCTCAGTGCCCGGCTGACCAGCCTGATGGCATCTCGGAGTGTGTTGGACGCCGCCCCAGACGTTGAGACTGACTCAGAGGAACTAGCATAACACAGGCACAATCAAATACAGTTCTTGACTTGTTCAGGAAGAAAGAGTAAACAGAGGCACTGGCTATTTATTTAGCTTATGACAAATGTATGGTCTTGAGAGGCGTAATGTGTCTTTTTTTCTGTGGACGCACCAAATAGCCCTTCTTGGAAACCATCAGGGGGAATTCAAATAGGCAGAAATCCTCTGGTCAGCACAAACTCCAAGCTAGCAATTCTCAGGGCAGCGTGAAGCCGTTTTTTAGTGTCAGCTACGGTCAGGAGCGTGTGTTGTGGCATTTGGAAGAGGAATTAGAGCCCTTAGCTAATTGCACGCTTGAAAATGACAAGCCACTTGAAAATGCAAAAGTCTGACTCCAATCCAGAAAGAAATTGGTGTAGCTTTGAACGCCATGGTTGTTATTTTATCCTGAATTTCAAGCACTTCCTATCAAACGTGGAAAATTTGCTTTTCCCTCCCCACAACCTTAGCCTGAGTATTTTGCTATTCTTAGCCTACGTTTTGAAGTGTTCTCAATTTGAAAGATGGAGAGAATGGGGTTTATCAGTTATAGTAATTCAATAAGCAGCCTCAGATTGCTGTTGTAAGTATTTTCCATGAGTGTGCCTCAATAGTGCTTGTGGTACATTTTTGAGCCTTCTAATCAGAGGCCATAAGTGAAGAAAGCCTATCAGCTAGCGATCCATGAGGTTTCAGGAATCCGAAACATTTTCTTTTCTTTTGTGAAGATTTTATTTATTTATTTGACAGACAGAGATCACAAGTAGGCAGAGAGGCAGGCAGAGAGAGAGGGAGAAGCAAGCTCCCTGCTGAGCAGAGAGCCCTATGCGGGGCTTGATCCCAGGACCCTGGGATCATGACCCAAGCCGAAGGCAGAGGCTTAACCCACTGAGGTGCCCAGGCGCCCCCCAAAACATTTTCTGATGCATCAACTCAGGGTGCTTTCCCTACATTTTCTTTATACAGACTAAGAAAAAAAAACAGAAACAAAAAACAAAACCAAAAACCAAAAAAACGAACTCCAGATTCGAACTCCAGATTCCAGAAATTTTCTTAAGCTGTTCCAGAAGTGAAAAGAAAAGCTCTCCTGACTTTAAATGATCTCTCCTTAAAAAAAGGAAGTGCCTACATTCCTCAGCCTGATGAGACCAGTCAGTCTTCTTTCATTATTGACAAAATAGAAGTTCAAAAATCAGCAAACATCACAAAGATCTCTGGTTGGTAAAAGGCACCAGTGTTCTAACAGAAGCCTCTGTTCCTGTCATCCCCTCGGTTCGGTTGCTGACCAGGGGAAGCTAGTGATGGCGGGGTGGGTCATGGTCCTCAAGGAGAATGGGTGTTGGCAGAGTCCACGCTCTGGTCTGAGGACTCCCTAAGGTGCCCATCTAGGTCGAGACGCCTGAAATCAATCACGTGACTTGTGCGTGCGGATTTCAGGCGGCGTGTGTGTTTCTCATGATTGCCTCTAGCACGTTAAATCGTCCAGATCCTGGAGAAGACTTTCTGGGTTTTGACTGGCTTTGAGCATTAGCCGAAAACTCAGGGCTTTTGTCCCTTAGCCTGTTTGTTTTCCTCACTGCGGTCTGTGTGCAAGTCCGCAGGGCTCCTGGGATCACATTTCTTTGTGTCTGTTCCCTTCGAGGTGACCTAGCTCTTGAACTTAGAAAGAAAACTTCTGCTTGCCGGGGTTCAGGGAGAGAGAGCTGGTAGTGTTGGGAAGGTGTGCAAATGACGGACGAACCAGCCGGAGGTGCTTCTCTGTGAATTTCATTTCCGAGCAGGGCGTAGAAGGCAGCAAAGCAGAGGAATATCCTCGTCCACGTGGCCCACGGGGTTTGCAACGTCAGCATTCATGACTTTGGGGACTGGATCATTCTTTGGGGTGGGCAGCGGTGCTGTACCTTCTAGGCTATTTAGCCATATCCCGAGCCTCCCCTCCAACCCCGTGGAGATGCTGGTGGACGTCACCAGTTGTATCGACAACCCGAGATGCCTCCAGGCATTGCCACCTACCCCCCTGGAGGGCAGGATCACCTGCAGCCCAGCACCCCCAATAAAGCCCTACAGAATCTCAGGCCACAGATACGCGCGGAGTCCTACGTGGGACTTCCAAGGTCTCATTCGTTTCACTCAGGCACACCTTCCCATTATCAGTCTGACTTTGACAGTTGATAATTCCTCTTTCTAATTCGCTCTGATTTTTATCCTCAGTTGAGACGAAACTTTCTCTCATAGGTTGTCTGGTCACTGAGGTCACTAGGTCCTAGATCTGCCCTCAGTTCCAGGTTGAAAACTTCTCTCCTCACATCTCCTGTACCCTGTCTCAGGTTCCCTGGCCTCCACCCACAGCATTGCCTGGAATAAACTGGTAGGCTGCTTTAAGTTGTTTTGGTTCCAAAGCTTTCTCTCTCTCTCTTTTTTTTTTTCTTCATGTCGTTTTGTTTTATACCACACTTTCTCAAAACGTCTCACTCTCTTATGGCTCGTACCTTGACCCTCCCACCTTCCTCATTATTATTAGCCCATGATGGTGGAGCCAATCTCATGTCACACATACTAGGTCTCATCTGCTCCAAACGATCCATTGGCACAAATCCCAGCAACCCTAACGATCAGTCACATTTTGGTTTCTTCAACGCCAGGCTACGTTCCTTCCATCCATGTGGGGTTCAGTGGCGACAGTGGGCAGAGGGGTCTCTAGGTCTGCCTTGCAAACCACAGTTTTCAGAACCATCCTCCTCTCCATTCGGGGTTCCAACTCCCAATAAACCACTTGTTTTCTTTCTTTCCATTTTAAGGCCATGGGTGGATACAGGGGTGGGCTGAGGATAGAGGCGAGGGGCTGGTCTCTTCTTACTGATGTTTTGTTACTGTTGCCTTTAGTATCAAATGTCCTCGAAACACTTGTGTCTGCAGACAGTCCTGTATACAGAATGGGAGCCACTCGACAGTCAGGTGTGACCACAAAGGATTTCTAAGAAGAATCATTGCAAAGTCACTGAGTGTGCTTTCTCTTTCATTAGCCAGGAAGTTGTAAACAAGGAGCATTACTTTAGACATTTTAAGGGCGGGGGGCGGGGGGAATGTTGGTTCTCTCACAGGTGGGTTTGGTTAGGAATCTGTAAAAGCAGATTATACATTCAAGGGAACCAGAAGCAGGGAGAACCAGATATTGACGATTAGAAAGAGAGAACATGTAATATAAGAAACACCTGCCAGTTTCTTTGCCAGTGGGGGTAGAAGAAAAGCTGTTTTGAAGGAAAGTCTATATGTGTTTTGGAATATGATGGCTGTAGATCAGAAAAGTTAGTTTGTATATGATTGGCAAAGCTTCAAAAAGAAAGTACACACACACACACACACACACACACACACACACACACACACACGGACACAGACACAGACCCCCATTCTTCCTATGAAGATATACCTAGAGTGATTTAAAACACAATTTTATAAGTGTAACCAAAGAGGGGAGTCAGGATAGGACATTCATGTACTCAATACAGGTAAAAGCTGGTTCTGTTTAGTCTTCTGCAGATTCTGAAATCCTAGTCTCATGAAAACACATGTGAAAATGGTTCCTAGATTTTAATGTGTTTAATTTTTTTTTTTTTTCTTTAAGCTTGAAGAAGAATTCCAAAGAACGGCCAACGTATCCAGAACTTATGGTACGTATTGTTAGTGGTGTAAACCTGTCTAAACCAACGGCTAGTAAAGGTAAAGTGACTAAGACCTAAATTATAATCAAACAACCATATTAGAAGAGCTGGTTCATTGAGACATTGGTGACCCGAAGTGAATTCAAGCAAAAAAGAGTGTGCCCTAAATCCTCCTTTAGTGTGGCTGGGGGCAGGTCACCTTTCTTAGCAACTTTTTCCATGTTGGTAATCTTGTCATCATATAGACTAACTGATGCCTATAAAATGCCATTTTCAAGTTTGCAAGATATCAAGAGTCATTAATTACTAATATAAATGAGGGAAAACATGCTTTAAAGGGTTTCAGCAATGATGAAGACAAGTGCTATGCGGCTCATCGGATATTTCTCATAAAATATTCAAGATTTGCTGGATGAGTTGCTTTTTGGTGGGTGGAGGGAGGAAAGGGAGGAAAGACTGGTTTTCCCTTTTGGTTTTCACGTTAGTGAAAAAAGTAAGACCAAGCCTTGAATTATATCACGTCTGCTTTCACAGCTTACCATTTGTACTATCTGTGAAAAAAAAAAAAAAAAAGGAAATTAAAGGCCTCAGAGGAGTTTTTTTAAATAGTTTCTCTTAAATTGTGGTAACTGCGACTGTAAGGTAATTCCAAACGATTCTTTAGATAGATGGCAGGGGTGAAACTTGGAAACTTCATCGAGGTATATGTTAAACACACTTTGGGGGGAAAGATGATAAAATTCGGACTACTTACTAATTTGCATGAACCACCATTCCTTAGATTTGTTTCAGTTTTTAAGGTTTTAATTTTAGCAGGGGAAGGAATAGTTTTGTTCAAGTAGAGGGAAGAGTAAATATTGACATTTCTTCTTGGAACACAAGTATCCAGCAGGCATTAAATACTTGCTTTTGTCCCATGCCAGACAAACCGTGCTCAGTGTTTAAGACTGAGGGCAGGGGCTAGAAGTATAGGTTCCTGAGATCTTTTACCAAATGGTGTGGTGAGGTGGTTCTGACATGGGAGGAGTGTGTGTTATTTACTACCTACAAATACATAATTGGCCATTTATATATCTTCTTTGGAAAAATGTCTCTTGAGGTCCTTTACCCATTAAAATTTTTTTTGTTTTGTTATTGAATTATGAGTATTTAAAAAACATACTTTGGATATGAACCTCTTATCAGATCTGTGGTTTGCAAATATTTCCCCCCATTCTGTAGGTTAACATTTCATTTCACTGATCAGTTCTTTGGCAGTGTGGATGCTTTTTCGTTTGATGTAATCCCCCTTGATCTTTGCCAACAAGTACGTGAAAAGGGGCTCGTTGTCACTAGTCATCAGGGAAATACAAATCAAAACCACAATGAGATATCCCCTCACACCCGTCAGAATGGCCATCATCAAAGAGACGAGAGATAACAAGCGTTGGCATAGAGAATGAATGTAGAGGAAAGAAAACCCTTGTGCACTGTTGGTGGGAATGCAAATGGGTACAGACAATATGGAAAACAGTATGGCGGGGTTCCTCAAAAAAATTAAAAATAGAAATATATCATCCAGCCATCCCACTTCTGGGTTTATTTCTGAAGGAGATGGCATCACTATCGTAAGGGGATAATTTAGCTTGCATGTTCGTGGCAGCGTTATTTATAATATCCAAGAAGTAGAAACAATGGAAGTGTCCACCAGGGCATGAATGGATGAAGAAAATGTGGTACACACCTACACACACAATGGAATATTATTCAGCCATAAAAAAGAAAGCCTGCCTTTGGCGACAACATGGATAGAATGCGTGTAGCATGGCCTATAGTTAATAATACATCGCATACTTGAAAGTTGCTAGGAGAGTAGGTCTTAGAGGTTCTTATTACCAAGGAAGAATGGCAAGTGTGTGAGGTGAAGGATGTGTTAGCTTAACCGTATTGTGGTAATTATTTCATAACCTAGAAGTTTATCAAATAATCACGTATGCCTAAACTTGCGTAGTGTTATATGTCAATTATATAATCAATAAAGCTGGAGAAAAGAAAGGGAAGAGTACAGCCTGGAGATTTCAAGCCAGGAAGAGTCACAGAAAGCCGATTCATACAACAAGCGATGGTCACAGCCAGTCACATGGATTTTTGGTTCTGTTGGCGAAGCTTTGATTGAAGTCTCAACCATTATCCAATCGGGGGACAGTAAAGGAACACTGGAGAGAGATTTAGAATAGACAGGGTGGTCTCCTTTGGCTCCCATTGTCCCCTCTAAAAAGGCGTTCCCTGGGACTCAGCGTTTGTTGGCTGTGTTTGACCAAGACCACAGTTGAGTGAGAAAAGAAGATGAGTAATGTTTGAAAAAATCTCAGCGTACCACATGTTTGGGTTGAACATTTCTTGCTGAATGTGTGTGTGTATATATATATATATTTTTTTCCTCCCTGATTATATTTTTAATAGCCAATCAGGGGCCTTTTTAGTACTGGCTACCCTTTCTGGGTATGCTTATGCAACCCGGAGAGCATTTTAAAATTAATTTCACATAAAGTTCAACAGACATGGAGTGATTTCTGGGGTATCTCAGGACGCCTGTACTCCTATAGTAAACTTGCCTTGTTTGTCTCTATTTTCAGATAAAAGGGCATTTTCTATATATTTAGGGCTATTTAAAATGCAGAACATTTTTTTTTCCCCCCTTCCAAGTAACCTCTTATCAGAGGTTTCAATGGAGCACTCTTGAGGAAAAAAAAATGCCGAGTTTCCGCTTAGTATACATGAGCAGCTGATGTTGAATTCCACTTTCCAGTATGTTCTAAGGCTGTGGTCTTTTATGGTCAGCATATTAACGTTACAAAGTCATGTGCATTTCCCTCCCCCGCCCCCCCCCCCACTTCTTTTTACGACACTAGTCTGTGTGGTACTGGAAATGGACTTGCCTTCTAAGGCTATAACTCCTCTCTGCTTTCCTGTGAAATTGAGGTTTTTAAGTGGAAAATCTGAGTCCAGACGCTTTGACTTAAGCATTGGGAAAACACATGCTGAGAGACTATTGTTTAAACGGTAGGAGTTGGTGAAGAAAGGGAGAAAAAAAAATCCTTTTTCCAGGTGAAGGGCGGGATAATTCAGGCTCCAACCCAGACGTGTACCTCTTATAGAAATCTCAACTGCTTCCCCCTCCCCCGTCTCGGACTGAGGGGTGTATGTGATTTCACATCATCTCATTTGCTTGTTCTCCCAGACTCCCACTGGGGGACATGACTCAGTAGGATGTCTTCCTCTAGAGTGGGGACCAGCCAACTTTTTCTGTAAAGGGTTAGTAAATATTTTAGGCTTTGTGGGCTGCTATTTGACTCTGTTTGTGTGTGTGTGTGTGTGTGTGTGTGAGAGAGGGGGAGAGCAGCCATATTCAATACATAAACAGATGGTGTCCGAAAACCTTTATTTCACATATAGGGAGTGGGCTACCCTTGGCCCCCGGACCATTGATCGTTGACCCCTGTCCCAGATGATAACCACCAGAAATGATAATCAGGTGATGCAAGCGATTGTCCAGGGAGGTGACTGTGTTCTTCAAATATCCGGGAAGCTTTAGATTGACTCACAGCGTTAAGCAAGGCTGACTGTACCCCTAGAAAATCATAGTCTAAACGGGTGACGTGTTGTATAGAAGATACGGCGACCATTAGTGCTCGTGGCTTGCCCTGATGTGGCTGGTAGTGTGTTCTTGGATCTCTGTGTTTTCTCCAGGCACAACCGTTGGTAATGTCCTCCCTTCCTGTACCTGGTTCCTTTTCTGAGAAACCCAACCTAGGGATGAATCCACGGTGCCTCATTTGCTCGCCTCCCGGTTGCTGGCTTTGCTATTCTTAGGCCATTGCTTATAGAGGGGACTGGGTTCCCTCCCAACCTTTTACGGCCTCAAAACCCACACAAGAAAGCGAGTCACACTTTCCATTTTGACATGCCTGCCTGCTCTCCCCTCCCCCCGAGCCCTCCACCTCTCACAGCCGTTGCCCCGAGAAGAAAGTAAAAGATGCCTGCAGATTTTTGTCTTAAACACTTGAGGTCAGGTTATTTGATTCATTCACAGACTACGGATCCATGCACTGAGCTAGCAGCAAGAGCAGGACCTGGGCAGGGGGGTGGGGTGGGGAGGGGGGTTTGCGATGGGGCTGGGAGGCGTCGAAAGTAGTCCCTGAGACAATCTGAGGTTTGACATGTCCTGTTTAGATAGTAAAAATTTTAAGGACATTAAAAGATCACCAAATGTCAAGAGGATGTGGGAAAGCTAATGAGCATGGTGGTCAAGCCCTTGGTAAGTGTGCTGAGTAAGTGGTTAGTAATTAGAAGTAACACTGCTGTTTACTTGCACAGGGAGCTCAGGGCGAAGGTTCCTGCATCTTCCACAAATACGGTGGGCGTGAGGCTGTGAGCCAGCCCCCAACCTGTATCTTCCAGATGGGCGAGAGCAGAAAGCCTCTTTATCGTTTTTTGTTTTTTTTTTTTTTTTTGGAGTCACGATACTTAACCAGTGACCACCTACCTACATTTGGGTTTGACTCCTTTGTTCCTTTCCCATTTGCATTATTTGGAACTGGGTGGGCATGGAACTGGGTGGGCATCCAGTTCCCCACAGAGCTGACTCACGTCGCCCTGTGCTGTCAGGTTTAAAACAAATATAATTAGAAAACCTACAGCTAGGCAACACGGAGGTTATAAACTAACATCCCCAACGGCAGAGGGAAACGCAGTGAGTCATCTACGTGTCTGCAGGCAAAAACTTTCCCATTTAGCTGCTCAGCCTCGTCGCTGAAAATAATGCCACCAGACAGTGAGGGAGGTGGCCGTGACTGGCTGGCCGGAGGGGGCTACACGGCACTGGGTTCTGTCGGAAGGAATCGCCCTTTTTGGTTTGCGGGTTTGATTCTGTTTCCACTGTGAGCGCTGTGGTTCGTGAGCTGATGTCGATCCTTTTAATTAGAGGTGTGAGGTTCCAGGGTGACAGCCGGGAATTTACTGTGACAAAATTGAGCCTTTCGGGGAGGGTTGTACTGGTGCAGAGAAGAATGTTTCATTCTCTTCAGCACTGTTTTGGAATGTGTGGTCTCTTGGACCCACTATGCCTATGACTGCTAGCCCTGGTGTTTTTGTAAAGTTTGCTTAATCTGATCTGTGTGAATAGAGACCATTTCTTTCTTTCTTTCTTCTTTTTTTTTTTCTTTTGCTTTCCTTTTTTTTTTTTTTTTTTGCTTTTCAGTCTTTAATCTCCAAGTTGAATTTCTCTGCCCATACCTAGAGTTTGGCACTGGACCTTCTTTTCCAGATGGATCAACTCTTCATCAAGAGAGACATAAGTGGTGGCTGTCGATGTGGCTAGGACAGTGTTAAGTGCTTTAGTCCAAACCAGCTCGCCAGCATCAAGGGAAAACAATGCCTCGCCCATTTGCTGGGCTATGGAATGGGATTCTCATTCTACCATTCCATTTCCTGAGAAACTGATGTACATGAGTCTATGAGATTTCTCATTATTATATCAGTCTAAGATTACTTTGTAGGGGACAGGGTGATTGGTAGATCACCATTTGGGCTTTCTTTGCCCAAATCCTTAGTTTTCAGCATAGGTGGGATTTTTGTAGCCTAATTACAGGTTTATCTTGTAAAACAGTAGATTCTCTGTAGCAGAAGCAGATACCAGCCTGGGAGGGGTACAATAAAAGATAAAAGGTATCTTTAAAGGGTCCACATGACTAGACGTGTACTTGATTTGGGAAGAGGTAGCAAGCGTCCATTTTAAGTCCGAGAGGGGTCATTTGAATCTGCTTATTACCAAACACATCTGTGAAGTTGTGCGCATCTCCCATCTGGTCAGCGGCGAATATTAATACCGTGTGTTTTTCTTTTCTTTCCCAGCAACATCCGTTTTTCACCCTACACGAATCCAAAGCAACAGACGTGGCATCTTTTGTAAAACTGATTCTTGGAGACTAAAGTACCACGGACTCGCTCGGTCAGCCCTCCTGTGGTTTGGTGGGTTTACGGGACGAAGCAGGTTCACTAAAACACCAATAGAAACTCATCTTTGAGATAATTTAATCCTGCCTCTCAGAAGGTTTTTTTTTTTTTTTTCCTCCCCATTTTCTTTCTTTTTATTTTTCCCCCCTCCCAAGGGGGCTTGGAATCTCTAGCATAGAGTGGACTGTCTAGATGGATGAAATATGACAAAGGCTTAGGACTTAAAAAGGTGATTAAATATTTAATGAGGTGTCATATGAGTCCTTAAGCTTCTCCGACTTCTCTTGTTCTTTATGAAACGAATGCATTGGCCCTGGTCACAAGGTGCTACCATAGTGATGAAATTGTAAGTAGATCTGTAGTTTGTCCCACTTGTTATTTTAATATTTATGTTTCAACGCTTGGTTGCAAAGATTCCATTTTATGCAAGGAGTGGGATGCAAAAGGCAAGGTTGGGCTGGCAATATTTATAGGGCTTTTATTTTGTAAGTTCAGTCGTGTCTGTGGTCCAGAAGAAATTATTTAATAGGCATCTTTAAGAGTATTATAACAATATCAACAAGGAGTTCTTGTAACCCACCTGTTTTAGCTGTTGTGGCTGCTTGCCACGTCCTTGGATTTCTGCTCAACTCTGGGTCATAACCACAGTATTGCAGGTGAAGTGGCGAGGTAGCCCGGTCATACCCTTTTCCTAACTTTGGAAAACATAAAATCACTTTGATCACATCTCAGAGTCACGGATTGTGTTCTCTTGGCATTTGTGGTATTGACGGAATGGGATTCGTGATGTGGTTTTCTATCACCTATCTCTCCGTGTGTGTGTGTGTGTGTGTGTGTGTGTGTGTGTGTATCTGATAGGTCTTAAGCTCTGCCAAGTGGCTTCTGTGAACATCTCTATTTAGTAAGAAGGACGCGTGTCAATTCTGCGAGGAGCTGTCGTGTCAAACCACACAGAGAATCGGTGCCTTCTGCTTCTGCCCCTCCTTACGATGTATACGCCCCAGGGACTGACTCGGTAGCCATCCTTCACAAACCCTTTTTCTTCTTCTTTTTTTTTTTTTTCTTGTTCGATAAAGAAGCCTTACTACTAATGGGAGGGCTACAGTAGAAGACGGTGGAAGTTCTTTGAGAAGGTGAGGAGTTAATGGGGAGGGTTGAATTCGTGCCTTGAATGCGCTGCCGGATTTCCACAGCTTGACGTAAGGCCACATTCTTCTCCAGCAGCACACAGTAGGTCATTCTGCGGGAGGAGCTTTCTGGCTGGGGCCCTTGTGCGTCCCCGGCAGGTGGACAATGCAATGAAAGCCCCTTCTTGTGGCTACATAGGTCCCCGGGTTCTCTAATTTCCTTGAGGAAAGGGGAGTGAGGTGATACAGGGAGATACAGGGATCATAACAGGGAAAATAAAAAATACAGGGATAATAACCAGGAAACATCGCTTTTGGATATTGGGTTGATAAAAGGCTCTTCTTGGAGGACAAGGATGGAGAATTCTCATTAAAAAGGAAGAAGAGATTATTACTCTCTAAAAACCTCCCTTCTTCCCCTTTTAGATTTTGAAGTGCTGTTACTTATTTTTCTGTGTCTGCGTTTTCCCCTTTACTTGACCTCTGTCTCGCTCATAGCTGTTGCCCCGAGTGAGTATGGTACTTCCATACTCTTCTTTGTATCCAGTTCCAAGACATACCTGTCTCATCTGACGTGGTTTCATCTTCTTGAAAGCTACCTCTGTCCTCATCTTTTTCCAGCCAGAAATGTGTGTTATCCTCCTGATTAAGGCTGTTCACTTTCCTACCCACCTTCCTAAATCTAGCCGTTTCTCTCTTGGAGATGAAGAGACACGGAACAAAACAAAACACAATTGTATTCCTTCTTTCCTTCATCCACCTTATGAAAAAAATCAAGTAGTAGAAAAAAAAAATTGGAGGTCATTCCATGACAGTTTTTGGTGAAATACATAAAGGAAAACAACTTTCTGCTCTGAGTCAGGTAACTCTCACCTGCTGTTCAGTGCGGTTTCTGCTTAGAAATAGTCTTAACCAAGTGTGTTTGCCTGTGTGCACCTCTCCAGTGTGCGGGCCCTGGGCCTCAGCTTGCAAAACAATTACACAGAGGCGGCGGCGGAGTTTATCCGTGGTTCTGAGCCTCGCGCACACTCGTATCACTGGGAGCTGGTGGACACGTGCAGTGCCAAGGTTGGGGTTTCGATGGTCCAGGGTGGGGCCTGAGAATTGGTCTTTTTCACGCTTTCTTTGTGATTCTGATGCACAGCACGGTTGAGGACACTGGTTTAGTACCTCCAAAAGAGAGAACTCACCTACAATTTCTCTAGAACATTGGCAGAGAGGAACAAGAGCCTCGACGTCTTTCTGTGTCCTCATCAATGGGGACATCTTCGCCACTATCAGAGATGGCACAGGCCCGGAATACTGATTTGAAACTTGGGATACATTTTCCCCATAGAAATGATGGGCTCCGCGGTGATTAGCTGTCTTCTGTGCTAAAGTAGAATGACTTGATAGTCTTATGAGTCTAAATTCTAGAATGTGTTTTTTATTTTTTTGAGAACTGTTAGAAGTTCTAAACTAATTTTACAATGAAGATGGCGATGCACCAACCATATTTAAGTTGATGTACGTTGGAGGTCTCTTGCACATACACGCAGGTCCCTGGATCTTCTACCCTGACTCTGCTCGTTGTGTGTCCTTATTCTTGTTTTTGTCTTTGCTTGCCTCTGGTTGGCTAGCTTTTTAATTTTTAATTGTGGTCCCACCTTCCTTTGTTGTTGATCACTCCTGCCACATCGGATGTCCTAGTTGGGGACACGAGATATTCATTAGCCCCAGCATTCGAGGAAGCCAACGCTGAAACTAAAGGGGCTCCTGGTTTCTCCGAGTGCACTTGATTTAGTGTCTTTGGAAAGTGATGACAAAGGAGACAAGAGGGGGGCTAATGTTTTCATAGTTTTTAACACTAAAAATGCCTCCGTTGACTCACAGCTTTCATCGGCTCTGCTGGGAGAAACGTTCTTCCAAAGCTGTCTAACGAAACGCTTTATCTTCACCCTGAAAGTGAACGAGATGCTTAGTCCCTGACTTCCAGCCCCAAGGCTCTTTTTGGCCACGTGACTGCCTCCAACCTCGAAGGGAGGATTCATACATTCATAGAATTCACTGGAGTCGGTGGTCAGATCGAGGAAAATGAATTAAACCTCTGTTGTGCTGGGGATTTTGTCTTCTTAATGTCTGTCTAGGGCTCAGAGGGCGATTTCCTGGCTTAAAGCAATCTTCTGTTTTTATTGAATTAGCAACTAGAAGGTGCGGGTTTTTTGGACCCCTGAACTTTTACATATTCAGATGGAAAATTGCCAGAGTAAAATCTAGGGCAAAGACACTACCGAACAAACCCTATAAGAATAGGAAAAAAAAAAAAAAAGAAAAGAAAATTATTTTATTGTAGAAGCTCTGTGTTCCTCTTGTCTAGGGTGTGTGTGTGTGTGTGTGTGTGTGTGTGTGTGTGTGTGTGTGTGTGTTTTAGCACTGTTAAATATGCTGGCAGCTAAAGATACTCTTTGGTTTTCTTTGGCTTTAATTGGGGTACTCTGGATTTCTTTAGGAATCTGTTGAAAGCTAGGACCTTTTCCCTAGGAAAATGCACAGGGTACACGGAACACATAGTTTTGCAAACATTTTTTTGTTGAAGGAAGGGGAGTGAAGCCCAGTTTATAGACCCCGTAGGGTCAATAACCTTTCTCTGTAGAATGTGGACTGTGACATTCTAGACCAAGACTGGCAAACTTTTTCCGTAAAGGGCCAGGTAGTAAATATCTTTGGCTTTGTGTCCCATCAGCCTGTTACCACAATGCGGGTCCGCTGTTGTAGAGAGTGGAGGCGTCGGTAAACGATACATAAATGAATGAGCGTGGCTGTGTGTCCCAGTTAGGCTGGATTTACAGAATCAGACTATTGGCTGGATTTGGCCCACAGGCTGTGGTTTCCCAGCCCCCGTCCTGGACCATCAACCACAAAGTTCTGATGAACTCTGTCTAGAGACTTTTTTTCCCGTTTAGTGAGTATTGAGCTCAGCTGCTATTGGGACGTAGATTAGGACGATGGACATAGGAAATGAATTCGGGAAGCAGGGGAGACTCTTCATTTTCTCTCAGGTAAGTATTCCTCGCCCGGGAAGCCAATGGGACAGTTTTCCTCAGATGAGATAGAGTACCTACTTTGTCCATTTCTGTACAATCACCGACGTAACTTACTTCAACTTGGAAATAAAAGATAGGCTTCTCCTAGACATCAATGACATTCTTGTTGTCTCTGAGTTTTGCATTTCATTTCTCTCTGTGGTGTGATGCTTGTGCAGGGAGGGAGAATCATGAACCCAGACACCGTTTGTTTGGTTTTCCTTTTCTCCGAACTGCATTAGGTCGTAAGAATTTGGGAGGCCCTGGGGCCCTCAGAAGTAGAAGGCAGGTAGAATTCTTAGAATCTTCCAATTCATCCACCTGGGCTCTTGGGCCATCTTTGAAGAAAGTAAGACAGACAACGTTTGGGGTCAAAAAACTTGTTTGCAGGCAGGCTCAGCGCTCTGGGCTCTCACTGTGACAGTAGACTTAGGCCCACCCCTTGGGTACCGTCCTAATTGTTGCTAAGTTTCTATCTTAAGGGACCTAGGCAAAATGCCTCCTTCCTGACGGGAGGATCTTGGTTTGCCAACCCTGGTTGAGTTTCTGGGCTGCCCCGTCTCTAGGGAAAGCTTTGCCTTCCCTATGGGACCAGAACAACTATAATTTGCTTCACCTTCTGTCAGCACGTGTCCCCTCTTTGCTATAAGAGCCCTATACAAAGACCTGTCGGCCACCTAAGCTGCCCAGGTCCGCTTTCTTCTCCCAGAACAGCCCAACACATCTGACTTGGTCCTGTCGTGTCTTTATGATTCAGAAACGAGTTTTCTTCCTGCTGCATCATCAGGCAGACATGCATTATACTTAGAAGGACCCTCGGAACCTCCTGGGGAGCAGAGTTAAGTATTCGATCTGGCAATTTACCTGAAAGAATGTTTTTTCTTTGCCTAGGGAAACAAAACCTGAATTCCAGAGCCTTCAAAATGAAATTATCTTTCTGGGGAAAGCACCTTGCCACCAAACGCATCCCTCACCACTCGTTCCTGGTGTTTGCAAAGAAGATGAGTCCTTTTGCTGAAGTTTTGAGAGTCACTGTTGACAGCAAATATAATTGTACCACTGTGGGTTTTCTAATGGAGTCATTAGGAATTAAGGAATTAGGAATTAATACTTAACACTGGGGTTCATCTTTTGGGCTCCTGACCCAATCTCCTTTTTTAAGCAAAATCTCTAAAAGCCTCTTTTCTGTGTGAGGTGAAGGGGGCTGGGCCCTTAATAGAACACAAAGCAAGGTCAAGGACTTTGTGGTAGGGATTTTTTTTTTTTTTAAGAAAAAAATATCCCCTCTCACACAAACATGTGTTCATAGAATTCAAAAATATCCAACCTAGTTCCCACGGGACTGTCAGGATCTTGACATCATTCATATTGTTATTTGAACGATGACACTGAGCCCTTCGTCCTCGGGAGTTTGCAATGAGATTTGGGGAGATTTGCACTGTGTTTCTGTCTTCGAGTTGTCGGTCTGGAAAGATTCCTCTTTTGGCCGTTCTTTGGAATACGTGCACGTTTTCCTCTGGGTCCACTTCTGCATTTCTGGGATTCAGGGGCTCTTTCGAGGAATGAGGCTAATGGTCTTCTGACTTGGAGATGGATTTCAGGGAACGTTCAGGAATGTTTAGGCACTTACTCGCGTCTTAATGTAGGAAACAGAACTTCCTAACTAGTCCCCAGAGTTTGTGGCTTTGACCAAGCCACGGGGTCTTTCCAGGTTCCCTTGATCGCATTTGCTTGTTATTCCTACACCAGGCCCACGTGCCCCGGGCCAACTGAACGCTCCTGTGGAAAGGAGTGGATCCAACCATTTTCATAGATCAAAGCTCAGACTCAATAATTTTGCCTTGGTTCGACTACCTCGATTCCATTGTTCCCAAATCTTGAAAATGTCAGGGACAGCTAAGAGAACTTTTAGCAAAACCCTCATTCAGATTATAAGACCTTATAAGAAAAGTTCCATCCGTCCTGTAAAGAAGGACTGCTGGGTTGGGTATCCGTTCCTCTGCAGTATAATACGCTATTGGGGCGGAAATGAGCAATTAGCATCATTTGGTCACCACGAACATTCATTTATACCTGAATCCGCAAGCTATGTACACAAAGCAAGTCAGGCCCCTGCCTTAGGAGACTGTCTGTAGACTCTGGAATTTATGGGTGAACAGTGATGTGAAATTAGGTTTGGGGGCTGGGAGAAAAGATACACTCGAGGAGCAATGCTAAACCGGGGTCCCCACGGAAGAGTAAGCTGATAGAAGAAGCTGACAGGCTGGTGTATCCCCAACTTATTTTCAGTATTACTATGCACGTGATCTCATCTGGAAAAACCCATCAAAAAGCTGAACGTTAATTTTTTTTTTTCCTTAAAAATACTGAACTCTAAGGAGATTCAGAGACTGTGGCATTGATTTGGATGCCAGAAAATTTTCTCGTTTCCCTAGTATTGCTGATTCTACCAAGTCACCAATTTAAACTGAGGACACCCAGAAAAAAAGATAATAATGATTAGAGGCCTCACAGCATTTTGAGACTAAACAACCCATTGGTTGGCTACCCCCTGGGTAAAGAAATAGGAACACAAAACCAGGCGCCTTCATGTTTAGTTCTGATGACTGACGTGGACAGAAAGTTGAACACCAAAGCTTATCCAATGTGCATACTGTCTCCAGCAGGTAGAGGACTGTGAATGTCCTGAGGAAAACACTACAGGTCTTCATCAGGAGAGGAGAATCGATAACCTTAAAACACAACGCTCAGAGCTAGTTTGAATTTTCATAAGCAATGAATTGTGTGAAAAAAGTGTTTTTACTTTCTTCTGATCTCAAATTGTCCGACCTAGTGTGTGTTGGGGACTTGAGGAGAGAGGTGTCGAGGGCACAGAAGTGGTTTCCAGACTATGTTCCGTGATACCCCTGGGGGTCCCTTGTTGCGAAGGGAATGGGAAGACCGTTTGATGAAGGATGAAGAGTGTGATGCTCATCTGAAAATCCCATCAACCTCCAATCAGAGTATTTGGCTACCATTATCGTTCCCCTTGGCTGGAAAGTCTCTGTGGCTACTAAAGGCTTGGGAACTTTGGTTGAGATGATTACTTGAAGACCCGCCAAAGAATCTGGGAAATTTTATAGCCAACGGACGTCTGCCCTGGCTTCTGCTGTATTCAGGATGCTAACAGGGCTTGGAGGCTGAAGGGCAAAAAGAGAAGGCCACTTATTTAAATGTTTAAGCAAGAATCCTTTGAAAGAGAATGCAAAAAAAAAAAAAAAATCAGTATGTGATGACCAGGCGTGGAGACTCTTGAACTGCTTATTTTTCTAAAGTGGTTACCAATAACCTGATCTCAGTGGCAAGGAGGGGCGAGACTGGGCTCTTGATGGGCCGTGGCATATCTAAATTTCCATTTGCAAAGGAAGGAGTTGCCATTTTTGTTCATTGACGTGTAGGAAAAAGTACAATTTTAGCACAGAGAAGGGTCCTATCAGAGAGTCAAGCTAATGGCTACCTTCCTTGGGGTTCACAGGTGGAGAAAGGTAGTGGGAAACCAATACAGCCTTTGGAAGCTGACAACTGGTGACTTATCTGTCATGAACAGAACACAAGGGAGTTCTTAGGCATTGATCGAACCCTGTCAGGGGCCTTTTACACACATGTAGTCTGTGGTGGATTCTGATAGTGGCACTTGAGCCGTTCAACCAAATTCAACAGCTCGGGTTTTCCAGCAGCCATTTTAGAACTCTGTATGTGTCTAAAAGTTACATTTGGCAACGATATGTGGAGTTCTTGGCCAATCTCTGTGTAAAGAAGCCACCTGAGGAGTTTCAATTAAGAAAACTCAGACAATTTATCTGTTATAATACCCCTGTGTTTAGTTTATTCTCTAGTCTCAAATTTATTTTCTGAGTGGAGTGATTTTCTATGTGAACCGAAATGATGTTTTCGTAAAATAACAGGTATTTTTAAAGGAAAGATGTCTTCTTTATGTAAGTAACTCCCATGATTGGAACATATTTCCTGCTGCACAGAATTATCACATTTAAAGGTCACTTAAAGCTGAGAGAGGTATTAGGGTTGTAGTTCATATCCTTTATTTAAAGACACAAAGATTTTTCTATATATTTTGTGAAAATCCTGGTGGGATGCTGGATGTAACTTCTGTACAGAATTGAACTTTACAAGAATTTTAGTAAAATAGGTGAGTTGCCCCAGATTCCTTTGTGCTTTAGTTTCATCTTGGAAAAATGCTGCTTCTGGTTATTAATCTGGTCTTTGTAAGGAAAAAACCCATACATCCTCCCCCTGCCCTTACATTGTGTGAATTTTATGATAGACCTTTTCTGTTTGTATATATGATTGTCCTCCTGTGTTGCGTCCCACATTTGTTGGTAAGCCATGTTTATTGTGAAGACAGCTGTTGGGCAAGTGGAACCATGGCCGATCTTTACAATCCCTTGATGCTGAGAAAGAAGTAATCCCATATGTTAGTCAGGAGGCCTTTCAATCTCTTCCTAATACCTGACATATTATAAAAGGAGGTTTGAGAGGTTGTGCATCCCTATCCTTCGAAACCCATCTCCAACACTGTGCCTCTGGGGAGGGTGAACTAGCAGAATGACTGCCATTTTGTGGATTCCCTCATTGACTGACTCCCCCATCTTTCCTGCTATGTATTATGTGCTGCTAGCTTTTCCTGGTGGAAATCCTCTCTTCTTCATGGCTGGCACTGTCTTCTCTTCATGAATGAGGCAGACTGAACTCCCCAGTATGGAATTCATTAGAAATTCATACAGACCTGTGAAGGATTTGGGTGGAATGTTTCCATGCCTGTGAGGTGAATGTGAAATTGATGCGTTGGGCCTGGGAACTTTTTGCTTGTGAGCTGCAGAGGGAAGGGAGTCAGGAAGTATGTACATCATTCTTTTTCCCTATAAGGAAATGTGTGGACCTCCTCTCTTAGGCAGAAACATTTCTCACCGTTGTCTGGGAAAGTCAGTCAAGCTCTAGGATTATATTTAAAAATACCTGTTTTGAGGAGAAGCATGCCTTTTGTTGTCTTTGCCATATTGGTTTTGGTGGCCACCATGCCTTTTTATTTTAGCTTAATTTTCCTGTTACCTAGGTTGTGTGCATTGTTGATGTTGTTTTCTTTTGAACTACTGCTTATCATAAATGGTGATGTTATCTCAAATTCCTGAAACCAAGGAAATAGCTAATGCACAGGACTTGGGGTAGATGAAACCATTCGTGTTGATGTAGGTTAAGTTCTGACAGAGTTAACAGAAATGTATTGAATTGAGGGATAATGTGGCTTTAAAGGCGCCATGTTTGTTTTTAACATTTGGAGAAGCCACCTGTCCTACATCCTTATTCTTGGGAAATTCATCTTTTCATGAAAATACCATTGGTGGGACATACTTAACAGCCTGGATGACTGGCCTCTTCTCAGTCAATCAATGAGGAATTCTAATAATTGCCAAAGGTGGGGGGTAATTTTGCCTTTCATAGGTCATTCTACGGTGAAATTCCCGAACAATGGCATCGTGTAAAAAGCGTAACATTATAATTTCCCGTCTCTTTTCTGATCTAAGAGCACAGTAGAGGAAGAGGAAAGTTCTGATGTGATACCAAAATAGTTCATTGACTCTGTGTTTTTTGACCAAGGAAATGGCTGAGATGTTGAACTGAGTGGTTGTCACATGGTTCGTATGGTGACCTCAAAAGGCAAATGAAATTGGGACATTCAGTCAAACTGGGACTCCTCTGTTGATGAGGAGCTTACACTTGGATTTCCTACCTCAGGATATTCTTCAGTTTCATACTGCCGCTGAGGAGGAAGGAGCGAGCCGCAGACGCTGTCACGGTCTCCGGGTGTTTGTGTGCGTGTATGCAAAACTTCACACTGTGTGTGTTGTGTTCCATGTTGTGTCCATCTATGAACTGACTCACACAACAACTTGAAGATCGAGAAGGCAGGAATCATGGCAAAAGACACCCCTCCACCTCTTTTCGTCAGAGTGCTTGTTATGACTTTCATAGCTAGGCCAAATAACGTAACGTATTCAGGAGCAGGGTGTCCTTGAAAGAAATGGTGTGTTGATCTCGTAAGAAAATGTACAACCAATAAAAGACATTTAAAAAAGTGCGGCGAGTCTGTATATTAATTGAGTTGTTCATGGAAATTCTTTGTTCTGGGGATGCTGTTTTGAGGTATAGAAACTCTGCAGGTAAAAGCTTGGCTTGAACCATTTATCCTCTTGCTTTCCCATTTCTACCACCCCACTTCCCAAACAGAATGGAACAAAGCTTAACCGAACCCACAGTGTTGTGGTCTCGAAGACTCATCAGAAGCTCCTTTCCTCTGTAATGACTTCAGACTCAATCTTAGGATAGTCCGTATTCCTAGATTAGATGTGGAAGCCAATATCACATTATTAACATCAGATGGTTTGCAGGGAGGCTGGGTCCAGATGGCTTCAATGAAAAGATGAAGACCCAGACTTTTGGCTTTCATGGGTTCCTAACACTGAACTCTTAGGCCAATCAACTAGTCATTCGAATTTTTCCTAGTCTTCTATGTAATATACATAATTCTAGGAAATTTGCCTTACGTTATCAGGCAGTGCTGTGACACAGACATTCTGGGAAATGTATTTTCAAGCATATACGGTTGGGTCTGCAGAGTTCTCTGATTTCTTCTGTCAACCAAGTGCCTGGAACTATTTGACTTGCATCTGCCTTGATCCAGTTTAGAGACTGGCTAGACCTGAATGTTACCAGTTCAAGTGCATCACCAGTTATTTCCAGGGGCGCACATTCCCCTCTGTCTTGCTTATTGCTTAACTAGGTTGATGTTGCTGAGTCAGGGGCAGACTCCTTTCGGGGCCCCTAGTCTTTCACCTCGGATGGACGTCATTTCCGGGGTTAGAATCAAAGGTGGAGGGCTCACCCTACGTTCTTCAAGTCGCTCCCAATGCCCATGGACTCTGTTATATTGATTTTGAAATCCCGCCCATGCACTGTCTTAATATTGCTGTAATCCTTCATCTTTCCTAAGCGATAGACCTTCCCTGCCCCTGGGAATTTTGTTTGAAGTTCCTATAAGGGATGGGGGTATGTGGAGGGGGGAGGTATAAACAAACACAGTATTCTCAGGTATCGTCCATGAAAGCATTTTATACAGTTCTCCGTAGGTATTCCGTATTTTCAGGCTTTGAAATACTGTCAGATCTTCAAGTTTTTTTCCTTCGGATGGGTATAATGCCTTCTTCTTTGGCACACTTCTCATGTTGACTGATGCTAATTTGCCCCCGTCAAAATGAGCTCCTGTTTACTCAAGATTTTGTAGGAAACCAAATTAAAGTGGAACGTGGAGAAGGCGATTGGATTAATAACAAAAGCTGCTTGTGGTTGTTCCTTGGTGATTTTGTTATCTGTGGTAACAAAGCAAACCCCAGAGCTTAGTGGCTTCAGATAACAGCTTAATACTATTTCTCCCAGTCCTGTGGGTTGCCTGGGCTCAGCTGGGTGGTTCTGGCTTGTCGTCTTTCATGCATTTGTAGTCAGGTCATTGGAGGAAAGCTCTTGGGAATGTTCTCATGCACCAGTCTGGTTCCTTGGGCTGGGGAGGCTGGACTGGGCTGGGTCAGGGACTAAAGAGGCATCTGTCCTTCAGGCGACCTCTCTATGTGTCTACCATGGGCTCTCCACAGCCTGGCATCTCAGAGTGGTTGCAACCTCTCAGGGCAGTTGGATTCCCCCCAGATGAGTTATCCAAAAGCCTCAGGCAGAGTACTGGGACTGTGTTTCATGGTGTGGGGATCTTCAAGGTCTAGCTGCATGCTTGGTCAGCCCAATACATTTAGAATATACTTGTGAACTTCAAAAATGGATCTTGTTCCTTCTTTCCTAAATTGGTAGTCCAGAGGCAGTAGAAGAAAGGTACTAAAGTTAATGATGGAATTCGTTTCCATTCATTTATTACCCATAATTTTGTCAAGGCAAGCACTTTGGTCAAAATGATGTTACCCTGTAGAGGACAAAGCGGCCATCTTGGCCTAAAAGTGTGAAACTGGAATTAGTATGAGAATAATAACAGAACTCGTCATTGGCGTTTGATGACATACAGATCTGTTAGCCCTTCCCCAGCACCCCAGATGTAAGGGCTTGTAAATACTTGCTGAGTAGCTGTTTTATTTTTTTTTATTGTAAAAATAATGCATTATGAGAAAACTTAGAGAATCCATGCAGGAAAATAAATATGATCTACAATTCCAAGTGAATTGTTCATATGTTCTTGAAAGTCTATTGTTCTATACTTTCTCTGACACACACACGTATAAAACCTTCATGGAATTATGCCGTTGTTACCTGCCTAGAGCCTTGATGTCCAAATTATACCCCAGACATCTTATCATGTTGATTAATGCAGGTGGCGTCACCATTTTTGATGGCTGCCTAATATTCCAATAAATAGAAGCATCTATTGGCTGCTTCCCCACTGGTGGAAATGTTGATTATTCCTTTTTGATTCCTTTGATGAATATCCTTATTCCTACATCTTTCTTCATGAGGCTGATTGTCTTGGGGGAAGTTTTGAAGAGCTAAAGGACCTTAAACATTTTCCCCCAGGGCTGAACATCAGCATTGGTTTCCCTTACCTGCCTCAACACCGCTCTCTCCTCTCATTACTGTGGTGCTCACTCTTCAGCTCCAGCCATAAGCTAAGAGATCAGACTTCCCTGGCAATAAACCCAAATTAAGAATTTTCAGTGCGGCGCGCCTGTGTGGCTCAGTGGGTTAAGCCTCTGCCTTTGGCTCAGGTCATGATCTCAGGGTCCTGGGCTCTCTGCTCAAAAGGGAGCCTGCTTCTCTCTCTCTGCCTGCCTCTCTGCCTACTTGTGATCTCTGTCTGTCAAATAAATAAATAAATAATCTTAAAAAATTTTTTATTAAAAAAAAAAAAAAGAATTTTCAGTGCAGGAACCTGCTCACCCTATGGTGCCCTGATCATCCCAAAGGTATAATTCTTGAGTAAATTAGAGCATCAGGTATGTCTTTTAGGAATAGCCACAGAGGGGGTAAAAAAAAATCAGGAAGAAGCCCTTGGAGGAAAAGTACAGAGCGTAGGAACAGGGAAATGGAATCCTCCTGTAAGAAGCAAAAGATTGGCTTCTGGCTGTCTTGGTTTAATGATTATTCAATGACTGTACTAGGCAAGAGCAGAATTCCCAGTTGGTTTAGCAGGCACTCTAACCATTGGTGACCCCGTAAGTCTTCGTGAGGCTAGTGCTGTAACTCTACCAGCAAAACTCAGCATCAATCACTCAGTGGGGATTAGCTCTGAAAACCCTTTTCCGGGGAGATAGAGCTCTGCTGGTTTTGTGAAGCTCTGCAACCCTTGGAATGTGCCTCCCGTGTTCTTGCCCTCGAATGCTCTAGCGTGAGCGCCATCAGCGGCCAGCTAGCACGCAGAGAAGAGCCTGGCGTGCAACACTACCCCCACCAGGCGACTCACATTCACATGCTAGTTGGAGAAGTGGCCATCCATTCACCTCACCCGATTTTGGAGTTTCAGTGGTCAGACCTCGAATGTAATTCTTTCAATGTTGACTCCGTGTTACAGACAAAAGATGGCCTCTGGAAGTGATAATCAGATTTGTAAAGTAGAAAGTCTAAATTAGGTGGAGGAGTCTATGTGTTCTGTTTTGTTTGGAATATAAGTATTCTGATGTTTGGTTCAATACAGTTTCCTTTTTCTTTTCATTGCAGGATTAATGAAAAGTAGTCTCATGAAAGCAGACGATGACCCTTAGGCTTGAACACCTTACATCTGTTAAAGTGTTTTATAGATTCCCAAGGCAGAGCATGGCGTAGGCTTCCAAGTGAAGGAGCTTGGGACGTAGTGACTTTAAAGCTTGGAGTATGACCTAGTGTTTTCACTGTTTCCAAATTTGGTGATTTCCTGGTATTAGGGCTTCCTTGCATTGCCGGTCCCGTCAGCGCCTTCCTTGGCAAGGGGTGGTTCTCTGTCCCATAAGGAAGGACAAGAGGCAGACTCGGAACTTAATGTTGCTTGCCTAAGAATGGTCAGCTCGGTGAAGAGCCATCAGGTTTCCCCTGATCTCAAGTGACCCCGTAGAGGGGGAGGCAAAGAGCTCTTCTTAGACAAGAACTTGCTAAACCACTTGACCTTTTCAACAGCTGCAGAACTGTTTATCGAGAGCATGCCATCGCTCTTGGCTCCTCCAAGTTTGTCAGCCGGGAAAGCCAAGCCAGTGACATTGTGTGCTTTAGAAAACCTCTGAGCAATTCACAACTTCCACCATAAAGTGGCTAAGTTGGTCTCACTAGTCAGATAGTGATCTTTGGAGGGGCCGTCCACTCCTTGGGCTTTTGGGACTCGATCCCTGGAATCAAATGAGTCACTGCTGGAGATAAACCGAAATACCGATATGCCAGAGCCTCCAATCCCCTCAACGACAGTTCATGAGGAAGAAGGGATTGGGTCTGTTTCAAGCCACAAACCTAGGGCAACCGGCAATGTCTGCCAATAGCAAAGAACACAAGTTCCGTTCATTTATGTAGGCCGTTTCTCGAGAAATTAAGGAGCTGGTGAGTTTTAATTGAGCTTATCTGAAAGTTATGTTTGTGTGCAAAAATATCCGTGATTCACGACATACTTCTGGAGGATAATGTGAGTTGAAATGTGGTTTGGTAATGCTCATAAAATGGGTGAGGAATTATTTTTAAATAGTGGAAGTTAGCAAGAGGTGGAGCTTGAGTCGGTATGGATACAGGAGGGGGACTCCAGTCCGTAGGCTGCTTAAAGTCTTGCCCCCACTGCTTCCTAGCTGTGTGACCTTGGACACATGTCTTCAACTCTCTGTCTCTCGGTTTAGTCCTTCATCAAATGGAAATAATAACAGGGCCTCCTTAATTTTTTTTTTTTAAGATGTATGTATTTAGTTGAGAAAGATTGAGAGAAAGAGAGAGAGCAGGGAAGCGGCGGGGGAGAGGGAGAGAGAGTCTCTAGCAGATTCCATGCTGAGCACAGAGCCCGACTTGGGGCTCAATCTCACGACCCGTGAGATCTCGACCGGAGCCGAAACCGAGAGTTGGATGTTTAGCTAACTGAGCCACCCGAGTGCCCCAATAACAGGACCTACTTTGGAGAGTTGGTTACAGTGGGGTGTTGCTATAAAGCACTTAGCCCAGTGTCATCTACATTATTATCACTCGATAAAGTTTTCCTAATATGGTCCTCTGATCAAATAAATTCAATGGATAAAGGAAAGACAAGCAGGCAACTTCAAATATGGAGGTATTTTAGACCACCTCCCACGATCCGCCACGATAAGACTTACTGACTGTTGGCTGAACATGCAGCACTATATTCCAGACCCAGATCTCAATGTCACGAACAAATGCTTGTATTTTTCGGTTCCTGTATCAGATGCAAAGCTTTGCTTACCTACTCACGTGGTGATAAAACCAACACATTTCACTTCTGCAAACCCCGCTTTATGAGATTACAACAGTGACAGAACCACGTTTGAAATGAAAAATCCAATGGATACAGAAATAAATTTCAGGGTATTTATGAAGGTTGAAATAAGATACATCAAAAGAAGAGAGCAGACTCCACATGTGAGTTTTTAAAAAGATTTATTTATTTATTTGACAGAGATCACAAGTAGGCAGAGAGGCAGTCAAGCGTGGGGGTGGGGGTAGGGGTAGGGAAGCAGACTCCCTGCTGAGCAGAGAGCCCGATGTGGGGCTCGATCCCAGGATCCTGGGATCATGACCTGAGCCGAAGGCAGAGGCTTAACCCACTTAGCCACCCAGGTACCCCTACAAAAATTAAATTTTAAGTGAAAATGTCTTTATGATTTATCAAATAGTGAAGAAGTTATTCCCTGTGGATTTACACCTTAAAAACATATATACTTTGTTATCCTACTTTATTCTTCGAGAAAGCACCACACATATGTCTGTGGAAGGCATGTGGTCTTTGATGCTATTCAGATCTGGTTTGAATCTCAGGCTCATTGTAAGATCCAGTTTCCTACCTCAAACAGCAAAAATAGGGGCACCTGGGTGCCTAGTTGGTTAAGCATCTTACTCATGATTTCCACTCAGGTCATGGTCTCAGGGTCATGAGATTGAGCCCCAAGTCGGACTTCCTGCTCTGTCTGGAGTCTGCTTAATTTTCTCTATCCTTCTGTCCCTTGCCCTGCATGTTTTTTTTTCTTTCTCTCTCCCAAATGAATAAATAGATCTTAAAAAAAAAAGACAAAAAGAGTCTAGCACCGTGCCTGGTATACAGCCCTCATTTTGCATGTGGTGACCTCGACCCACAGAACCATGATGCATGAGGACACATTTCCCACATGCGTGTGTTTCTGCTAATGGTACCATGCCAGGTGAGGACTGTGTGCAGTAAGTTTTCAATATATGACAATTTTATGCAAGTTTTAGAAATTAAAAACTCCAGTAAGAAAGCTTAACCTTTCACTTTAAAAGGATACATATCAAAAATAAGAATAACAGTAATGAGGTAGCCTCGTTTCATTCAGTCCTTACAAAATATCAGGCAGGCCTGTACTCTTGGTTCTCCCATTTCACAGTTGGAGAAATGGAGGTTAAAGAGGTCACCAAGAAGACGGGACAGTTGGTTGACCTGCGAGCTGGCCCCTGGCACTCAGAGGCTCCTTACATCCTCGTATCCTTGGAGTGTAGGTTCTGTCTCCCACCCCCACCCCCAACCCCGTGCCCACAGTGGGTGCCATTTTTAAGGACACGGTCTTGAGAGAGATGGTGTATGTGCCGGAACCTCGTTGAAGTCTCCCTATAAACCTTTAAGATTTTGGCAACAGGTTCAGAGATCTGCTCGTCCGGTGGCATCCAGTTCAAACCTCGGAAGTAAGTCCCTTTGCTTCTTGAACCCGCCAACTTCCCTCTGGAGTGGCCTTCCTGGCCCTCTGTGTGTGGGGCCAGTCTCAGATTTCACCTGGGAAACCCCTGAGGTTTCAGACCCCAAATGGAGACTCAGAAGTTCAGCCACTCACCCAAACGTAGGCAGCTCACGAAGGGAGGTGTTAAACCTCTCTACAGAAAGGGCTGGTCCCTATGGTATGTCTTTGAGGTTTCCATTAAAACCAAGAAAATGTTTCCTAACTTTCTTGACCTGGAGAACATTTTTTTCCATTTTCTCATCTGCCAAGGAAACGAATGCTTTAAATGGGCCAACTGGTGGGGTTGCAGAAACCAGGAGCTTGGTGCCCTTTGTGGTCCAGAGAAGGCAGAGCAAAGACTGGGAGGCGGAAGTCCAGAAACCCAAGGCCAGGCCTAGCCTATCAGGCTGCAAAGGGTAGAATGGGGGCGTGTGTTTTCCTAGGGGTGCTGGGGGAGACCAGCCGGACTTGAGCAAGGGGGCTGGCTTGGGCAGAATAGAGAGTTGGGTCCCGGTCAGGGCTGAGGGAAGGGACGTACAAAGTTAGACTGGTTGGTCCAATCTTGGAGAGATGGAGAAGAATAGCAGGCAGCGCAGGGGAACTGAACTCATCCCTGTGTTCTTCATGTCACTGAGGGATTACAGTGAAGGAGACGGTGGGGCAGAGGGCAGGGAGAGGTCCCTAGTAACTCAGCAATCATGGCGGCAGGGAGAAGGGCTCTTAACCATCGGCAGGGTGGGACTGAGCCTTGAGGGGAAGGGAACTGGTAGATCCAACTAAGAAAAAGTAGGGGACAGAGGGGCTAGGAAGCAGAACTTGCGATCTTTGGTAGAGCCTGTGAACTACTTTCATTCCCCGATTCAAGGAAGAAAAAGAAAGGATGTCTTCAAGAGCCATGTCGAAGACGGATCCTCCCACCATTCAGAAATGCAATCCCGCTTCGCTGCTGGAAAAATACCCCTGTTCGTTCACTTTGAAGGGTAGTGGTGATTGCCACGAAATGGCAACCTTTTCTAACATCAGAATGGAAACTCTGGGCATGGGGGTGGGGCTCACCCTCCTTAAATTCACAGGCCCATCCTGGTGGCTGTGGGAAAAATCTTCTGCGTCCTGTGTAGTCTGACATTAAGCAAACGGATGTCTCCTGTGGTCAGGGTAAGTTCCGGACAATGTCAAGTTAATATCTTCTGCGTGTGGCTGGAGAGCTCATCCGGGGCTAAAGGACAGCACTCCCCGACAGGTGTGCATGGGGGTGGCAGGCAGGGAGACGTGGGAAGACGTGGTGGGGAGAAGCTCCGTTGAAACTCTCCTGTTCCCCTCTTGTTAATCCGTGAAAGACTTCCTGGCATTCTCTTATGGAAACTTTAGAAGCAGACGGAGATATTTTAAGAACTGTAATACACATGGACCAGTAATATGGATTTCCATTCTCCTTACAGGAGCGAACACAGGGGAGCTCTGTCCTTTGGACGTTAGCACAGACTTGAAGGGAAAGGAGTATTTTATGCTATGACTACTAGGCACCTTAGAGATAACTGTTTGGTTTGCAAACGATGGACGGCACAAAAGTCCGTGCTTCAATTCTTCCCAATCCGTTTCAAAGGTCAGTTGTCCGATTTTATTTTTTAAATATATATTCAGATCATCCTAGCCTTCGGCAACAATTCAGCAAATCCAGCAAATTTCTCCCTCCATCCAAAGAATTCTGTCTTTTGCGGGAAGAAATGATCCAGCTTCTAGGAGATGGGCTAGCCATCTTCATATATCGTCACCAGAGAACTGGATCCATTTCAAATTGTAAAACAGTCTTTGGTAAGGTACCCTGGCTTCAGTAATTTACTGAGGGTGTAGGGCATTTTCAAAAAAATGAGTTTGTATCGGTGCACCAGATATTGCCAGCAGTAAGATCTATAACATCTACATAATTTTCATTACCCTATTTCTGTGAGTAGGGTAACGGGACGGCCTTAACCACCCCGCAACACGCTGAATGAAATTCAGATATACAACCCAATGAATCACATTCCAGATACCCAGCTTTGTACATCCCCTATCACCGTCTAACAGGAACTGAAATCTACTTTCTCCCTCGGGCTGGGTGGGCTTGTGTTCTTTCTGACAAAGTGAGGGGCCTCACTGGTGCTGAAAGGACAGCTCTGGGTATGATCAGGCTGTCATGAATGCTTTGGGGACCCATGGATGGCTTCAAAGGGGCTGTGAACTTCATAAGACTAATCACAAGATTGTCCATCTACGTAATATTTTCTGAGAGGATCCATAGCAGTGAAAGCATCCTACCCCCCCGCAAAAAAACCCCAACCCCAAAAAAGGATAAAATCTGTTGCTTTACTCCTATCAAAAGAAATGTCATTTTCATAGGAAATATAATATTTATTATGAATTTTAGTAATGTGCCTGGTGTTCTATCCAGACTAGATAACGAAATGATTTTAACTCATTTACACCCAAATATCCACATAAACTTTCCCACAAAGTAAAACAAGGTGTCTTTATGCACTATGTATGGAGCTTATAGTAAATATATCTTATAATATCTGTGCTGATCCAAAGGCAACTTACCCCCAAATTAAAGACTGCTCCCTTTTAGTGTAAGTGGGAGTGGAAGAGAGTAAATCTTGACAAAAAAGAGATCAACCAAAGAGCAAAAAAATAATTTTCAATGTCTGATTATTGATATTCCATAGCACGCACCTATAGTTCATGAAATATTTATATTTTAATGTGTTTAGTGTTTCTGGAGGGTGGAGAACCTATTAATGATAGGATATGTTCTGGGGATGGTCTATCAATAAGCATTAAAGTTTTAGAAGAGGTTGGTAAACGTTCAAATGAACTAACTTGATTTTTGACTAGTCAGTAAAAAAATTCCTCTTAAAATGTCCAGGCATATTTTGGTCAGTTCCCATATTTTGTTGTGATTTACTGTTCTCTTCTTTCCTTTCTCCTCAACCTCAGTAGGGTTATCGCTGTTCCGTAGCACTGATGAGCTATCTTTTAATTTTGTATTTAATTTTATTATTTTATTTTAAAAGCTCTTATTTATTTATTTGAGAGAGAGAGAGAGAGCGTGCACAAGCAGGGGTAGGGGCAGAGGGACGGGGAAAGAGTCTCACGCAGATTCCGAGGTAAGCGTGGAGCCTGGCAGCCCGGGGCTCGATCTCATGATCATGAGATCATGACCTGAGCCGAATTGACGAGTCAGACGCTTAACCAACTGAGCCACCCAGGTGCCCCAAGGAGCAAACTACTTTAAAACGACTCAGAGTTTCTCTCTTGTGCCTTCTCTCTCTCTCTTTAAAATACTATCACTGTCTAACATTTTCATAAAAGGCAGATAACACCATGATAAGTCCATAATTCCTCCTCCTGTCCCTTTCAGTATAATGTTCTATTTGTGTTGATAATATGGTTAATGATCCAGTTCCAGAACTAAACTCTGGAGAAATGGAAGAACTTGACACAGTGGATGTTTCCACCCGAAGATTCCTTTTGAATGCAGCTGAGAATTCTATCCTCACTGTACCCGCTGTATCAGTCACAACGCAGTTAAAATCAGGGCATAAGTGTATTTGAACCTTTTTTTTTTTTTTTTTAACATATCGATGACTATGGTACGAAGAATGCACACTTAGTCCTCTGAAGGGAGGAATTTTACTTGGAAAATTTTAATTCAGGTTCTGGGTCTCTTGAAGAAGGAAATTTTAAGGTGGTCACAAGGGGGCAGCAAAAATACGCTGGATTTCCCCGCAAGCGTGGACGAGGCAATATTCTGCTTTCTGGTCCAGTGGTGTGACGAAAACGAGTAAAAGCACTCATGGATTGCAGGGAGCACTGGGTGTGGTGCAAAAACAATGAATACTGTTACGCTGAAAAGAAATAAAAAGTTAAAAAAAATGGAAAGGTAGAATAAAAAAAAAAAAATTTCCCCAGAGGGAGTGGGAAGTGGGTTTAGACACCCAAGAATAAACTTAATATAATACTTGCATAAAAAAAATTAAAAAAAGCACTCATAGAAGTAAGTACCTGGGATCTGAGCCATCCTCAAGCATTGGCATTTCTAGTGCAAATACAGTGAAACTGAGGGATCGGGGGGAACTATGCTTCCTAGGATATATTCCTAACCGAATATATGAGACGCCAGCTTTCTAAGTATTTCTTCTGAAGGGCGGCTGGTGATTTGCACACACACAGAGCTAAAACCTGGCAGTGCTCACTGTACTTCCTAGCAGATCTTCATCTTCCCCGTATGACGATTTTTTCCCCCCTGTATTTCAGGGGAGAATAACAATAGGGTAAAGAGTCTGTAAGATTTAATTAAAAAAATTAATTTAAATTTTAAAATTTAAGGATTTAATTTTTTTTTTAAACATAGGGTATTTTCTTCAGAAGAAGAAGTAGGAAATACTTAGGAATCACTTATTATTAGGCTCCACTCCGCAGGAAGCCTTACAAAACGCAGGGGAGGTCAGGGTACGGGGAAAGCTCAGTTACGGTTACTGTTGGCAGAATTCCGTACCGTGCAGTCGTTCCCCTTGGGCAGGTTTTGTAACCTGGAGGTGTAACTGTCACCTGTAACACAAGGGTGGTACGAGAGAAGTCATTTCGAAGGTCCAGGGAGAGCACGTACGTCACCCACTTACCTTAGCACTTGGCTCCGGGTAAGTATTCAATTCAGTCAATGGTCATAAAAAACAATCTTATAAGGAAGGAGTGGCACGTGGCCGCACTTAGTAATTATTTCTTGATGAATACTGAGGATAGGTTCTCTCGTTGAATTCACACGAGCACTGTTGTGAGAACTAGGGCTATTTCCTCCCATTTTTATCGTCAAGAGCCTTCAGATTCCAAAATGCTGATTTCCTGGTTAATATCATGGATTCAGGGGAAGAGCTGGGATTTCCACCGGGGTCCTGAGTCCAAACCCCGGGTTCTTTGCCCCTGCACTTGGATGGGAATGACTGTCCTTCCCTCTCCTGCCTTTGGTAGCTCGTTCCATTACCTGAAGTTACGGGGCGGGGCGGGGGGCGGTGGTTGAAAATGACTCAGGGGCAACAACTCATGATTCGTGTGTTTGTGCGTCTCCCACTTTATTTGTCTAGAGGAACGAGGGATCCAAGGAGGTTCCGGAGCCTGTGAGTCTTTGTAAGGAATAGTCTGTAAATTCCCAGAATGGGCTCCACCTGGTCTGTCTCAGTAAGGTGGCGGGTGGTCCTCTCTTCTCCTTAAAGGAGGCAAGACCCCTTCTTTCTACAAAGACAGACACAGGTCACTTACGTTATACCTTTGACAACCACTCTGAGTGCGCATTTTGTTTTATTTTTAAAGATTTATGTATTTACTTTCGAGAGGGGGGAGGGGCAGAGGGAGAGGGAGAGAAATATTCCAGCAGACTCCCTGCTGAGCCCGGAGCCGGACTTGGGGCTCCATCCCAGGACCCCGAGATCACGATCTGAGCCGAAACCGGGAGTCTGCCGCTCCGCTGACCCAGCGATCCAGGCGCCCCCTAAGTGTCCGTTTTAAATGAAAAATACAAAGACTCAAACAAAAAATGAAACCAAAGTCTCTGGTTAAAGCAGCTGGATAATCCAGAAGGTCTTTGTTATTTTAAACCAGTAGAACCTCCATGAGAAAGATGAAAAGCTTAAAGGTAACAGACAGAAAGGCCACCAACCCTATAGGTGTCCCTATCCCCTGAGAAAGGATGATGGAGATGATTCAAGACGTTTCTTTTAGCACCGATTTGTGATTTGTTTTCTGAAAGGATTTGACAACAAGCGCCGTGCCCCCAAATGAATAAAACCTGTTCTCAGACCCTGACTTGATGCCGCAGCTGGAGCCTCGGTCGGAGAGGACGTGACCTCGGGTTGACCCGGGAGCTGACCCCCGGGAGCAAGGGCGGGTTCCTCACCCCTCCCTGCCCTTGAAAGGTACCAGGTGCGATCATTCCGCCCCTGCCCCACGTGGGAGCCATTCTCAAGCCTGCAGCCCTGAGAGAGAGGGTGTGTGTGTGGTGGGGGGGGATCCCTTGAAGGTCTCCCTGAAAATGTTTAAGATTCTCACAGCGCCCAGGACAAGCCTCCGTTTGGTGAGTAAGTTCCCTTGTTTCTTAAAACTGTCCCCTGCCTGTCTGGAGACAGGCCTGCCTCTCTGTCCCTCTGTGTTTGAGGCCAGTTTTGGAAAGCTCTGGAGATTCCCAGCCACGGCATCCCAGATGAAAAGGGCCGTGCGATCAAGGTCTAGTGGGGTCAGTTCTCTGCCGTGGACAGTGCTGGCTGCCGATGTGCATCTCAAAATCTGTGGGCTCAGTCCAAAGGGCCTTTAAAATATCTTCTGAATTTTTATCTGTTGACGTTAACAACTGTGTTTAAAAGCAGCATTCATTTACACCCTAAATATAAATGAATTTATTTCGCCCTTCCAAGCCCTTGACCTTTACTTGCGTTGGTTTGGGGAGAATTATTAGGGGACTCTTTGATTTGGTCTTACTGAGGACGGGCCTTGAGAAACCAACTGGCTTTCTGTGCGTTTGTCTGCAGAGAATGTGGTGGTCACATGGTGGGGCGGGGGGCGGGTTGGGGCTCAAATGCCGCTGGTTTGCCGCCGTTCTTCCTCCACGCCTCAGTCTATCCTAGAGCGGAAGAGGAGCTCCAGAATGTTTCTCTTGGTTTTCTGCACCTGCAAGTGAAACTTCTGTAGAACGCCCGATTCAGTAGATCATTTGAGTCCACGGGAGGAATTCTACAAAATACGTATTTGGAATAGCTACGGGAAAATATTTAAGTTATACTTTGAATAAATGCCCTTCCAGTCAATCCTGATAAACTGTGGAATAATGGGGGCGCCTGGGTGGCTCAGTGGGTTAAGCCTCTGCCTTCGGCTCAGGTCATGATCTCAGGGTCCTGGGATCGAGCCCCGAATCGGGCTCTCTGCTCAGCGGGGAGCCTGCTTCCCCCTCTTACTCTCTGTCTGCCTCTCTGCCTACTTGTGATCTCTGTCAAATAAATAAATAAAATCTTTTAAAAAACCCCCAAGAACTGCAGAATAATGGCCTCCCTTCTCCCGTTGGAACTTCCATTTTAAACATGCAGGGATCCACTTTCTACATCTTTACAAAGGAGAGTTTTGGGTCCGCCTTTACCATGGGATGTGGTAAAGGCGAATGGATAATAAATCAAAACCAGACAACCTTTATTTAATCAGAAATGTGTCTGTAGGGATCTTCCCCAAATGGCCAGCAGCCTGTCAGCAGCCTGTCGCACAGCAAGGAGCGGCCTTCACATCTAGAACGTCCGTGGAGAAGGAACCAGAAAGATTGCGGCTGACGTTCTTCTCCTGTCTTTTTGCTCTTCCTCTCCTCTCCCCCTCCCCCTCCTCCTCCTTCTTTCAGAGATGACATAATTTAAGACGCTGCCACCGGTGATTTAAACCATGTATTTACCTCCCTATTTTGGAAATGACCTAAAAGGAAAACAGGACAGAAAGGAAGAAAACGACAGGTTAGAACAGTCCATCTCCTTCCCTTGGTGAGAATGAGTTTTTCGAGTGGAAGGGGTTGGGCTCCGGGAGCATAACGTGGTGGTGGCCGGAGACCTTCTGCTCGGTGGTGGTGGGTGGCGGTTGGTGCTCCTTTGGCAAGTGGAAAGGTGTGTGGGTGGGCGAGCGTGTGCTCTTACAGACCGACCCGACTCCGGACCCTCTGGGAGGGGCAGCAGGAAGATCTCATCCCAATGGCATAAGGGATCTGAGGGCTGGGGGGGGGACCACCCCGAGTCTGACACTCTTGCATTGTCTTCTCAACGGTCCACTCCGCACCCTTCGTCCTCACCCAGACCGCTGACCTCATTTGGGCCTCTGGACCCTCGAGCCCGAGGCTGTCTCTCTCCCCCAGCGCAGGCAAGAAAGCGTGGGCTTCCTCAGGTCAGCAGGAAAGCATGCACGTTAGGATAATCTGGAAGCCTATTCAGGAGAAATCCCTTTTGTCTATGGAGTTACACATATTTGAACGGCCTGACCTGTGTGTGTGTGTGTGCGCGCGCACACACGTTTCTTTCTCTCCCATCCACATCCGAAACACAATATGTCATTTGACATAATATATAAAACTTACAGAATATATATATTTCCAAAATGGGGGACATTTTTGCTTTTATTCCTCTTAAGGAATTAAAGAACAGCAGTGTATACTGGTGTATGGATATATGCTTGTTCATGTCATTGGCCGTCATTCTTGGGTCTGTAGGGTGTTTTTCAATTTTCCCTTCCTACACCTTTATTTTTAATTTTTGAAAAAAGATTTCATTTATTTATTTGACACAGAGAGAGAGCGAGAAAGAGAGAGAGAGAGAAGGAGCACAAAGCAAACTTCCTGCTGAGCCGGGAGCCCTACACAGGGCTTGATCCCAGGACCCTGGGACCATGACCTGAGCCTAAGACAGACACTTAAAAGACTGAGCTGCCCAGGGGCCCCCTGGTAACTACTTTATAGAAGTTGTTTCTGGAGCTGAATTTTTGTGACATTACAAATGCTTACTTAGGATAAATTCCTAGACACAGGATTTCTATGTCAAAAGTTCAGAACATTTTCCCTAACATGTAAGTATTTAACACGTATTATCAAATAAGGCCAAGCTACTTTTGAAAAGAGTCTTACGGAAATACCCACTCATCACCAATGTATGACACTGTCCAGGTTCTCACTGTCCTGAGAACAATCATTCAAGAGATATTTAAAAGTGAATTTCTATTTTTATTATTTATTTATTTGTTTCTTTTTTAAAGGGAATATTTGAGGGAGAATGACGAAGCAGCTTCGTTCTACCACTTTGAATATTAAGACCCTGCTGCCAAAGGAAGGTCTTTTTCAGGAATTCACTTGTTGCCAAATGACTTTAGAGTCGTATTCAAAGCAGAAGCCCACGGGGGCCGGTGGCCAGTGGCCGTGCCGAAGGGCTTGTGTGTTGGTTTGTAAGAAAGGTCACGTCTTTCTTGCTGAATTCAAAGGAGCGGAAGCTGGCTCGCGTCCAGGTGGGATATCCTGATTGGAAGTCAACTCTGACACTCAGCTTTGCTCCTTCCTTACCATCTTTTTAGTGCAAAAACCTTCAAGGAGAGCGTGATGTCTACACATGCTGGTTCGCACACACAGCGCCAGAAACACATGATCTGCTTGAGTCATCCTGTGTGGCTTTGGGGTCCGAGGGGAGGGGAAGAGGAAGCAGGCAGAGAAAATTGGAAGTTCTTCCTGGTAAGTCCATATCAAACACGAGTGTTTGGCCCACGAACAGCTGTTACATAAATTATTTGTATTAATAACAATGAGTAATAATTAAAAAAATATCGTGTGTGCTGCCAAAACTCGATTCAGCGCTATACAACGTGCTTAGGTCAAAGTCCTTGTTAGACCTTTCATGATAGCCTTGAAAATCATATCCTATGTTTGCAAAGAATTAACCGGGTGTTTTCATATTTATAAGCTCGTGGATGGTGAGTTGTCAGATTTGGTGGTATTTCGTACTTTTTTTTTTTTTTGCCTGTCTTTGAATAATGCTCAGTGTCAGACCTGTGGATTCTTTCTGTTTCAGGTTTATGATTCAAATCCTTCCCTGAAAAACAAAGATAGACTAGAAGGACTTTTATCCTGTTTCTTCTGGGATGCAATAAAATTGCAGATGTGGTTGGCTGTTAGGGCACATTTGAATAAATTAAGAAAAAAAGATACAAAAATCAGACTGTGGCAAGATACGCCAGTACTCAGTGCTCTGTCTGCTAGGAGTCAACATGATTGAGTCCTGTGGGTCTTGGATTAGAAAAGTCCCCAAACATCTTTCATGCATGGCTGGAAGTGTAAGACTTGGTGTCCTGGCCCTGGTCCAGCGTGAGGGGGAATTTCAAAAGCTGGTTCACATATTTGTAATTTTCCAGTGTGAGGTACGCACTCCCTATCTTGGCCATTTGTGCTCTCTGGGAGCAGCCAGCAAATTGGTGGTGAGGAGAGCAAAAGCTTCTTGATATCCGAAAACCGTAAAGTGCTGTGGGATGTTTTTGGATGAAGGATTCAGGGAGAACATTAATTTTGTAACCGCGGTGTGGCCATTAGCACGGTTCTAGACTTACCATGTTTTATTAGTGTGGTCTGCATTTTTAGTTTACTCGGAGCATCATTATGAATTACGGCTGTTGTCCTTCTCCTCTGGAGAAGCCTTGGTGAACTGGAGGAAGTAAGAAGGTGTAGATTTTCGTTGTTGTTTCTAATTCCAGTGTATGCGCGACAGCGTGCTAAGGTGCTTGGGAAACCTACAACAAAAGAGTTGTTAATTCCCAAAAAGAGATGTTAGGGCATGGGGCCTGCAGAGGGAGCTTTGGGGGCAGAGGGGTCCCCCGGGGCGGGGGGGGCTTGGAATCACAAAATAGTAGCATGAGCAACAAAATGATTGAAATGGTTGATTCTCACAAAAATTGGTTAAAAAGCTAGAACCAACAGCCACTGGACTCGGCCGGTGTCCATTGTCCTTTTCTTTTGAAAAGCCAGACGGGAGTGCTAAGAGAAATCTCCCAAGACGATAGACACGTGTTATGTCCCATGGGGACTGGATGGCTCATCTTGTGTGTTTGGTGCTCTGTTCATGATTAAACATGGCTACGGCGTCTAGGCTGAAACCCTCCTTGGTGGAAGGGAGGGGAGCAGAGGGCATTTACCTGAGAAGTCCACCGGTGCTTTCTCACTGTGAAAACTTCCAAATTTCAAAGCCTTTGATGATGGTCACCCTCCACCCCAGTAGTCTAGTCTGATCTGCGGATCCTTCTAGAGGGTCTCCTCTGTGTTCTTCTGTGATTTGGGCTTTCTGTAAGTAGTACCCCCCAGCACACATGAACTAAAACTTGCCTGTGGCATGTTAGGGGTCTCTCTCGAAGCTCCTGGTCTGTCAGTACATCCAGAACCACTTTTTTTTTTCCCCCCCATAAATGACAGTGTTGCATCATTCTACATCATTCTACAAATGGATATTTAGGTTCTGGGGATGCTGCTGTGTAGTAAGAAAGATGGTGTGGATTTCAGGTGTTTTTGTTTTTTTTTTTGTTTTTTTTTTCTCGGTTTGATTTTTTTGCCCAGGCAGAGCAAGAAGAAAGGCTATTCCAGGAAGGTCTAAGATGGGTTGGCTGGCCAGCAGAGTTAAGACTGGTAGACTGAGTTTTTGGGGTATGCACTTGCTTAAGTAGACCCACGACATTCCTTTCACTTAGCCCGAGAGGCAAATGGATCCACTAGAATTTTGCAGGTTATGTGTGTGTCCGATCAGGGGACCTTTGTGTTGATTCCAATAGGACAGTTAGAGTCTATTAACCTTTGACTCTTTCCCTAAGGGTAAACAAAGGAAAAAATAATTTTTAACCTATATTTTAGACTTTACTGAGAACTTCCTCTTCTACCCACCATTTCTTTATTAATAAATTTTCAGTAGATTGGTGGACAGTATTATGCAAACTTAACATTGTGGCATTAGTTTATGGCAAAGCTTAGGACATACTCTTTATGGCCAAAGGTGTTGGTGTCGAGTATGGGTTTTAGTGATCATGTTGCCTTTCGGTTCAGTGGCTGATCCTTATCCGATATCTGGTTACAACTCATGTGTATCATCTGATTTGCCATGAAAGGCATTGGTTTTGCTCTTAGAATCATTAAAAGAACAAATTCTCAACAAATTTTCTTATAGAGAACAATGATCTGTTCACAACATTAGTGACCATTCAAGGACCGACTAAGTAAAATATCCTAGTAAAAAGATATTAATTTTGTTCATGGGCTTTAAAGTTTTATATTCTCGTTTAGCAGAAAGGGAATATCTTACAATGTGGCCCACCCTGGGGGATGTTTCATTGAAGGTTCTAAGCCTTCTAGATCCTAAAATACCCTAAAATAAATATTAGGTGTTTCAAAAATAATGAAAAATGGGTTTTTCCCTGATGACTTTGGTGGCTGGCTACCATTCGAAATAGATAGAGAAAGTTCATTTCAGGGCATCAGGGAGCAAAGGGTACAGGCAGAAAGAGCTGAAGATCAACCCCACTGTCCTGCCATCTCTCAGATGTAGCTTGTAGATTGTAGCTTGTCGGGTCCAACTCATCGGGGAATTTCAGATTTCAGAAAGGGCCCTGATAGGAATGAACAATTGCCTTTGGCTTTTGACACTCATCAAAGATAACTTGGACTTTTTTGGGAAATTTGATGATGACATAGGATGAATTTTCTTATCTGGGAAAGAAGACTTGTTTTCAAAGTACTTTGACGGAGCGGAGTGAAGCTTTTGGGAAGTAATCTAGTTTTGATTGGACTCGCGCTAGCTTCTCCGCTGCTGTGTGAAATCATAACATCTTGGAGAATTCTTCTGTTGCTCCGAAATTAGGCAGGGCCTCCTTTCTTACTCCCTCAAAGAGAGATGGCATTTCCAGTTACCCCAGCTTAGGAAGCAGAGTGCTCTTCCTCCCTTGGGGCTCAGCTCTGCATGGAGCAAAGGCATTGGCTTCTTTTGAGTCCTTTGTGATTTTGTTCCTAGTCTGAGCAGAGGAACATGAATAGCCTTGATTTATCATTGCTCATAAGAGGACAGCAAACAGACCAGCTCTGTGGTCTAGCAGGTAATCAGTGAATATTAATGGAGCATTTACTGTACACGTTCCATTGTGCCATGTGCTTCTGGGAATATTGGAATAAATTATGAGACGTTTCTCAACCAGCTCCCCTCCCGCCATCCCCGTCTCCAGGCAGGACCTTCCACTTATCTCTACCTAAAAGTCCCAAGTCAGATAACATTCAGAATTGCATCCTGCCTTCTCAGAAACATCTAACACATCAAGAGGGAAAGCAAAGGCTGGCACATACTGGAGCTCCGGCCTTGGGTTTGCTTGAACTTGACTCGTTGCCCAATTCTTCTTGTTGGTGTCCGGGACCTCTTGCTGACCAGGCTTTTGTTTAGTTCCTGAGTCCGCCGCTGGCCCCTGCAGTCTTAGTGCCTGTTCATGTGTCTATTTCTGTCTGTCCCAGGTCAGGTTTCCAGCTCCGGTGCCCTTTAGAGTCCGCTCCTGCCTCAGTCTGCCCCTGCCTTAGCCTCTCTTTGGTGATCCCAGTTCTCGGTTTGGGCTCTGGATTCTGATCTGTTTCAGTCCACAGTGATCCCGAGCCCTGGTTTCTACCCGTCATGGCATAATTCAGCTGTTCTCAAGGGGAGGCTGGGGAAGAGGACATAAATGTCTTGGTGGAAATTTATTACCTCTTTAGAAAAATGGGTGTAGTGTCCAGGGTAACCGTGAAAACCCACCAGTAGCTATGGTTGTAGCTTGGTTTGCTATGGTTATAGCTTTTTAGGACCACCCTCTGGAGAATGATTGTTTCAAGTCTCTCTTCTTTGCTTCCCGTCTGTGCAGCTTTGAAGACACTCATCATCCTCAGTTTCCCCTATGTGAAATGTGAACAGGACAAATAAATCTCACAGGGTGTTTGTGAGCTAGAAAATGTGTTCACAGTAGCATATAATAAATGCTTAGTCAATGACAGCTGTCCCTTTCGTCATCACCATCACCTGGAAAATTACGGAGAGGTGTTCTCCCAGCCTGCTTTAAGTCATGACACAAGCTTCAATTAATCCAAATCCATTACAGCTGGTATTTATTAGGTATCCTCTATGAACAAAGCACTATGCTTAGCACTCTCTAGGATGTAAAGATGAATAGGATAGGGCATCCCCTGAAGGAGTTTACAACTTACTAGGACACATACAGGGCACTGTTATTAAAAGACCAAATGTGGGTGCCTGGGTGGCTCAGTTGGTTAAGCGTCTGCTTTTGGTTCAGGTCGTGGTCCCAGAGTCCTGGGATCGAGTCCTACATTGGGCTTCCTGATCAGTGGGGAGCCTGCTTCTCCCTCTGCCCCTCCTCCCACTTGTTCTCTCAGTTTCTCTCTCTAAAAAAAAGAAAAAAAAAAAGACCAAACGTGATAAATGGTGCAAGGTACCAAGTGTAGTGGGGACAGAGGGGAAGAATGGGTTGTCTAATGGCTCAGAGAAGTGGGAGGTTTCATTCAGTAGTGAACATCCGACTGAGCATCAGGCATGCTTCTTTTCTATAGAAAAGCAGCGAGATATAGGAATTTGTGCGATAGGCACTGACAGTGTATATTTAGAGGAAAATGGGCTTTCAGTGTTATTTGTCATAGCCTATGAGTTTAGATTTTGTTTTATGGCAAGTGAAGGATGTGGAGCTGGGTGGTGTTATAGTCCCATCTAAGGAAAGACTGGCTGGAACAGTACAGGAGACAGATGGGAACCGGAATAGAACTGGAGATAGTGTGGAGGGGTTAGAAATTATTTTATTTGTTGGGGCGGGAGGAGTGATAGACTAAATCAGGATATAAGAAAGGCACATATGAGAATTATTTCAGTGGATGAAGAAAGAGGGTTTGTTGAGTGAAGAAGGCAAAGTTGGTAGAGAAATTGGAAACTGATTTGCTTCCCAGAGTTTGGGGAAAAGATGATGTTGACAGAGAAAGGGAAGGAAGGACGAGCGTGGGGTAAAGGGGAAAACGGAAGATGACCAGTCCCATCTTGTACATGTAGGCATGACGTCGAGTGCCCATGGGACATCTTGGTAGAGATATGTAGCAGATAGTTGGAAAGACTTGGTGAGGTAGTGCTGCTCAGATCCGTATGGGTCTAGTTCTTGCTAAATCCAGGTGGGCGAGCTTCTTTCTCCTACTTCCTGTGTTGAGTATTCCTTTTGGCATTATGCTGCTCAGATCTAACACCAACCATCTCATCTGGAGGTCTACCCAGTGGTACAGCTAGAGAAATAGATTCTGACTGGCCTATGTGTGTGTGTGTGCACATGTGATTACTACAGCTCAGTCTACAAAGACGCAAATAATCTTTTAACTTCTCTGATCTCTTTTTGCTAAACTGTAAAATATGGTTGATAATGACCAGCATCTCTCTCTCTCAGATGGTTGTATGTCACACTGGAATGTTGCTAGAAGCATGAGGGCTTATAAAGAAAATAAATCATCTTTATACTCATCATCATCATCAAAAGTCCATAGCGGATGTCTTAAGTGTGATTTTTAAACCTATTCTCCCACTGCTTCCTATAAAATAGGAAATTACCAAATGAGAACTCCTTTTTTTTTTTCTTGGCATTAGTCTGTGAATCATAGATTTATTTCTCCTTAAGTGACAATTAAAAGCAAAGAGAAAAAAGCCCAACTGCATAAACACGTCGATTTCTATTTTAAACTCAAAGTGCACCATACAAACCACAAAACCCCAAATCAAATTTAGCTCCTTCCCAGTTCATGCCCAACCCTTGGGCTCTCCCCGAGGTGGCCTGCTGGGAAAGTGTCTGGGCTCCAAGCCCAGGCATGTTTAAATGGCTTTTTCCTCTTCCCGCCCCACGCCTTCCCCCCAGCACACCTGTTTGCAGAGCCTCTTCCTCTCCTGTCCAGGCATTTTGCTTCTGGTCACGACCACCTGTTAAGGATGACGCAGATTTAGCCCTACGCACATCCTCGCCTTGTTGCTGTCTTCAGGGTCCCAAACTGTGTTGATTCACCCGACGGGACATTATTTTTAGCCTTTATCTCTTAGTGGTTTTGTTTTCTTTCCGCCACCTTTTGACCCGAGAGCTGGAAATAAAGTCCGCCTTCCATAAAGACGAGAAAGTTGTCAGTCATTTCCTTCCTGCTCACATGAAAGGCCTGCCCAGCGGAGCCCAGGCAAGACCTGGACAAGTTCTACTCCCTGGGTCCTGCCAACAGGACCACCCTTCAGGGGCACAGCGCGTCTCCTTGTGGTCCCAAAGCGGGGCGATCGTCTGCAAGAGGCAGCTGTCCATTCAAAGGGTCTCGGAGATGCTCAAGGGGAATGGAATAAAAGGAAAGCCCGTTTTCCCTCTCCTTTTGATCGTGGTTGTTGAACTCAACATCTGGGTGAATCTGAGTAGCCTGTCTACTTCCTTTTTTTGAAGTAATTACAAGGAATTCGCAGGCAAAGAGAACCGTTTGCTTTTGGCATGAGACCACATGAAGTGGTACTTCCATTGGCCAGGAGACCTTGTTTTTACTGTGGAATAAAATCTGGGAAAGTGCTTTGTAAATTGTAAAGCACCAGGTGTATTAAAGGGCTTGAAAATTATAGTTTGTTGTCCCTGAGTTTGAAGTGAATATATGTATAGGCAATTCAAAGAGAATAGGAAGATATAAAGATGAAAGTGAAACCTGGGTGAGCACGGCACATTCTTTTCAATGCTGGCATCCATCTAGGGGCTCTTGTCATTAACTGGTTGCTTCTTTTTTTTTTTTTTAATTTTATTTATTTATTTGACGATCACAAGTAGGCAGAGAAGCAGGCAGAGAGAGAGGAGGAAGCAGGCTCCCCGTCTGAGCAGAGAGCCCGATGCGGGGCTCGATCCCAGGACCCTGGGATCATGACCTGAGCCGAAGGCAGATGCTTTAACCCACTGAGCCACCCAGGCACCCCTTTTGGGAGACTCTTATCAATATCACTGCAACTAATTTTTTTTATACTTTTAGTGAACTTTTCTTTCTTTATTCGTCAGATTAAATTCTGAATGTGAGGAGTACCTGGGTGGCTTAGTTGGCTAAGCCTCAGACTCTTGGTTTTAGCTCAGGTCATGATCTCCTGGGTTGTGAGATCGAGCCCCACATGGCGCTCGTCATTCAGCGGGGAGTCTCTTGAGATTTTTCTCTCTCTGCCCCTCCCCCACTCATGTGTGTGTGCATGAGAGCTCTCTTTCTCTCTCAAATAAATAAATAAATCTTAAGAACATCATAAATCCGCAATGTGAAATTACTGACTCAGAAGACATATACATGTAAAGTTTTGCTGTACATTGACACACCATCCCCCAGAAGACAGAATCCACTGAGAATTTCTCCAGTGCTGTATGTGAATTTCCATGTCCTCAACTTCTGGCCAATACAGGGTTTCATTTCTTTTCACCTTTGTCACGCTAACCGTCTTTGCTATTGGGTAGCTTGGATAACGTTATACATGTATTTATTAGCTATTTATATTTTGTCTTTAATGATTTAACTTTTATCTTTTTCCACTTTTCCTCCATGAGGTTGTGAGGTTTTACTATTTGTTTCGTAGGAACCATTTTTCCATTAGTTTCTTTCTCTTAGATATACAAATATCTTCCCAGTTTGTCATTTGTCTTCTAGTCTTCTGATCTCCTTTTGGTTGCTACACACATACAAAATGTTTTTTTTTTAATTTTTATTTTTTAAGTAGCCGCACCAATCAGTTTTTTGTTTATGATTTCTGTTTTTTTGGTGTGTGTTTTCCACTAGATGGCTTTTCTTGGGGGGGGGGTGTGGTCACTGAATGTAGAACTTGCTCCTAGGCAGCTAGAAAGAAAAATTGCAATTCTCCTCTCTGTCTCCTGTGGCTGAGACTCAGAGAAGCTTTAATCACTTGCCTAAGTTCATAAACGGGAATAATAATACCTATTTACGCAGTGCCGATCAAAGAGATAAAGTGGGCTCGGGTTTGGGGCTTGGTAGTAGACTCACCAAGAAGGAGGGAAAGGGTGTATTTCCTTTCTCGCTTTCATCTCCAAAATGAACTGGATACTACTGAGCTGGTTTCATTTCTCTAAAGAAAAATGACCAGGTAGAGAAGCTCTCTTTCCTCCCCTTGTTTCCAATTAATAAATGCCCCACAGGGAAGTGTCTCTCTTGATGTCATGGGGGGGGGGTACCGAGAAATGCCAGTCTGCTTTCTGCTTTAGGATCTTTTTCTGAAAAATAAATAGGTAATTTTGTTCCCGTGTCTTCATCGAATTACAAATTTTGGGAAGAAAAATTTGGTGATGAAAAGAAACCATCCTCAGAGGTCAAAAATGAAAATGATCGGATGTGTCCGCCTCTGTGAAGTTTTCAGGCTAAATGAAAAGCAAGCAGGAGGCTGAGATCCTGCCGGAGGCTGAATGCTGAGGAGGGGTCTTGGGAAGACGTCCACGGGGACTCCCAGCAGAAGAAACTCCTCTGAGAATTTTCTACCAGGTTCTCACTTCTAGGGTGACCTTCGTGCGAAAGAAAATGAGACTCCATTATTCCTTAAAAAAAAAAAAAAAAAAAAATCTCTGCAACAAAGTACTATTGATGAACATGTTCAGAGCTTTAATAGAATATATGATAGAGATAGAATGAAATATGAAAAGTCAGTCAGTTCAGGGCTTGACTTCATTCTGCTACCCAGTGTCTCTTACCTTTATGTTTTCATTTCCCTCGTGAACAGTGAACTTAGAACTTTTATATCTTTCCATAGAAAGTGAATTTTCAAAGAGGTTCATTTTCTTTGCCAAATATAGATTTTTTCCCTTTCCTTTTCTTTTTTTGTTGTTAGTCACCATACAGTACATCATTAGTTTTTTTTTTTTTTTAAGATTTTATTTATTCATTTGACAGAGAGAGAGGGAGATCACAAGTAGGCAGAGAGGAGGCAGAGAGAGAGAGGGAGAAGCAGGCTCCCTGCTGAGCAGAGAGGACCCTGAGATCATGACCTGAGCCAAAGGCACAGGCTTAACCCACTGAGCCACCCAGGCGCCCCAATACGCATTTTTAAGCACTCTTTAGTGTCTGCATGCACAAGTAGTGGAAGGAATGAAACCAAATAACGAGGTAATCCAAGAAATCAGAGCCCACCTTTGCTTTACTTACCAGAATATCTACAATCGTCATGGTTATTTCAGCCTGAATTATACAGGGTTATTGAGTCACTTCTAACTCATGCCGTGTGGGTAGGCTTACTCTATTTGAGAGCTCTATTCTTTATATCCACAATTAGGTAAGCTAATATGTGAAATATTAAGCTTTGCAAGGTAACACTTGCTCTTCATTCCTTAATCATCTTCTGCCCCTTACGTAATAGAATTTAGATTTTACAGATGTATCACGACAGCAGGATTAAGAATACGTTCAGTATCTCTCACTCAAGAGTAACCCAGAAGTGGTACAGTTGACAGTGGTTGTCAGAGACTGGATATAAGTCACTGTCATAATTAAGGATGCAAGTTAATTACTAATAAAAATAATGGCCAGATGTTATTTGAGTGCCAGTAGACTGCTTCCCATTATGTGGGTGGGCCTGATGTCATCAGCTGAAGGCCTTAAGAGGGAAAAAAGACAGTGTATTTCTAGGAAGAGGAAATTGTGCCTCCAGACCATCTGTGGGCTGGAGCTACACCATCAACTTTTCCATGGGTCTTCAGCCCACTGGACCCTGCAGATTTTGGACTTGGCAGCCAACCCATCCTATGAGCCAATTCCTTAAAATAAATCTCTCTCTCTCTCTTTCCATTTATATACATTCACACACATGCCTCCTATTGTTTCTGTTTTTCTGGAGAACCCTGACTCATGTACTATGTGAATATCGGATAATAACCGAGACCAAACTGGGCAAAGTGAAGATGGGAAGACATGGATGACTTTGGTACGTGTTGAAGGTACTGGCTCCAGACTTGCTCATGGATTGGACGTATGAAGTAAGGAAACCAGTGGAATCGAAGGAAATTCTGGTTACCATGCTAGGGTCTCTGTAGTACCTCTCATCTTCACAATTATCGTCATTCCTCTATGTATGTAGAAAGCAAGACTCAAAAGAGTTCACTAACTTGCTGATATGATGAGTCCATTAGGTGACTGGCTGGGTTTTCAATATTTTCTAAGGATCATTTAAAACCACATGGCAAGTTGGCGCACCTGAGTGGCTCAGCGGGTTAGGCATCCAATTTTTGGTTTTGGCTCAGGTCATGATCACAGGGGTGGTGAGATCAAGCCCTGCGTGGGGCTTCACACTCACTGTGGAGTCTGCTAGAGATCTTCCCTTCCTCTCCCTCTGCCCTCCTGCTCATGTTCTCTCTGTCTCTTTCTTTCTCCTCTCAAATAAATAAATCTTCAGAACCCTCCCCTCCTCAACATGGTAAGCAAATACTTCAGCTGGTTTCTACTTTATGACCTGAGGGGGAAAGGATGAGGTGTAGCAGTGTTCCACTATCCTACTGGCCAGACACAGATCAGTCTGTCCTGCTAAGTTCAATGTCATCTTATCGTCATCTTGTTTTTCTCCTCTTTCTTTACCCCTTTATCAGTTAGTGACGCTTCACTTAATTCTGGGTGTTTTAGCCATGACTCCTTTTCCATTGGTTGTTTAACACGCATGCGGGTGGTTAGAAGATTTTCACAGTGATATTGATGATTATGTCCTTGGCGGAAGGGAAGCGAGACCATCTGTGGCCAGCTCTGTCCTTTTACAGATACTCTGTAACTTTGTCCTTCCATGTATCTTAGAGTCCACACGCTCATTCCTATGTTGTAGAAGGTCGATGAGAGGCTTGGTGAGGTAATGGTGTTTATCTCCCTTCACAGCACTAATGAATGGCAGAAACAGGATTTGAAAAGATGTGCTAGCACACTTTCCGCCATTTCCTGTTTTCTTTTCTTTTCTTTCTTTTCTTTTCTTTCCTCAGTAGCTCTCCCTTTTGGTTGGTCCACATTACCACCTTTCCCATTTGCCACACTAAATTTATATTAAAAACATATTCCAACTAATAACTCACTAGTGACATCTGATAGCATTCCATTGAGGGGGTGTGTGTGTGAGAGAGCGAGAGCGAGAGAGAGAGAGAGAGAGAGGAAAGGAGGGAAGGAGGGAGGGAGAGAGAGAGAGAATGAGAAGCTGCCTATGCAAATGAAGTTTAATTAAAAAAAAAGCAATGGTGGCATTTCAGGGAATGTGTTGTCTGCTTATGCAGGAAAAACTTTTTTTTTTTTCTTTTTCTCTAAGTCATAAGGTGAGAAGGACTTTTATTCATAAAAGTTTAACATCTGAGGCATCTGGGTGGCTCATTCAGTTGAGTATCTGCTTTCAGCTCAGGACATGATCTCAGGGTCCTGGGATCGAGTCCCGCATTGGGTTCCCTGCTCAGCGGGGAGCCTGCTTCTCCCTCTCCCTCTGCCTGCCGCTCCCCCTGCTTGTGCGCGCCCTCTCTCTCTCTCTCTCTCTCTCTCTGTGTCAATAAATAAATAAATAAATAAATAAATAAATAAATAAATAAAAGAGTTTAACAGCTTAAAACTGCAATCTTCCCCAGAGATGTAATTTTTACGCCACGGGAACGTTTGAACTTCAAGGCAGATCTTGTTTTACTTCTATTGCTTTGTTGTGACATTTGTCCTAGTAAGGACTTTCTTCTCAGTTCACCTAACTTCTTCTGAGTAATGACTTTTCATCATTTTTGCAGCTTGGAGTAAACATTCCCGGGCTTTCCCCCTTACGGTTTTCATCATCCGCGGTGGGCAATATGTGCGTTTGAGTGGGAATTATTCTATAATTCTACCGTTCACCCAGATGAACACCCATCTCAGTGTAATGCAGTCTTCCTGACGATTTTCACACGGGCGACAGAACATCCTGGTCTTTCCGTGCTTCTTTGTGGTTTTCGGGCCCAAGATACCATTTAAAATAGATTTCTAATTTCGTTTATTTTTGACTCCTGGTAACTCTCGAGGTGACCTCGGGGTGTGTGAGCAGCTTGGGCCAAGAAACTGTTTTTTTTCCGGCTTTCAGACGTCAGATTGCTTCCTTTTGCACCTTGGAATGTCAGAAATTTATTAATTTCTTTCTCCCTGGGATGTTTTCCTCTTGCACTATCATGAGGGTGACAGTGATGTTCTGTTTACTTGCCGCCGAGTAGTTTTCCAAGCTCGGTTACAAGAGAAATGGGAAACCGCCTGACTCCCCCACCCGCCACACCAAGAAGGAACGAATCAACTCTGTAACCAGTTCCGTCACAAAGAAATTCCACATGTGCCTTCCCAAAGGCTAGAAATTTTAATACCAAAGTGCATGTGACATTTGTAGGGTTTGCTTTAGGGTAAGAACAGGGAAGTCAATTTTCAGCACGTGGTTTAGTCAAGTATCATGGAGTAAACTTGACATGTTGCATTGTCTATTACTAAGCAAGAGAGCCACAAGAGAATGGGTGGCAGAGGTGACTTTGACTTGTGCTTAGAGACTATCAGTGCTGCCTTGTCGCCATTTCTGAGCCCCATATGTCTCTGAGTTGGAACCATTGGCCAGTTTTAGCAGATGGGATGTGAGCAGAAGTGATCTTTGCTACTTTCATGCCTGGCCAAAGAAATTCCTCTGGGACCATTCGGTTCTCTCCTCCCATGCTGTAGAGGCCCTGGGAGCCAATATGGCGGCACCACAAGATGGAAGGAGCGTAGAAGACAGATTTCCTGGAGAAAATTCTGCTTTGGCCTTCTGGGGAGGAACTGAACCTTTTTGGAGTCCAGCCATCCATATTTTGGTTTTCCTCATTACTTCATCGTACCGTAAGTGAACTATTAGATACTTGCCAAATTTGTTTAATATTGGAATGATTATCCAGATTTTTATCACGGTTCCAAACACTGCCTTGGAAACTCTCCTATCTGGAAAGATTTTATTTCTACCATTTTATGATTCTTATCCCAGTCATTTAGGCCTCTATCTGGAATAGCTTTGGTTGCAATGTTTGGCAGTTCTTTGTGTTATGCAAAATATTCCTGTGGATTTTAAAATGCCCAGACAACCCCCACCATGGGAGAGCTGAGAAGGACGAAATGTCAAAGCAATTTCCCTTCTGAGTTATGAGTTATGCATTTTGCTTACTAGACAGGGCAGGAGGAACATATTTATGAATATTTATACCTATCATGCTGGAGGGGCATCATTTACAATTATGGCTGGTAAGAAAGTGACTACCAGTTTAGTTCAGGTTGGTGTGTGGAAGTCAGCCCTGGAGGAAATCCCCAGTGCTCTGTGCCAGCTGCTATTTTTGTCTCGTTCCCATCCTATCTGTCACACTTCTACCCCTCTCTCTGCCTGGCATTGTCCCATGGAGGAGGCCCTGGACTTCATTGCTTTTTTTCAATTTCTTAAAGCATAATTTCCTATGTGTCACTCCTCCAGTGAATACCTAAAAAAATTAATTTGCAGATTAATTAATTTAACAGACATTAGTTGAGCACTTTCAGTGTGCCTGGTAGTAGGCCTATAGTGGGTGATGTGCCAAGCCATTACCCTGTGTCATGGATATTGGTTCCCTTTTGCCTTTTCATTGTTTATTTGGACATTATTTCAAAGTAAGTGAAAATTTGCTAAAATAGTACAAATCGTTCCCACATATCCTTCATCAGTTTCCCCAGATATTGATATTTTATCCCATATACCACTCTTCTGTTTCTCTCTCTTCTTACCCTTTTGGGACTAAGCTGCAAGCAAGTGTGATCTCTTCTACCTTGAAATGATTCAGTGTACATTGCCTGAAAATAAAGATTCTCTTACAGAGCTACCGAATGATTATTAAGATTTTGATAATTAGGAAACTAACATTGATCTAATACTGTCCTGTGGCCCAACTATTGGCAAATGTGGCCCATCGTCTTTGTTTATAAATAAGATTTTATTGGGACACAGCCACACTCATTTGTTTCTCATTTGTCTGGGGCTGCTTTCTTCCTAATATGGTAGAATTGAATCGTCATTTCAGAGAATGCATGCTCTACAGTGTTGAAGGTATCTACTATCTGATCTTCTAGGGCAAACATTTTTGGTCCCTTGTGTGGTGGATGGATCTTACTACATTTTCTCATTTGCCCACCATGTCTTTTATTGCAAAAGAAAAAAGACCAATTTTTCTAGTTTGGTTTCCTACCCATGCTCATGTGTTTTATGTAGCTGTTATGTCTCTCTATTCTCCTTGAGTATAAAACATTTCTTTTGTCTTTTTTTTTTTAATAGTTCATGACCTTGAAATTGTTGATAAGTCTAAGGCCATTTATTTGGTGGGCTGCAGCTCAAATTAGTTTTGTCTGAAGTTGCATTATGAGCAGATTCATATTATGAATTTTTGCCATGAATACTCCATGTGATGTTGTGCCTTTCTCAGTGACAAGAGACACTTGGTGTTTATTTTCCCCATTATTGGTGATATTAATTTTGAGCCTTTGGGTGAAGGTGCTATCTGTTAGATTTTCTCTGCTGTAGAATTACTGTTTCCCTTTATATTCAAGAAGTTTTTTGTAGGACGGTACTTTGAATCTATGTCAGTATCTCTTTTCTCTTATCAAACTTTCACACAGTAGTTCTTAGCATTCACTGATAATATATATCTGTAACAATTATTACTATGGTGGTTACCAAAAGTGAAGTTAAAATTTCTTTATTCCTCTATATGTATCAGGGTGAATTCTGTTGATAGAAAAAAAAACCAAAACTTTCCCTTATCTATCTATCTACATCTTTCTATCTATCAGTATGGACTTATGGATTTTTTGTTTTATTTTGCGGCTTATCATCTGTTACTACCATTGTTTATTTTGATGTTAAAAATGTTTCAGGACTTTTATTTTTCTTTAAACAATGATTGATTATGGAACAGTTTGAAATATTAGTGGTCAGTCCCTGGGTCTGTTTGGCCACTGTGTAGCGCTTAGAAATATTAGGCACTCAATAAACATCTGTTCAACTCAGGTCCTAACTCAAATATACAGGTCCCTAAATGTGGAGCATTAGACATTGTAATAGGCGTGGGGGAAGACTAACACTTCAGTATCCTTCAAATACTAATAACCAGCTTGAGTGAAAACAAAGGTGATTTCTTTCTTTTTTGGTTAATATTTTAACTTACTTATTTTTTTTTTGATTGTAACTTTTCTCACTCATTTTTGAGAGTCTAAAAATCTCCTCGTGGGAAACGTGACTTTCCATAGACACTTGGAGTTCTAACTCAGCGGAAAGAGTTCGGAATTCCCTTGTGGTCTAGAAACTGCGTAGCTTTTATCCCAGTCCTGGAAAGTGATTACCCTAGGGATTTGGAAAGGTTTTCACCCGCATCTAGAAAAACTGATTCCAAGTAAAAGCAGTCCTGTGTATTCTCAAATCTCTATTGTTCTGAAATCTATAAAAAGGAATCCCAACAATTGTCCTGAGAAGTCACATCCCCTCATCCACACCACCCCTCTTCTGCCCCATTTTTGTTCCTAATTTGTCAACAAGGGGAGAAATGACTGATCATGCTGCTGGATCTTTCTGTTGTGGTTACCATTTGTGATTTGCCTTTGAGATCAGTGAGTGGGTGGGTGGACCGGACCTGTTTTGGAATCACAGGACTGTCGCTTGAGCCCGTCTGTGTCTGGAAGGAAGCCATGAGTAGTGAGGGGAAACCGCCGAGACAAACTTCGAGGAAGTGTAGCGGGTGATATTTTCCCTTTCCCCAAGTCTTTGCCTTTTACCGTCAATAGCTTGATCACTCAGAGGACACCACCTTGGCAATGCATTCAAAAAGCCATTCACACTGTAGAGCAAAATTGAAGCTGTTCTTGGGAACAAGGTGACCCTCAGATATGTGCAAAGCAATCTAGAAGTTGCATATAGAGTGTTGTGCATTCATGGCCTTTCTGGGGGGTGGGGGTGGGGGTAAGTTGTTGTACATTCCTGTATGCCCAGAGCGTGTGACTTTGGGGCTCCTTTAGCATCCCCACTGTCCACCCCCTACCACGTTAGTGTCTCTTTGTTTTCCTTCTGACCTCCCCTTCAACGACAGCTCTGCCTCCCCTCTGTGGCCTGTCATATAATGACTCCACCAGATTTTGATGTCCCTTCGAAACCACAGCCCAGGTGGGAGATAACCTTTGACAGGCCCTCGCCCTCCTTTAGCAGCCAGAATCACCCCAGTGGCGGGTGGGGGGGGTGTTGGGGGTGCAGGAAGCTGCCTCCAGCAGGCTGAGCCCCAAGGAGAAGCCAGGAACAGCGGCAGAAGCACCTGGTAGGCAGGGCATTCCAACCAGGAAGAAAACAGGATCTAAAACATAAACAACATCCTCACCCCACCAGCAAGCGGGCAGGCGGCTCCCACCCGACTCTGTTTGACTCCTGTTTTTTTTTCAAGGCTCTCCTGAGACTCTTTCTTGAAACAGGAAGGTGGTGAAGAGACGAAGCAGAGTTTCACGGTTTCCAGCGGACCTCCTCAACCAAATGCAATTATTATTCCCGTCTTAAAGAAGAAGAGAAAGAGAAGCCCCCCGTCCCCCCAAATCGACAGGTTTCTTCCACTCTACCCAAGTGAGTGTTGGAGCTGAGAGTCAAACCGAGGGCCCCGACTCTCAATCACCGCGTGCTGTACCGAACCAGAAAGGCAGAACTTAAAATTGATAGGACCCCCTCCTCCCAAATCAGATTAAACATGACCAGTTGAAAAGGAGATTGGTTTCAGAGGAGGTTGACGGCCGGTGGTATGATCACCCTGGATATTGGTACAACGTGGCTAGCTCCATCCCGGAGCTCACTTTACATTTATTTTCATCATTCCCTTTAGATGGCAATAGCATTTAGCTCTTCTAATTATTCCCAGGTGCACAAGGTAAGGCCGGGAGGAAGAGCTTCCTTTCCTGGCTAACCCCGATGAATCATTTATCCTTCTCACTAGGATCAGGAATTATTTAAAGTACCCAACTTTTAGGGAAGGCCGTAGGGGGTTGACAAGGACGGCTGGTTACATCTTGCAAGGTGAACTCACCCACTCTGACGTTCCCTAGGGCGCATGAGTAAGTGGAATCTATCTACAGAAAAGTCCTTGTGAAATTTTTTTTTTTTTAATGTGGGGGAGGGGGCCGTGGAAGGGGGCATGACGGATCCTTGCAAAGCCTTAAGGAGCCCCAGCTTCCTGCAGGAAGTCTGTGACTGAACGCAGACCCCAGAGCGGAAACATGAAGTGTATCGTGGGAGAAAAGCAAAGCAAAGTGCTAAAGTTGTTACTCTGAACAGAGGATATGGGAGCATCCTGCGGAAAACTTCCTGTTTAGCCAGGAGACTAGAAAACAAGATGAAAAACACTGAACTTCAATGACTCCTGTGTAAATATATTTTTCAGCCTTCATTGCCTTGAGCTGGGCTTGCTCTCAAGACCCCGTGGTTTCCCAAGGTGGGGGAGCTCCTAATGGAATCACTCCCAGCCTCCCGCCTTCCTTGTTTTGGCGGCCACTCCAAAGCCTTTGTCATCCCTGCGACTGATCCCTGGCTGTACTACCTCCTTGGCTGAATTCTGGGCCCCCCCACCCCCCCCCACCCTGGGAATGCACCTTTTTAAGCTTGCATTAAACACTTTGTAAAATGGATTTCGAGAATGCATTTTTTCATATCTCAGTTTCACCTCTTCTGTCTTCTCTAGGTGGTGGGATCCACTGGTTTGGCAAAGAGAGAGAAACTCTGCTGGTTTTTTAATCTTTAATTTATTGAAGATCTTATTCATTTATTTGACAGAGAGAGACACAGTGAGAGAGGGAACATAGGCAGGAGGAGTGGGAGAGGGAGAAGCAGGCTTCCCGCTGAGCAGGGAGCCCCAGGGTGGGGCTCGATCCCAGGAACCTGGGATCATGATGTAAGCCGACGGCAGATGCTTAACGACAGAGCCACCCAGGCGTCCCGGAAACTTTGGTGGTTATAAATGAACTTAAAAGACTATGTTTTTCTTTCCCAAGCACTTTCAAATGGAGGAATAACATCCAGTTCAAGGGGAAAAAATCAGAGTTCTGAATTCCTCTATTAAAAGTTTCAGCATTTAAGAAAAATGCCAGTATTTAGCCAAACACATACCCAATGGTGTTATGTTGCGTTAGGTGTTATGCTGTGTATTAGATGTCACATGTGATAGGGAACTACTCTGAGGCAAGGCCTTTTTAGTTATTTTTCAGTTTCTCCGACTAGATTCTTTAGTGTGAAATAACGTAGAAGTGGTTAAAATGGGGAATTGAGGAAAGCGAATCCCTCTAAATTTACGTCCGCTGTGTAGATGGCCCTGGGCATCCGTGTCATGGTCTCACATGGGCTGCACAGCTGTCTTCCATCCGAGACGTCCTTCCTCTTCTCTTTCTCCTTCCTTCCTACCCTCTAAACTAGGATGGCCTCATCCTCATTGTCTCTCTCTCTCTTTCCTTTTGGTCGTATATTCTTTTCTGAAATCTTACGATTAAACAACATCAGCAATGAATAAGTAGTTAGGGATAAAGAGTCATCTGCCGTATACATCAGTGAAGACGAAAAGCGTGTAGGATTGGTGATAGTCTGACATCTTGTTTTCTATCTTCAAAACACCCTAGATTTTGAACTTAAACTAGCATTTGGGAACAGCAGTCTGATGGTACCACTTTTGTGAGATAATAGTTGCTTTCTAAGACCTTGACACGTAGAGCTTTAGCTATTTCCTTTAGTCCTTAAGAATACTGTGATAATTTGTCATAGTAGCAATAGTAGTAACAACGTTTCTGATTGTCGAGTTCTTATATCTATATTCTGCAGAATGTCGAGTACCTGGAATCAAAGTGCTATGATCCCGGCCAAGTTTAATGTCAGGGGCCTATGGCTAACCAGTCCTTCACTGATGATTAATTCTGATGACTCGTCATCACAATGACTTTCTCTAAGTACTTGCACGGCTTCTACCTTGGGACATGTTGTCACTCAGGGTTGCCCCATCTTAGAAAATCAGAGTTCCCTCTCTGACCCTCATCACTTACCTTCTGGCTGATTCTCACCACAGGAACTTTGTTACACCTGTCCTTTGGTCTCACGGTGACCTCCGGTCCTTTGAACGTGACTGATTTCTCTCTAGAAGCGCTCACTCCTCTTTATTTCCCTTTCTCGCTTAGGGCCATGCTTCATTGCCCAGTACACGAGATACCTTTGCTCTGGTTGTCCTTGTGGTGTTGCTTGATGTCAAGTGCGCAGATCTGAGTTGTTAGGAAGATTCCTCTCTTCTTTCACGTTCTTTATTTTACGTAATTACGTTGCCTATCTTCTCTGTCTGTGATCCCGTACTCTTCTCAGCATCGGCAGCCACATGATTGCATTCCATCATGCCCTCCCAATCCAACTTTCGCCCACTTATTTTTTCATGAGTCTACCCAACTACCTGCTTACCAGGACCACTGCATCTGTTGTTTTTCTCTACGTGGAACACTTGCCTCCAGGTACGGGGCAAGGTTTCTCCTTCACTTCCTTTACATCTTCAGTCAAGTGTCACCTCCTTAGTGACGCTCCTCTGAGCACCATATTGGAAATCGTTACCCCTCTCTCCCAACGTCTGGTGCTTCTTACTTGCTTGGGTTTCCTCTTCCAGGGAGACCGGTTCAAATCTTTGCCTTCCAACCGCCCCCCACTTTTTTTTTTTAATTGCTGATTTTTAAGAATTTCTTAGCAAATCTAGGTAGCAGTTCCTTGTCATTTTTAGACGCTGCAAACTTCTCTAAGTTCTTTGTGAGTGCTGATCTTCATGTGGCACAAAAACCTCTCATTCTGATGCAAATCAGATTATGTAATTGTCCTCATGAAAAATCCTTTAATAGCTCTGAAGTCCTTAAGATAAAGACGAAACTTCTTTACATGATATGTAAGACCCTCCAAAGTCTACCCTTTAGTACACTCCCTCCTGTTCATTGCTTTTTTTTTTTTTTTAAAGATTTTATTTATTTATTTGACAGACAAAGATCACAAGTAGGCAGAGAGGCAGGCAGAGAGAGAGAGGAGGAAGCAGGCTCCCCGCCGAGCAGAGAGCCCGATGCGGGGCTCGATCCCAGGACCCTGAGATCATGACCTGAGCCGAAGGCAGAGGCTTTAACCACTGAGCCACCCAGGTGCCCCTGTTCGTTGCTTTTTGCTGTAGCATGATGGTGTTATTTATTTTCTAAACCAGGACATTTTTGAGATGATGTGGGGACCCTATTCGTTATTACATCAAAACAGCTGACAGTAACAGGGGCTGTCTAGGGAACCTGGGACTTCTGGTGACCCCAGCCATCTGGGACTTCTTTTGGTGTCTTTGACCTTGGCACACATTTCTGGGCCTTTATCCCATGGATTTTCCTCTGTCTTCAGCATGCCTTCTCACTCATTTTCACTTGGATCCCCTACTCCCTCATTTTTCAGGTCTTACTCAGCGCCACAGCAGGTCTCAGAGAGGCCTTTCCCGGACACTACTGTTTACCCTTAAAAAGCTTTGTTTCTTCTTTTTTCGTCATACCCGTTACACTTTTGTAAAATTTCCTGCTTAGTGGCTAACTTTCCTGCCCAATGGTAACCTCTAGGCAGGCAGGGTCCGGTCTACCTGGGTCCCCACTGTATCCCACAGAATTCCTGGCACAGAGTAAGTGTTGGACTCATACCTGTGGAACGACGTCAGTGTATCTTCACAGAACCTCTATAAGATGACTGTTCCTATCCTCAGTTTCTTTTTTTTTTTTTTTTAAATATTTTATTTATTTATTTGACAGACAGAGATCACAAGTAGGCAGAGAGGCAGGCGGAGAGAGAGAGAGGAGGAAGCAGGCTCCCTGCTAAGCAGAGAGCCTGATGCGGGGCTCGATCCCAGGACCCTGGGATCATGACCTGAGCCGAAGGCAGAGGCTTTAACCCACTGAGCCACCCAGGCACCCCCCTATCCTCAGTTTCTTAGATACAGAAATTGAGTCCCATAGAAGTGGTGCACGATCACAGAGCTTTAGCTGATAAGCAGCAGGGATGATATAAAACAATGCATTAAAAAAAAAATGAATACAAATCCCATGTTCTTAATCACGGCACATTTGCCTTCTCTAAGTGGATTATCTTCATTCCTGGTCTTTTATAAAACATACCCAGGGTGCTCTTGGTAAGTGCTATTTTGACTCTTCATCTGAATAATTTTGCTGAGAATAAAATCAATTTGAAAATAGATTTTATCTTATTTTATTTTGAATTTTTAAATTTAAATTCAACTTAACGTACACAGTGTCATTAGGGTCAGTGAATTAATCGGTGATTCATCAGTTGCACGTAGCACCCAATGCTCATTAATTACCTCACGTGCCCTCCTTAATGTTCATCCCCCTGTCACCCCATCCCCCCACCCCCATCCCCTCCAGCAACCCTGTTTTTTCCCTAGAGTTATGAGTCTCTTATGGTTTGCCTCCCTCTCTGTTTCCCTCTAATTCTACTTTTCATTCCCTTCCAAAAATACATTTTAAAATCTAAAAATACTTACTCTCTTCAATCCTGTAACTCCATTTTCAGGGGTCCATCTTACAAGAATAAATGAAAGATAAAGGAAAAAATTTATATGCCAAGATAGGTGCTGCAAAATAATTTGCATAAGAGGAAATGTAAATAACCTGAAAGCTTACTAGGAAGGAACAGTTAATTGAAATCTGACAGGTCCGTGGGTGAAAGGTATATAACCATTAAAAAAATGTCTGCAACATAGGTTTAATATTATGGGAAAATGCTTAGAATAATATATTACATTAGAATCTGGTACAATGTAGGCTGCCTGGGTGGCCCAGTCAGTTCAACCTCTGACTCTTGATTTGTGCTCAGGTCATGATCTCAGGATCCTGGGATCGAGCTCCGTATTGGGCTCTGTGCTGAGTATGGATCCTGCTTGGAGTCTCTCTCCCTTCCCTCTCCCCTGCTCAGGCTCTCCCTCTCTCTCTAAATGGAAATAAATAAAATCTTAAAATTTGATACAAATGTAATTCTAAATATGCCTGAAGTATTAATGTGTGTGTGTTTCTGTATATTTATACACAGACACATACCTAGAAACATACACACATGTAGGCAGGACTGGCCACATAGTTGTAGGACCCCCGGCAAAAAGAAATTTCCAGACCTCCTGTACAAAAATTATTAAGATTTTCAAGATGGTGACGGCAGAGAATTCAACCAAAAACAAGATTTCTCTTAGTATGGGGCCCGGTGTTACGGGGCAGAGTGTACACCCATGAAGCCAGTCCTGCATACACATTTTTAAAAAAGATTTTTTAAAATTTATTTGGGGGAGAGAGAGAAAGAGAAAACAGGAGTCAGGGGCAGGGCCACAGGGAGAGGGACAAGCAGACTCCCCGCTGAGCTCAGAGCCCGACACAGGGCTCCTTCCCAGGACCCTGAGATCATGACCTGAGCCTAAGCAGAGGGTCTTGCCTGTACATTTTGATAATGAAATAACCTTAAGGAGCTATGTTGAGCTATTTCTAGTTACCTTTTGTGGTAGCATTGTAGATGATTATTTTCTTCCTGCTTTTCTCTGTTATCTAATAATGTTTACAATATATATATTATTTTAATAATAAGAAATTTATTTTATAAAGCTATATGTTTTCATCAGTGCTTAAAGCTAGGGTATATACCCTGAGGCTGAACTATGAGGTTTCCTAGACATGAGTAGACTTAGCTGCTCAACACCCCAAATATATTTTCTTTTCCAAGTTTTTGTTATTTCAACTATGGATGCCTAATATTAAGTAATAAGATTCACCTTTGGCAAAATTGGCTGACGTTGATAAAGGTCGTCTTTATCATCTTTTTGCCTTTCTTTTTTCTCCAGGAAGGTCTCCCTCTGCATTTCCTCCTTTTGGCCACCTAGTGAGTTCCTGTTTTCTCATGTGTCCCCCTTTTATCAGAAGAGGAAAGTAGATATCGTTAGTCAGAAGGTTACTATGTGTAAAGAACCTTACTAAGTGAATTGCAACACCTCCTTTAGTCTTCTTAAAAGTCTTCTCTGGTGGCCAGTGTTATTCTTTTATGGAACTGGATGTTGAGTCATAGAGGTTATGCATCTCTGGCCAAGGTCATAATACTAGGAAGAGAACAGGATTAGAACTCAGGCAGAATAAGTAGTCTCCAAGTCTCCAGAGATGGCCACCAGTGGTTCTTCCCATCTCTCTGCATGGCTTTATTCCATAGATCAAGGCGGGGAGGGAGTGAGGGGGCTCCATTTCCCTCCTCCTTGAGTTGAGGATGCTTTATGACTTGCTTTAACCAAAAGAATGTTCTGGGACTTCAGAGTCTAGGCCTTTGGGGAACTGGCAACTTCTGCATCTAGGAACTTGGGAACCCAACCACCATGCTGGAAGGAGGTCCAGGTGAGGCCACTGAAGGATTGGAGACCACGGGTAGTGATACTGGAAGTAAACAGGTCCTATCATTGTGCTTTCCCACGTCCCGCTCTAGTGGGAGAGAGAACTCTGTAATCCCCAAACCACAAAGCCTTGTAATCTCTGTTGTAACAGAGGCAAGTAAGAAATGCTGTAGGAGCCGTCAGAAAGATCTTGTGTGTTGGGGGGGTGGGGGCGTGGGGTAAGGGATGGAGAAGGTGGCTTTACAGAGGAGTGACGATACTTATCTTGCATCTGGAGGGCTAGGGGGTTTCCTAGACAGAAAGGGCATGCTGAACTGAGAGAACATTACCAACAGTGTCCCAGAACAAGATATTTTGAGGGAACAGTGAACAAATAGCACTTTCTAGAATTTCTTTGATTTATATACTTCTAGTCCTTAAATACTCCAAAACCTCTAAGCTTTCTCACTGTGGCTTCCATGTTGGTGAGGGTAGAGGATGGATAGAAGGAAATGAGCAATAGAGAAGAATTTGCTATTGAATCATGCATTCCCCTTCATTGATTCTTTTATTGTAGTGGTAGATAGTGTGTTAGTTTTCCAGGGCTGCTGTAATAAATCCAGGAGCTGAAAACAAAAGAAATTGATGATTTCCCAGTTCTGGAGGCCAGAAATCTGAAATCAAGGTGTTGGCAGGGCCATGTTCTCTGAGAAAATGCTTCCTTGCCTCCTCCCGCTACTGGTGACTCTAGGCATTCCTTGGCTTGTAACTTTTATCTCTGTTTCTGTCTTCTCATGGCCTTATTTTCTGTGTCTGTGACTTCTCTCTTCTTCTTCTTCTTTTTAAAAGATTTTATTTATTTATTTAACAGAGAGAGAGAGAGATCATAAGTAGGCAGAGAGGCAGGCAGAGAGAGGGGGGGGAAGCAGGCTCTCTGAGGAGCAAAGAGCCCGATGTGGGGCTCGATCCCAGGACCCTGAGATCATGACCTGAGTCGAAGGCAGAGTCTTAACCGACTGAACTACCCAGGTGCCCCTGTGACTTCTCTTTTCTTATAAAGACATTGTCATAGGATTTTGGACCTTCCCTAATCCAGGATATTAGCATCTCCAGATTGTTACCTGAATTACATTCACAAAAACCCTTTTTCCAAATAAGGTCACCTTCACTGGGTGGACATATTTCTTGGGCAGGGTAGAGAGGGTGGTCACCACTCAACCCACTACAGATGGTACTCGAAATTGCCCTTGGCTAAGGATTTATATACAGGGATAGATGTTCTTTAAAAACAACAACAACTCCCCCCCCCCCCAAACCAAACCCTCTTTCTTTCATCATTTTCATGATGATTTCATCATGAACTAAAAAAGTCTAATATCCTAAAATGTTCGGTTGTAAATGTGAATTTGCTTGGGTGTCTCTCCTGAGCAGAATCTTAGCAGATTTTCTCAGGCGGGACTCAAAAAGTTCATCATAGTGTAATTGGTCTTGTGATTAGCTATGCCAAATTGAAATATGAAGAAAAAGAGCATAGTTACATTAATGTCAGAATGTGGTCTACCTTTTTATTTTTTATTTTATTTATTTATTTATTTTTTAAGATTTTATTTATTTATTTGACAGACAGAGATCACAAGTAGGCAGAGAGGCAGGCAGAGAGAGAGGGGGAAGCAGGCTTCCTGCTGAGCAGAGAGCCCGATGTGGGGCTCGATCCCAGGACCCTGAGATCATGACCTGAGCCGAAGGCAGAGGCTTAACCCACTGAGCCACCCAGGTGCCCCTGTGGTCTACCTTTTTAGAAATAAATGTTTTTCATTATATTTTACCAGCAGCAAGTCGTGGTGTGAAGCCTACTGCCGTTCCCCATTTGAAGAGAATCAAAAAAATGTACCAACATCTGAGATCTTTATGTGGGTTACTTTGGGGATTCCGAAGTCTATAAAACTCATTTCAGAGAAATAGGAATGGAAACGCCATGGGCTTTATTGTGTACTTTTATCTTTGCTTTCTTTGTTAGTGAAGAGGTTGGTAAAGACCGACTGTCTTGAAACTTGACGTTACCGCTACACCCCAGTTGTCTCCTCTTTGCAATAAGATCTCGATTCTTAATCAAAGCCTTTTGTGCAGAATACTCACCCAGTCCATAGAATGATAGAATTTTCCCTGCCAAAGTCACATGCAAGAATTAGACAGGTGTACGCTGCGTTCTCATTAGAAGGGAGGGAGCTTTTAGGTTTGTAGAAGCTCCTTCTGCCTTTTTCCTTTGCTACCACTGGGCACTGTAGTAATTTTTGATGTTTCCTTAAAAAAAGTCTGAGTCTACAGGACGAGGCAGGGAGTCTGTTCATTAAAGTCTTCCTAGGAGTATGGAACACTTTGCAATTCCTTCTTCACCGTCATTATCTTCATCGTCTTCATCATCATCATGAGTACCATCTGGAAAATTCCCCCCTTGAACTAATGGTTGGTGATCATACGTTCTTGACTTCCAAAGCAAAACAAAATAAATGCCTTCCAGGAAATCCAAGTGGGCTATTTGTCTGCTTTTTCTTTTTCTCTCTGTGTTGATTCATTTCCATATTTGAAATATCCGTGGACTTTCATGGGTATCAAATCATGGTCCCACGCAGTTGAGCTCAGCATTGTAGTTTCAGCCCGACCCTTGTTGCTCAGATTGGAATAGTTCGCTATGATGAAAGCAGGAGATTATAATGCCCTGGATGAGATCTTTGTCACCTTTGCAAAGGGTGAGAATCAGGGAGCCTGAATGGCTCGGTCAGAAGAACATGCGACTTTTGATCTCAGGATTATGAGTTCGAGCTCCACGTTTGGTGTAGAGACAACTAAAACTGAATGAATGGATGAATGAATGAATGGACTTTTAAAAAAAAGTCTGTAAAAAGGTGAGAATCATAACCTCAATGCAAAGTTGACACTGGAAAGACTGAGTATCCTCTAAGATACAATAAGTCATTTTGTGCCATTTTTCCTGGACTTTCTAACTTTTCTCATTACTAGTAATCCATTTTTTTCCCCCTTGGGAGGTAAGGAAGTAGTCCCCGGGGGAGGGGGGTGAGCCCAGCAAAGACTCTCTTCTTAGAAATCCTCCCTAATTCAGGACTTAGGAGTTAAAATTCAGAAGTCAGGTCTTTGTGCCTATTACCTGACTCCTTGGCATCACAAAGTTTTGTTGAATGAAAGGCAGAGTCTGACTCTTCAGGGCTTTGAGAAACCCTGGAAATCATCAGTCAAGTTCCAGAGACTTACAGACCATGTTTTTCCACCTGATACCTGTTCAGAGCCGCTGGGCTGCTCCAGCTCTGGTCCTAACATCCATCACTCAAAATCTGTGAAACTGGGGCACCTGGGTGGCTCAGCTGTTAAGCATCTGCCTTGGGCTCAGGGCATGATCCAGGGTCCTGGGATCAAGCCCTGCGTGGGGCTCCCTGCTTAGCGGGAAGCCTGCTTCCCCCTCTCCTACTCCCCCTGCTTGTGTTCCCTCTGTCAAATAAATAAATAAAATCTTAAAAAAAAGAAAAAAAAACCCAAACAAACCCAAAAACAGAGTCTGTGAAACTGACATCAAGCCCTCAAGAAAATTCTTTTTAACCATCAGGAAACTCGTGGAGCTGGGGCAGCGTGGAAGCTAGGTGGCGCTGGCTACCACGAACCACACAACGTAAACTTGTACATGTCAGAACATGCCCCGTGAGCAAAGGGCACCGCTGGGAAGCCTTTCCGAGGAGTCTGGTCTGAGATGCGGGGATGTGAGACAAAGGAGGAGCACAGGAGGTCTACCGCGTTGCTCTCACACTGTGCAGCACGACCCACTCCTGAACAGGACCCATTCCTCCTGACTCCCCAAAGAAGCGCCCAGTGCACCCGCTGTGTGCCTCTGTCTTCTAAGCACACTCCTCGTCATTTGCATTTCTAACATCCTCTCTGCCTTTTTGGATTTTGCAATCACCACGGCCTGCCCAGGAGCTCCACGGGAAAACCAGAAGTTCCAGAATAGCCATCGGAAGAGAACTTGCTTTCAGTGCCTTTTCCACTCATGCTTATTTTTCCACCAACCGCATAACCTGTGCGTTTGGAATTTTTTTCCCAACATCACTGGCTTTCATAAGCTGAAGTGTCTGTCAGGAAATAAAACGGCTGTGGTGGAAAGACCAAAATTACAACTGAGAACGCAGGAATGTGGAACCGGCCCCCAACGTCCTTTGGAAGGGACCAGAACAGAAGCGGGCTGTGTCGGTGAGGCAGGTTTAATAAAAGTAGAGCTTTTATGAATGTCTAGTCACATCTGCAGACAAAATCATCTTGCACACAGTCCCTTCGCCTAGGCACAGGCGATGTGACCGATCTGATAAAACCGTCTGCTTTGTGAACGCCTGCGGAAAGTGTTTCACAGAAATATGGAATTACGTTTAGATATACTGCTAATAAATTCCATTTATTGAAAATAGTACAACTGCCCTGAAATGAAAAAGTCATCAAGAACATGCTTTTAGTTAATATTTCCAACTGTACTGAACGATACGGGGCGTAGTGTACATACGTCTGTAATCATGAAGGGTTTATTGCACAAGAAAAAACAGAGCATGCTGTTGATTTTTTTTTTTTTTTTGACATATTGGCTGGTAAAATGTTGATAGTAATTAATCCCCAAGTGGAAGCAGACTTACAGGTCTGGCAGAGGGGGGGTCATAAACTTTTTCTCATTTGTCTCTGAGCTCCTGGAATCTTCTTTCCAACGCAAGTAGCTCTGGTCCAGGTTAATATTTCTCCTTCTGTTTGCTGCCTCCCCGTCTACTCTTGCTCCCTGCGTAAAAAAGACTGTTGAACAGAATTTCTTTCCCTGGGAAAGAACACTGCTCCTTTGAATCCCTCTTCCATACTCAGCCCTCCCCCCACCCCCGCCCCACCTCGCCAATGCACACTTTCATAAATTCTTGTTCCAGCCTAGTAGGTGTGGTAGTGATGGAGGGCTTCCTGGAAGGGGGAAAGTAGCTGAGGATTTAAACTGTACTTCTGTAATAGAGAAATGTAACAGAAATCAGGCTCATCCAGAAAGAAATGGCCACGGTAAACTCACAGAGGAGAACATAGGCTCAAAATGGTGGGCCCCTCATTCATCCCATGACTCTCTTTCTGGCACCTGGTGTCGTACTTGGCATGCAGTAAGTGCTGCTTAGATAAGTCACTTTTCAGTTTCTGTTTCCATGTTCCAGAGAGATGAGGATCTCTGCCACCTTGGACTGAGATGACTTATCAGACAGTAAACCCACGGTACTGAATACCAACTCCGTGCAGAACTGCTTTGGAATCTGTGGGATTGCAGTTAATGATGGATTAATCCACGTTCCCTAAGAGCTTACCTGTAAGTGCATAACTACACATTCGAAATGAGACTTTGTAGTCCATTGCCCATCAACCATCTGCCTCGAAATCTGGTTGTGTTTCCATCGCTAATCTAATGAAGCTAGCCAAATGCTACACAAGAAACCACAAAGCCGATCTGCACTCTTGAGTAACTGTGCAGAACACCCATTGCCTTTCTATGGGCAGGATTTGGCCCATAGAACTCATAGTTGCCAGGGCTCACAGGAAGTCAGGGATTAAATAAACCTAGTCCTGTGTTCCTAGAGTTGTGTCCATGAGCCCATGAGGTATAGTCACAGTGGCATGCTAGGCAAGTTCGGGAAACTGTTAAGCTAGCCTTTGAATTAGTTTTAGTGATTTGCCAAAAATGCATCTGATGTGAAAGCAAGTTCTTTTATTGTGTTTCAAGGGTCCCCCCTCCTCGCCCCCACCCCATTTCAATGTCACAAGTTTCATTCTAGGCCAAAGGTCATATCTATGTTTGATTCCTTTTGGATCTCCTTTTTTGAAACCATATTATAGCTTTTTTTTTGGGGGGGGGGTCCCTTTTTGGGGTAAATGATTCACAGCTAAGTTCACTAAGTTCTGGAGTGACCAGAGTTTCTCAACCTCAATAGTACTGACATTTTGGGCCAGATCATTGTTTCATTTTTTGTTTGTTTGTTTGTTTGTTTTATTTTTTGTTTTATGGGGGCTGTCCTGTGTATTGTAGCATGTTTAATAGCATCCCTGGCCTCTGCCCCTAGAGGCCTCTTCCCCCAGCAACAACCCCCTTCCTTGCAAAAAAAAAAAAAAAAAAAAAAAAAAAAAAAGTCCAGATATTGTTAAATATTGAGAGGAGCTGGGTGGGGGTGGGGGGTACTACCTGTTGTAGATCCTCACAGACTGTTCCTTGACCAAGAAAATGCCTTGGACTCCCATCCAACTTCCCCCTTAACTCTGTCCTCCTCCTCATATATAGTTATCTTTAATAATTTAAGACAGATGTTGCCAAGAGAGACTAGATACAGAACTTCTGGAAAGTTCTCTGGGTAGAGGGTTATGTGAGTGAGTGTGCCACAGATTTATGTGGGTGATTGAAATTTTAGGGACATCTTCCTGACCAGAATTCCATTCTGCTGCCTCTACTGCCTCCTGGGGTTCCCTCATAGTGCACTGACAAAGCAGAAACAAACTATTGTAAATGGATTTTTAAAAAGATTTTATTTATTTGTATTTTAGAGAGAGCGAGCAAGCAAGTGAGCCGTGGGAGGGACAGAGGGAGAGAGAATTTGAAGCAGACCCCCCCACAGAGCACGAGCCTGATGTGGGACTTGATCTCACAACCCTGAGATCATAACCTGAGCTGAAACCGAGAGTAGGACACTTAAACGACAGAGCCACCCAGGAGCTCCTGTAAATGGATTTTTTTCCTCTATTACTCATTGCCGTGTATACAGAATAGCAAAGATAGTAAGAAAAGGTGGAAAACACGAGGCCAAAGCAGATGCCAATGGTTGAAGATGTAGGTGCTATCGGCAAAGTAGAAATAAAGCCGTATCAGCTGTCCTCTGAATGGTGGAAATTTTCAGAAATAAACATTTATGATTTCCACAGGTGATTTCTGAGGATTTTTCTTTGCCCGCCCAAGGTGATCTTGTTCCCTTTTTAGAGGTACCACAGTCTGTCCCTCTCTCACTTTCAAAATTAAACTTTAGGTAAGAGAGGAGAGAGGTCAACTTTTTTGTCTGTAGCTTTGGTTTGGTCTTGTTTTTGTTTCTATAGTCTTTTGACCAAAGTGAATGGAAATGGCTTAGAAAGATGGGCATGGGTGGGGTGGCGTGGTTGGAAGTCTTTTCGGTCTATGCTGGTCTACGTCTTTCCAGTCCTCACTGTGAGCCTAGAGTACCAAGGGTGTGGAGAGGGACAAGGGAAGAAAACCCAAGGAAGAAGGACGGGGGTTGGTATAGAGCTAGAGTTTGTTGACCGCTGTCAGTTGGTTTTGCCTTGTGTATTGCTGACAAGAACCCTATGTTAATGACCTACTCATAGATGAATAATTAGAGGGGAGAGAAGTTAAGCGTGTCCAGGGCAAGAAAACCAGGAAGCAGCAGAGTTGACCCTCAAATGACCCCGTGTGGGACTCCAAAACCCACTCTTTTCCATTACCCCCTGATGCTCCTGGACAAGATGAAGCGTCCATCATTTCCACGTCTTGTGATAAGGAGAATGTTGTCGGTAGGCATCCTCCTCCAGGAGATATGAACTGTCAGGCGAGTGCATTACAATGACATGCTGTGTAACTGCCAAGAAATTTGTATGTATTGATTACAGTCTGGCTACAGAATATAATATTTGACCGCCCAAGACGAATTAAAGTATCTGTCTGTTGTTTGCTACTTAAACATGGAACGCCTAACAAAGAAAAGGTTGATTAAAGTATGTAGTTATGTGAAATCTTTCCAGATAGTGTATTTTCTATTTAAAGAGATCATTTAAAATTTTATTTGTGGTTCCAGAATTTTGTTTCATAAACGTTTCTGAGCCTCATAGGGGCTCTGGTATGTGTTATGGAGACTTTACTGAAGGTAATGAATAAGAATATTGGGATAGAGGATCTTCCATCTTCCTCTGGATTATAACTGACTTAGTTGCCTATACAGCCTCCCCATCCCTAGGGAAGCTCTAGACCCTGATTCTTTGACCATCTTTTTCCTGTCACCCTTGGCCTGCAGAAGGAACCACCTCTGGCTTCTTTGTGAGTCTGGTATCCTCTCACCAGCCTTGGGGTCATGTTTTGGGGAAAGATGTCTTTGTTCTCTGTCTTTGTTCTCCATGGAACATGCCCCCTTGGTGGGTCTTCTGGGCTCCCCGACCTTATCCATCCCAGCATGTCCACGCTGCTCCTCAACTTCTTCATTGATCCCTTCACCACCTGCCAGGGCAACCAGGCATTTCTACATGGCTAAGAATGGACCATTTTCTTCCCCCCTAGGCTTCTAAGAGCCATGCCAGTAACAAGTTGGTCCAACTTCCTGGATTCTTTGCTAGAATGTTCACCACCATCCGATGAAAAATCCCTAGCTCAATGAAATCTTGCTTATTTCCAACCTTACATTCCAGCCCCTTGATCAGGCCTCCTCAAAACCACATCGTGGGAGAACCGTCCCCGCCACCCCCTCTTCCCCTGACTCCTGCCTGTTCTCAGGTCCATAGTTCTTTAGGCTTATAGTCCCTTTCTGCCTTTATCAGACCCACCATGTCCCCAGCCAGGTTAGGATAAGACTCCACCTTACTTATCCAGAAGAGGAGGTGTGGGCAGTTCTTGGGGGACATGATTAGTAGTGTCCCATGACTGCTGTCACAAATTTGCTGCCCAATTAGTGACATAAAAACAATCCAAATTTATTATCTCAAGTTCTCAAAGTTAGAAGTCCTAAAATCAAGATGATTCAGAAGTTCCTCGGAATTGTGAGACCAAGGTATTAAAATGATCGTTAATAGGGTAGCTGCTTATTTAAAGGGGTTGTGGTCAGAGAAGAGTGGAAAGGAATACTCTGACCAAAGTTAGAGGGTGAGGGACACCTGGGTGCCTCAGCTGGTTAAGCCTCTGCCTCTTGGTTTAGGCTCAGGTCATGATCTCAGGGTTGTGAGATCGAATCCCGTGTGGGGCTCCGTGCTCAGCATGGAGTCAGCTTAAGATTCTCTCCCTCTCCCTCCCCACCTTTCCACTTCCCACTCATGTGTCCAGGCACTCTCTCTCTTTTTCTCTCTCTCAAAAAAAGAAAAAAAAGATAAAAGAAAAAAAGAGAAGAAGTTGGAGGGTGAGAGATGGAGGGTGTCTTAGAATTTTGTAGATTGTAGCAAAGAAGAAAGTAGGAGACATTTGTAAGTAAGTGTCATGAATTACCGAAGATGAGATGTCAGGATAATGAATAATGAATTACCCCCTTGTTGTGTTCCCAGAGTATGAGCATTTATCATGGACTGACCAACAATTACAGTAAGTGCATGATAAATACTATCTCCCCTGGCAGATTGTGAGTACCTTGAAGACTCATTTATCTTTGTATCACCGGGACATGGTTTAAAAACAACAACAACAACAACAACAACAAAAACCCAGGACCATATAAATATTCAATGAGAAACTATTGACTAAATGAGTAAGGAAAGGACTTTGGGAAATGAAAACCAGTATTGCTTGGATGCATGCTGAGTGGTAAGCACTGTCAGCACCTTCCCCTCCAGCATTTCAGGAATTTTTCCAACAATCCTACAAAGTATTATGGCTGTTTAAGAAAGGAAGAGATCGGGGGTTTGAGGGTTTACCTGAACTTCCCTGATTGCCCATGACCAGTAAATGTCAGATACAGAGCAGGATGCTGGAGAGGGATGGGGCATGTAAGTAGGAATTTCCTTTGATAGGGTTTTTGAAAAGCCTGGTTTTGGTTAACACTAAGAATTTGAAGGAGTTGGTTAATTAAAGGTAAGAATTACTTACAATTTAAGAGTAAGACAGAGGACTTCCAGATGATGCAGTGGGACTCTGGAGTCCTGAATAGGGCTGGAATGATCTAGTCCTTGAATACTGCATCAGTTGAATATGGGAGCAATTGAAGATGCGGCCCGCATCTTTCCCTGTCATTGGAAAGGTACAGCTACAGGGATGGATTCGAAAACCAAGGATTTAGGGACTCTTTCTTTGCCAAGACTTTCAGTTTGTTGAGAAGCTATAGCACAGTAGAAAACAGTAGAAAACCAAGCTATCCTGTGTTTTAGTTGTCTACTGCTGTGTAACAAATCATCCGAAAGCTTAGTGCCTTAGGACAAGAAAGTACATGATCTCACTGCTCATGTGGAATCTGAGAATGGCTTAGCTGGGTCCTGTAGCTCACGGATTTTCACGAGGCCTCAGTCAAGCCATCGGTCCACCCTGCAGTCATCTAAAGGCTTAACCAGGGCAGGATTTGCTTCCAAGCTCAGTTGCTATAGTTGGCAGAATTCAGTTCCTGGCAGGCTGCAGGACAAAGGGCCTCAGTTCCTTACCACCTGGCCTTTCCAAAAGGCTCATAACACGGTAGCTGGATTTCTCAAAATGAGCAAGTGAGAAAGAGCAAGAGAACACCGGCAAAATGGCAGGCGCGGTCTTCTAGAACTTAATTTCAGAAGTAATGTCCTGTCACTTTTGTCAGTTAGAATGAAATCACTGAGACCAGCCCGCCCACCATGGGGGCGTGGGGGAGATTATACAAGAGAACACCAGGAGGCAGGAATCGCTGGTGGCTATTTTGGAAGCAGCCTACTACAGAAGTGATTTGCTAGAGATATGATGCTCTCTCCCAAAGAAAGAATTAGAAGTGGCATTGCCGGTCTAGGGCTTAACAAGAGATAAACGAGGAATAGGTTATGAATCACTGGGATCTATAAAGAAATTGAATGATTTATTCAGACTCACATTTACCTTTGTGACCCACCTTCTGCAATGGGCTTTCTGGACAGAAGTTACCTGTACTCCTACCTGATCCTTTCAGTTGAAGTGTTGCCTAAGAAATTTTCCCTCCCTCCCTCCCTTCCTTCTTCTCTCTCTCTCTCTCTTTCTTTTCTTTTTCTTGTTTTTTTTTTTTTTTTTTTTTTAAGATTTTATTTATCTGAGATACAGCGAAAGAGAGAGAGCACAAGCAGGGGGAAGAGGGAGAGGGAGAAGCAAACTCCCTGCTGAGCAAGGAGCCCAATGTAGGGCTCCATCCCAAGACCTTGGGATCGTGACCTGCGCCCAAGGCAGACACTTAACTGACTGAGCCACCCAGGTGCCCCAAGGTAGAACTTTTCAGTGTGTCATCCACATTTGGACATTTGATCACAGATTTGAAATCCAGCAGTTTTTCCATGACAGCTCTTCTCTTCCCAGATCATATTGAATGGCTCAATAATGAAGGCTCTTCTCGTGTTTCTGTAGATTTGGTTAAGTTTCGAAATATACATTCTATGACCAGACAGTTTTTTCCCCATGGTTTTCAGTGGCCAAAGAAGAGCAATGACTGAAATAAGGTCCTATATCCACTGACGGTCTGTTGTAGGTATTCAGTAAAGAAGGATCTGGAGGCGCCTGGGTGGCACAGTCGGTTGAGTGTCCAACTCTTGGTTTTGGTTCGGGTCATGAATTCAGTGTGGTGAGGTGGAGCCCCATGTTGGGCTCTGTGCTCAGCACAGAGTCTGCTTGAGATTGTCTCTCCCTTTCCCTCTGCCCCTCCCACTCACACACACTTTTCTTTTTTCCTTTCTTTTCTTTTTCCTTTCCTGTCCTTTCCTCTCCTCTCCTCTCCTCTCCTCTCCTCTTCTCTTTTAAAGGAAGAACCATTCTTATTAATGGAAAAATGGACTGTTTTTAATCCTCTGAAACCCAGGGCCTTGTTACTGTGGATCTAAAGGGAATTTTAAAGGTCTTCTCCATCTTTGTGGGAGACGAATTCAGCTAAGACTCTACTTCATCTTTTCTTTTTTAAAAGATTTTATTTATTTATTTGACAGACAGAGATCACAGGTAGGTGGAGAGGCAGGCAGAGAGAGAGAGAGAGAGGTGAGGAAGCAGGCTCCCTGCTGAGCAGAGAGCCCGATATGGGGCTCGATCCCTGAACCCCAGGATCATGACCTGAGCCGAAGGCAGAGGCTTTAACCCACTGAACCACCCAGGTTCCCCAAGACACTACTTTATCTTAAAGGTGATATGATAATTTAATGATAAAAGAAGAGTCTCTTGAATAATTGTGGTCAGGCAACTGAATATCCACGTGGAAGAGTGAAGCTGGACCCCTATCTCGTGCTACAAACATTAACTCAAAATGCATCAAAACCTAAATATAAGAGCTAAAACTATACCAACTCTTAGAAGATAACAGAGGAGTAAATCTTTGTGATCTTGGATTAGATCATGGTTTCTTAGTTATGACACCCAAAGCACAAGTAAACAAGGTAAATTTGACTTCATCAAAATTAAAAGCTTTTGTGCTACAAAGGACACCATCAGTGAAAAGACAGTCCACAGATGGGGAGAAAATATTTGCAGCTCATATATCTGATAAAGGACTTGCATAAAAATACACAAAAAACTCTTTAAACAACTCAATTAAAAGAAGACAAATAACCCAATTTAAATGCAGGCAAAGGGTTTGAATAGATGATAAGAAAGATATATGGAAGGTCAATAAACATGTGAAAAGATCTTTAATATCATTAGTCATTAGTGAAATGGAAATCAGACCCAAAATGAGATACCATTCACACTTACTACTAGGCTAGCTACCATGAAAAAGACAGACAATGCGAAGTATTGGTTGGGTCTGGGGCGCCTGGGTGGCTCAGTGGGTTAAGCCTCTGCCTTCAGCTCAGGTCATGATCTCAGGGTCCTGGGATCAAGCCCCACATTGGGCTGTCTGCTTGGCAGGGAGCCTGTTTCCCCTCTCTGTTTGCCTGCCTCTCTGACTACTTGTGATCCCTCTCTCTGTCAAATAAATAAATAAAATCTTAAAAAGAAAAAAGTTTGGTTTGGTCTAAAGAGAAATTGGGTTCTTATACCTCGATGGTGGGACTCTAAACTAGTAAACTGTTTGGTAAACAGTTTGGCAGTTCCTTTAAATATTAAAGGTAGAGTTAGGATAAGATTTGGCAATTCCACACCTAGGTATATACCTGGCAGAATTGAAAACATGTATCTACACAAAAACTTGTACATGAATATTCATAACAACATTATTCAGAATAGCCCAGATGTGAAAACAATCCAAATATCAACTGATGAATGGAAAAGCAAGCATTTATAGTGTCTATAAACATGAGAATATTATTTGGCCATCAAAAAAATGAAGCATTGGGGCGCCTGGGTGGCTCAGTGAGTTAAAGCCTCTGCCTTTGGCTCAGGTCATGGTCCCAGGGTCCTGGGATTGAGCCCCACATCCGGCTCTCTGCTCAGCGGGGAGTCTGCTTCCTCCTCTCTCTCTCTCTGCCTGCCTCTCTGCCTTCTTGTGATCTCTGTCTGTCAAATACATAAATAAAATCTTTTTAAAAAAATGAAGCATTGATACAGGCAGGGCATCAGTGAACCTTGAAAACATTGTGCTAAGTGAAAGGATCCAGACACAAGACGTTCCATATTCTATAATTACATTTCTATGCATTGTCCAGAATAGGCCCACAGGCATAGAGAGAAGGTTGATTCGTGGTGGCTGGGGGCAGAGGGAAGGGAGGATAGAGGAATGACTGTTAAAGATTATGGAGTTTCTTTTAGGGGTGAGAAAAATATTCTGCAATTCACGGTGGTCAGTGTACAACTTTGTGAAAATACAAAAAACACTGAATTATACAAATTAAAGGGGTGACCTTTACGGTCGGTGAATTATATTACAAAAAAGCGGTTATAAAAAAGAAACCTCCCCTATTTCACCTCCTCTGGATCTTGGAATTGAATAAAACAAGAAATAGTCTGGACTATGTTGTAGGTACCTGTGAACAAGCTTTGACTTATTTATTTATTTATTTATTTATTTATTTATTTATTTATATTTTTTTGACTCTGACCCATGTAATCTTTTAGGCATTGGTATTCCATTGCACGTTTCTTAGTTAAACTATATTATCTCCTGTTGAAGGTATCTGCTAATACCACAGATACCTATCACAACAACGTAACTGCATACCATTCAAAGAATTGTAGAGCTCCATCCAGCATGGCTATAAAGGCCAGAAAAAAAATCCATTCTTTGTCATTTCAGTGTTTGGAGTTTCATTAACATTTTTGTTCCTAAATATGAGTGATCTAACAAATGTAATTAGATGAGATGCTAACACTTGTCACATAAAATCTCACAAGAAAATGTTCAAGTTTTAATGTCTCTTTCCCCGAATTCTCCATTCCGTTTTTAAAAGTAGAAATAATGGTTTCTTGAGCATAGGATCAGATATGTTTAATATGTTTTAAAACAATATATTTCCGAGCATAAGCTATATAATGATAGAGATTAAAAATGCCCACAGAGAGGATATTAGCACACATGACAGCTTATTTTTTGATTTGGCAATTTTCTGCTAAATTCAAAGCAGCTGGGGAGAGTAGTAAGTAACAAAATAAGACAGATTTATGGAGCCCACACATGGCAATATTTTTGTGTAAAATTAGTCAAAATCATTATACTTGTAGATGAAGAGATGGTTTCCAACATTTTTTAAAGAGCAATCATATTTGGTCTTAGTGAACTGGAAGAACTGAGCAATTTATTGGATTAGTTGATCACCAGCGTTGTAACTCACAATAAAATCTGAGGAAGTCCGCCAAGCATTGGCTCTCGGAAGATGAGGATAATAATACATTGATTTCCAATAATTAGAATTCAACCCGTACTGCAGTCTATCTTCATAACCAAGGAACTGAGGAGAAATAAGCCATTCGAATTTTCCATTGAAACGTCTTTGTTTTGATCTTAGGCATGCCTAAAATTTTCTGATAACAAAGAATGGGCAGACATAAATGTGCCTCATTTCAAGAACATTCAGTGTACAAAAGTTCGATTTTAAAATATAATCGGGAGAAATGGCTGATTCTAGGTCTGGGGCAGGATAGGTACAAGATGAGTCGGAAACATAAAGTAAGAAAGCACCATATATATAGTAACCTGTCCCAAGAACACAAGATTCAGCTTGAAGGGCTACGATTAGCCAAATCTAGGATAATGTGAACATCAAAATAAGTACGATAATGAATCATGAACCACTGAAGAAATAGGAAATGAATTCATACCAAAAATAAATAAATCAGAGAGAAGTGGGGGCTCTTGCCAATAGTTGAGTGACAAGGGCCAACTGGTAAATGTGGAGGAGGGTGAGGCACTGGGCTTGGAAACTTACATGTTGCCTCCATCGTGTACTTTATTGGATCTAAATACAGGAAGAAATGTTGATGAGGAACAGAACACTTGCATGGACTTAAAGTGTCTCTCCATCGACTACTTATCTCTTTGTAGGGAAGGCCAAAAATCCAATAATTATTCAGTGAAGAATCAGCTCACGCTTTGTACCTTGACTGGGGCTCAAAGTCACCATCACTCATGGAGAGTGGAAGGACCTGGTTTACCTCCAGGTGTGACATTCCCAGAAGGATGTCACATCACCTCTGCAGGATTCAGCTGAGAACAAAAAACCTCAGGACAATTGTGAGGAGGGATCAGACAAATCCCCAAAGAGAAACTCCTGGGAAACAAAAGAGGATTAGTGTATGCTTCCAAAATGTCAATATCATGCAAGATAGAGAAATACCGTAGAAGTGTTTCAGATGAAAAGATGTCAGAGGCATGACAAGTAAATGCAGTGCCTGACCCCAGCCTGGACCCTGTATTGGAGGCGGGCAGGGGAGGCGATGCTCTATATAACACTGTTATAAAGTCAATTGGGGGTCAAGTCCCCAAATTGGAATACAAATTGTAGATGAGATGAAAATATTTGCTGATATTAAATTTGACAAAGTTGACAACTGTACCATGGTTATGTAATAGAATATTCTCATTCTCAGGAGGAACACATTGAATTATTTATGGGTCAAGACCATGGTGTGTTTAATTTGCCATCAGATGGTCCAGAAAAAGAATGAGGTACAGCTAGGTGGCAAGATATATGAATAAATGGAACCAAAGATGTAACAAATGGGGTAAGGTGTTAAAAATAGGTGAGTCTGAGTAAAGGGTATATGGGTATTTTTCATATTATTTTTACTTTTTACAATTGATCTGTAAATTTGAAGTTATTTCCAAATAAAAAAGTTAAAAATATATCATTGATCTGGGAAATTTTTGTTTCCCTTGGCAAGGGATTGCTTGCTTGTGAAGAACTCAGTAAATGAATCCCTTGACTTGGGAAATCTAGTGCTTTTCAAATATGATGAATTTGCAAATTAAAATGTGTATGCAAGTTTGGGGTTGTGTAGAGAAAGAAAGGCAAAAGGCTACTTTTATTTCTGTTTAGGGGCTATTTGGTTACAAGAAAAACAAACCCATGTTAACCAAAAAGAAATTTATTATAAGGAACCAAGAGAAATTCATGAAACCCAACTGTGGGAAGTACCACTGGCCTCCTGGGAACTATTAAGATGTGTCAGACATTTCTCTTTCTCTCTTCCTCTCATTTTCTCTCTGCCTGCCTGTCTGTCCATTTCTCCCTCTCATCTATCTAGTCACTCTGGTCAGGGCTACAGGGTTTCCAGGTAGGAAAGTGAAGCTGTTTCTTCAGCAGTGATAGGAAAGACACTTCCAAATAAGAGAGCATGGGTTGTGCAGGTACTGTAAATATTTATTTTTATGTTGAAATTAAAGAAAAATCACCGACCATTGCTCTTTAATTAACAACATGGTGAACTTATTCTATAATTAATAACTTAATTATTAATTTTAGTAATGATTTATCTTAAAGGCAATAGAAGCTTTAGAAATTTTAATTTGGGGATGCCTGGGTGGCTCAGTCGGTTAAGCGGCTACCTTCAGCTCAGGTCATGATCCCAGTGTCCTGGGATCGAGTCCCACATCAGGCTCCTTGCTTTGTGGGGAGCCTGCTTCTCCCTCTGCCTCTGCCTGCCACTCTGCCTGCCTGTGCTCTCTTTCTCTCTCACTCTAACAAATAAATAAAATCTTTAAAAAAAAAAAAGAAATTTTAATTTGCACAATGACATGTTTAGATTTGCTTTTTACCAAGGTCACATTGATACAACATGGCGAGTAGATTTTAGAGAAACAAGAGTGAATGTAGGATATAGTTTGGATACTATTGTTAGAGTCCAAGCAAAATGTGGTCACTTGGATGATAGCAACAGAGGAACTGGAGAGAAGGGAATGGATGAGGAACACTTTTCAGAGGTACAATTGACAAACTTTGGTGCTGGATTGAATGTGAATGATTAACACAGAGGAAATTTTTGGTGACACCTCCCAGATTTCTAGTAAAAGTGGATGCTAGAGGCATTTTGGAGATTGAAAACATTGGAGGAGGAGCAATTTTGGGGAGGAAAGGTCATGAATTCAATACCATTCTTTTTTAGTTTGAGAAACCAAAGAGACACCAATGGAGTTTTCGTGTAGTTAGACATATGGATTTGGGGCTCGGGCACTGCAGAGAGAGCTGATCTAGAGATAAAATCTTGATGAAGGTGATAGTATATGGTACTTGGAGCCATGGAAATTAATGCAGTAATGCCACAAGAGGAGAAAGAAGGAGGGAGAAGAAGGCATTTTAGTCAAAGCCTGAAGAACTCCACTATTGGTAGAGGGGAAGATCTCCAAGAGATGGAGAAGATATGGCTTGAGATGTAAGGGGGAGATCAGAAGAACGTAGTATTGTTGAATGCACTGGAGAGTTTAAAAAGGATCAAGAAGTCAGTTGCATCACGTAGCAAGAATAGTCAAGTAAGACAGGGCAGGTATCATGCTTACCCCCCTTTTGGTAAGTGGGCTATCTGTTAAGACACAGAGAGCTTAAATGACTCACTTAAGATCATAATGTTGTTAGGTGATAAAAGTGAAGTCTTTGTTTCCCTAAAGCCCATGTTTTTAAGGGTTGAGTCAACAAATATTTACTTGGTACCTACTATGTTCATGGATACTGGAGATAACACAATGAGCAAAAGCTGCGTGTTCTAGAGCCCATGCTCATGAAATTGCCGTCTAGTGCACACTGAAAGGTACAATTTGTAGGAAATGGATAGAACAAACTGGATGAGTTTGCTTTGACGATAGCTTCATGGTGTGAAACCCTCACTGCCTTTATCATCTTACTGCTCCGTTGGTCAGAAGGTTGGGCAGGCCCGGCCAGGTTCTGTGCTCAGAATCTCAGAAGACCCAATTCAGAGCTGGCCTCGGCTCTTATCTGGAGACTGGGGGAGAATCCACCTCCAGACTCATTCAGGTTTTGGTAGAATCTACTCTGTTGCTGCTCGAGCCTTGGGGTCTCCATTTCCTTGGCCCACTGTCAGCCCAGGGCCTTTCTCGGCATCTAGAGCTCTCTTGCAGCTCTGTGCCATGGGCTTTCTCCTAGACCCTTCACAGCAAACCTTACAACTTACTCTTTCAACGTTGGAAGTAGGATTTTTCTCATAGAATCCTCCTTGAACTTGGAATCCCTCTGACTTCTCTTCTGCTGTCAACAGGAGAACACTTTCTGCTTTTCCACGGCCCCTGTGATCGGTCTGGGCCCACCTGCAGAGTCTCCCTGTGACCACATAACCTGACGATTACATAATTACAATATCCTAGCGTGTCCACAAGTTTTATGCACAAAAGGGGAGGGGTTTAAACAAGAGCGAGGGTCCCTAAGCGTCTGTCTTACAATCCTGCTCACCACATAGGCATAAAGCCCTTGCTGAATCCTTCTGTTCCAGATCTCTGACTCTCTCTTTTAAGAACTTCACTGGCCGAGAGAGAGGGACACAGGGGGCCAAATAGCCCATTGACTTGACAGTAACAGCAACAACATCCCCAGAAAAAAACAACAAAAAAACCCGCAACCCAACCGAACCCAAACCAAACCAAAACAAAAAACCCCAGAAAAACAACAAAAAAAACAACAACCGTGGTCTCTTTCTCTGGGAACCAGCTTCCACAGGGGGAAAAACAGAAGGCGGTTGTGAGGCAGAGGGGATGTGCTTCTCTTCCTCAAGATGCCCCAGCTGGGAAGCTCAGCTGCCTTTCTGGGAAGAGCGGCTCCTGGTCTGCATGGCAGGCCACCCAGGAGGGAGCACGTCCATGTGGGAATCTGCAGAAAGAGAACACTGCCATGAACCCAGCATCGGATTCATCCACAGCTGCTTTGCTGCCTCTCCCAGAGAGATCAAGACAGACCGCCGTCCCGAGAGCAAGAGTCCAGGATGCCGGTGATTAAGGGGGAAATAATGCTCCGGGGGTGAGCAATGCCAGAGACTTACTGCCCAACGTCACTGCCCAACCTTCAGCTCGCTGCCTTTTGAGTTGTAGCGAGACAGACTTTCTTTGGAGAAAGCAAAGGGAGAGATGGAGTGGGGAGAGGGACGGTGTTGTTCCAAGGATTGCCAGCCTCTGAGAAGCTGGGGCCTGGCCCCTTGGCTTTGCAGAGCTGCAAAGCCTTCAAAAGGCCAGAGAAGCGTCATTGAAAATGAATGGAAAGCCTGTGACAAGCCTGCTCTGAGCTGCAAAATTACAAACAGACCTGGCACACTTACTCGGGAGCCCAGCAGAATCTGAGCATCACTTACTGTTAGAAGTCATGGGACAGCAGGCGCTCGTTTCACTGGAACAGACTTTGGCACTAAAAAAACAAAACCTTCATCTGCATTTTTTTTTTTTTTTTTTTTTTTTTTTTGGCTCATTCAGACCCCCAGGGAGGGACTTTGTTGTTGTGTCTCGCTTCTTTTGTAGTACAGAGAAATCACGCAGTGCAATCAGTGGCCGTCTGGTCGCCCTGAAGAACGGGGAGGGGCCCATATCTTCACAGGGAGGGAATATTTATCATTTGGATCACGGGGCTCAGGTAGAGACAGGCAGGCCCGAGTGGGTTCAAACCCGTGTTCTGCCACCTCCGATCTGGGTGACTGAGTTAGACACGTTGCTTTTGCTCTGTGATCCCCGGTTAGCTTCACCAGGTCCCAGCTTGTTATCTGTAAAATGGGAGGAAAATAACATCTATAAACTATGAAAAGAAATTGTCATGCAGTTAGTGTGCAGTAAGCAATAGGCTGAGATCTGAGGTGTACATAGTAGCTTATCTTGCATTTGGAGGACCTCTGGACGGCCGACTTGAAGCCCTTCCTCCCACCTTCTTTATGGTGGGCAGAGCCCGTCTCCACTGCAGGTATTGACAAGACAAAGATTCTAGTTTGTTCTGCCTTCTCTTACAGCCCAAACATGGGCATGTGACTCAATCCTGGCCTGCACCTGCTCTAGTCGCCTTGACACTTTAAAAGGGGATATCACTGTCTGCAGAAAGGGGAAAAAAAGAGAAGAGGGAAAGCACAAAAGCCCATCACGTTGGAAAAGCTGCTGAATTAATCCTGGGACTTCTTTTCTGTACTGGGGTTGTCTGAGTTATGCTGAGGAAACAAGAGGCCCGAAATCTTTGTGGCTTAAAAAACAGTGAAGATTCATTTCTTGCTCATACTGGCTATACAGCGTGGATTAGATAGGGGATTCTCTCCATCTCTCCTCATCCTAGAAGCCACCCATTTGGAACAGCGACATCCTAAACAGTATAGATTATCGTGTCGGAGGAACAAAAATCTATCTATCTATATATCTATAAATCATTCTCTAAATTGCCTTCTTGTTTCCAGTTTGTTCCTTATCCTCATTATGGACTGACTTTTCCAAAATCACGCTTTTTACTTTTATTAGACAGTTACTGCTGTAGTAGTGCCGTGTAACAAAGAGCCCTCAACCTCAGGGGCTTATAATGATTACAAACATATGTTTCGTATTCACACGTCTGTGGGTCAGTGGTGGCCTCGCTGGGCTCAGCTAGGATTGCCTATGCTTGACTTCCTACAGGTGTTGATTTCAGGTCTATTCCATGTACCTCATTTTGGGATCAGCTGCTACCTGGTAGATGTTCTTCTCATGGCGATGGAAAGACATCCAAGGAAACCCATGCTGGTGGGCACATTTCACATCTCTGTAGGAGTCATGTTAGTTAATATTTCGTTGGTCAAGGCAAGTCACATGGTCAAGCCCAAGGTATAAAATGGCAGACATGAATATCCTGCCTTCTCTACTGGGAGGCACAGCCCAGTTACACGGGAAGGTCTGTGGACACATGATTTTTTTTTTTTTTTAAAGATTTTATTTATTTGTTTGACAGAGAGAGATCACGGGTAGGCAGAGAGGCAGGCAGAGAGAGAGGAAGAAGCAGGCTCCCTGCCAAACAGAGAGCCTGATGTGGGACTCGATCCCAGGACCCTGAGATCATGACCTGAGCCGAAGGCAGAGGTTTAACCCACTGAGCCACCCAGGTGCCCCTGGACACATGATTTTATTTCAAGGAGGAAGTAAGAACTGACAACAACTCCTGCCGACTGTACATGTGATAGTGAACTCATCGCAAACTCAGCTGCTCTACTTCTCCCATAAAATAAAGCTTATGGTCCTCAATTAGGCGTTTGAGACTCTGCATTGTTACCTTTCATTCTTTTCTCCCAGGTCTCCTCATTTAGATCAAACTGGCATATTTTGTTCCTGATCATCTATGACCTATTTATGGTCGTATCTCTATGTTTTGTTGATTGCCTTTATTCAGTGAGATAAATCATACCTTTCTTCCGTATTCCAACTGAAAGCCCAACATACGCCTCCCTGCATTTATTCTTAGGAATCTGCACCCTAGTATCTATTTGAACTGTTTATTTAGAGATTAGCAACTGTAATCTTGGATGGAGTGTCCTTTTTTTTTTTTCTTTTTCATCCCATCTAGAAACCATAACTTTGAAGCATACAGTATAACTTGACCACTTGGAATTGAAATTCTTGGCTTTACTATAGGGCCGTACCCACAGGCATGCAAGCCAGTAATCATTTTCATTTCTTTGAGATAGGAACTTTGGTAACAGGATCCCCTTTTTCATTAGTCACGGACATTTGGGGTCCTGGGTAATTGAAATGAAGAAGTCAAAGTGCAATCTTGATCATCGGGGATTTAATTGACTGCATGCTAGTTGGCTGAGCAGAACACTCTCTCTAAAAATGAAATAGATGGGCAAGATTAGTGCAAGGAAGAGACAAGCCTTTCCCACTGTAATATCTTATGCTGTAGCTACCTCCCATCACTCAGTACAAACAGGGTTTTTGGAAGATACTAGGCCACTCTGCTACCTTGAATCTAAACTTGGACATTTTTACTTGGGAGGGGCCTTTCCATATTCTGCTGTGAGTCCTCGGCATCTAGTAACATTCATCTCCACGTTTTAGCTTTGGGAAATTGCCTCTACATCTCACATCAGTCAGTCAGTGTTCAGGTACTTAAAATTACACAGGCTGGACACAGCTCCCATTGGTCTGAAACAGTCTAACATAAAGGATAGTCAAGTTATCCTGGAGCGGCTATCTTTGATAAGGAAGAAAATGCCCCTAGATGCTATAATATTGTTTAACTCTGAAGCAGTCTGTATTAGACAGGCTTCTCCAGTAGAACAGAGCTGATAGGATCAGTCAGTGGATAGGTATAAAGAGACTTATAAGAAATTAGCTCCTATAATCGTGGGGGCTGCCAAGTTCAAAATCTGTAGGTTACTAAGCTGGAGACCCAGGGAAGAGCTGATACTTTAGTCCTGAGTCCAAAGGCAGTCTGGAGGCAGAATTCCTTCCCCTCCCAGAACCTTTTTCCTTACGGCCTCTCACTGATGGGATGAGTCCAATCCACATCATCGAGGGTGAACAGCATTTCTCAGAGTTTTCTGCTTTTAGTGTCCACCCCATCTCAAAAGCACCTTCCCAGCAACATTTAGGCTTGTGTTTGACCAAGCAACTGGGTCCCTTGGTCTAGCCAAGTTGACATAGGACATCATCCATCATACAGCTTTGATCCAAGATTTCTGACCTGTAGGCGGGAATTTCAGAATTAGACCCTCAGTGCTGGCTGAAGCCACTGCCTAGAAAGAGGGTATAAGCAGAGCTAGGACCTCCATGCACGAGTGGGTGATAGATCTCTGGGCTTAAACTCCAAATGCCTTCTTGGAAAATCCTTCTTAGCTCCAAAAGATTCAGGATGCCTATTTGCCTTATCATTCTTTTCCAAACCAACGGCATTTTAAGAATACTGTTAACTGGTTTTCCCAACTACTTTCTTTACCTTTCCTTCATTCTGTTTATCTTCTTAAGTCATTCCTGCTGATCATGTGTTCCTAATTTAATTCAAAATGTCCTGCATGGGATCTAGACTGTTTACCTTTTTATACAGACCATGGCATGAAGAAAGTGCTTGTTAATGAGAATCGCCATATCCATTAAAAGCTGCGGCTTGGTTTGTGCAAGCAGTGTTTTGTAAACTGACCATTTGTTTAAGGGGGTTGGGGGAGGGGACACTCGTAAGGGGTAAGATTTTCACAGGGAATTTCCAAGGTTCGGTCAAGTTAGGTGGTAAAATTAAGATAATTAAAGATAAAATTATTAGAAGTTAGATAAAACCTTAGATAAAATTGAGGCTTGTTTGTTAAATTATAATTTAAACAAGGGAATATTTTAATTCAAATAGGTGATAAACATTAGCTTTATTCTAGTAACATATGTATGGAAATAGGATTGGCCCTCCAGAAAGTAATATCATCACTGCACAAGGATAATACGTATGAAAGTGTTTCATATATTTTAAAATTCTCTTTTTTAATGCTTTTCAGATATTTGTGCATTCTCCTTTCTCTATGATGTTTAATACCCAATCACTTTGCATTAATCTAGTAAAAAAAATTCCAAGTGTGAATGCGATTTTCTATTTAAACATTTTCCTTAAGCCAACTTAATGGACTCTGGCTGGCCCTTGCCCAAGGAGAATTATAGCTCAGTAACTCTTGAGATGCCCTTCTCAGTCTCTCTTGTTACCTTCTTCCGTCTACCTCCTTTACCTGCATTCATGGGTGTTGCACAAAGGTCTAAGGTCATGGCTTCCAGTGGATGTGGGGAAACAAAGGGGGCCGTTTTTTCCTATCTTCAGTCAGTACTAGTTAACCCTGAGTTAACACTAGTTAACTAGTTAATACTAGTTAGCACTAGTTAACTAGTTAATACTAGTTAACACTAGTTAACTAGTTGATACTAGTTAACCAGCCTTTTTGGTCTCTTCAGAGCTTTTCCTATGGCATCTTTGGCAAGGCTGGGAGATGCTGCCTCAGGTCTAACATTCCTCAAACATTTGCACTCAGGCCCCCATGGGGTCCTGCCATCTGACCAACAGTGGCCAAGCCCATCCGCTTACTGGACTGAGCAAAATGGGTGAAAATTACTTTTCACCATACACCTCTATATACTGTTTGAGTTCTTAGCATAAATATGCATTGTCTTTATAGCAAAAACAATGTATTTATAAGAAGGCATGCCAACCAAGCCAGGTGGCTTTCTCCTCGTTGTCACTAAGCACATCTTTTCAAATCAGCATTTATAGATCCACTGTTTCCTAAGTCATGTCTTTGAAATACAGATTTACTGATACTTGCTATCGAGGGGAGCACTCAGGCTTGTGTCAGAGGGATTGGCAGTGGGAGACTGTCCTGTTGGGTGGTGGACAGCCTTTGCCATTGGAACATCCTTGTGGAAAAAGCCTACACTCACCATAAAATATATTCAGTTGAAGAAAAAAGGGACAAGACACGTTTACCAATTTTATAAAGGGCTAAAAGAGAGAGAGAGAGAGAGGGAGGAGGCCAGAGAGAAAGTTGAACAGTAGGGAAATTATTGCCTTATGAAGTTTTTGGAAATAGATTCCTAGTCAAAAAGAGTTTAGCAAGAAATAAAGATCCAGCTACCCTAGACTTGATTCCCTGCTAATTCTGACCAAGAATAGAGTAATAGTGACAGAACGTTGAGAGCAAATGGCCATATTATTATTCAGTTCATAACGCTAATGAAAGAGGACTCTGGCTTATAAGTATGGCAGTTACTGGTTTAGTAAAATTTGCATGTTCACACACTTGAAATATGATTTTTTGCAAACTCATGCTTTTAGTCACTGAAGCTTCTGGTGTTCAGAAAACACGGTCTCCTGTGGAAGACGTAGGTCCTAGTTGTAATGTGCTACGCCTTTTTGTTCCAAAGGTCCCTTTTTAAAAAATTAGTCTTCAACGCTTAATTAAAAAAATCATTTGCTAGTTTTAACCTTTCCTGAAAAGATTTATTTATTTATTTACTTAGAGAGAGTATGAGTAGGGGGAGGAGCAGAGGGAGAGGGAGAGAGAGAATCTCAAGCAGACTCCACCGTGAGTGTGGAGCCCGATCCGGGACTCGATCTCACAACCTAAGATCACTACCTGAGCTGAAACTAAGAGCTGGGTGCTTCACTGACCACACCACCCAGGGACCCCTAACTCTCTCTCTCTCTTTTTTTTTTCCCCTGTGGCAAAATATACATAATAAAATTTACCAGTTTAGGCTTTTCTAAGTGTACAATTCAGTGTTACTGAGTACGTTCACAGCGTAGGGTCACCATCCCTGCTATCCATTTCCAGGATATTTTTGTCATCCCAGATAGAAATTCTGTACCCTTTCAACAATAACTTCCCATGCCTTCCTCACCTAAGCTCTGGACACTTCTATTGTACTTTTTGCCGCCATGAATTTTCCTAGTCTAGGTACCTCAGGCAAGACCAATACGATATTTGTCCTTTTGTGTCTGGTTTATTTCTCTTAGCATAATGGCTTCGAGATTTATCCATGCTGTAGCACGCGTCAGAATTTCAGTCCTTGTTGTAGCTGGATAATGTATATACCACGCTTGTTAACATCTGGGTTGTTTCCACCATTGGTGTCCAAGTATGTTGGAATCCCTGATTTCAGCTCTGTTTATTTATTTATTTATTTATCCATTCACTCATTCATTTATTTGACAGAGAGAGATCACAAGTAGGCAGAGAGGCAGGCAGAGAGGGAGGGGGAAGCAGGGTCCCCGCTGAGTGGAGAGCCCGATGCGGGGCTCGATCCCAAGACCCTGAGATCATGACCTGAGCCGAAGGCAGAGGCTTAACCCACTGAGACACCCAGGCACCCCTGACTTCAACTCTTTTGCATCTGTCTATACTTAGGAGTGAAATTGCTGTATCGTTCAGTAACTCTAGGTTAAGTTTTTGAGAAATTTCCTGTCCACAACAGTGGTTGAATTTTTACATCCCAACCAGCAATGGACGAGGGCCCCAGTTTCTCCACATCCTCACCAACACTTGTAATCCCACCCCCCAACTTTTTTTTTTTTTTTGGTGGGGGGGATAATAGCCATCCTAGTGGGTGTGAAGTGGTAGCTCACCTTTGATTTGCACATTCCCAATAATTTAAGATGTTGAACAGCTTTTCACGTGCTTTTTCGTCATCGGGAGAAATGGAGACATTGGAGACATGTCTATTCAGATCTTTTGCCTTTTTTGGTTTGTTTGTTTGTTGTGCTGTTGTGTTGTTCAGGGTCTACCTCTCTCATGGTAACTGGTTATTGTTTTCCATGCAGCCTGTCAGGGAAATGCGCTTCGGGTCACCTAGATTACAGAAGAGCTTGGGGGCTTTGGGAAACTTCCACCCAGTTGTTCTTCATCTACATTCGTCTACCTTGCATTGTTCTTACCGTGTATTGTACTATGGTTGCCTTACATCTGTCTGGCAGCTTTGTCTGGTGCTCAAGGCATTCTGGAAGGAACCCTCCATCCAGTTACTGGTGGGACTTAACGTATCACTAACTAACTGGGGTGGCATGATGGTGAGGTACAAATTCTATACTGGGCCTCCCAGCTTCCCAGCAGAAACCAGGCTGTTTACCCTCAGTGGTAACTAACTTAATAACACTTTCTTTCTTTCTTTTTTTTTTTCCTCTGACTCACATCTCCATTTTCCTGGTATTTCCTACCATCTCCCAAAGACACAGCTTGCACTTGAATCCTTGAAGCCTCATCTCACGATCTGCTTCTGGAGAATTCTAGCTAAGACAGAAGTATAGGCTATAGGCAGGGCACCAATAAGTTGGAATATCAATATGGGATTGGGTCGAGAGGGGGAGTTTTAAAGCCTTCCTTCAGTCATCGTCTTTCCCTAGGATCTTTGCCCTGTGGGCTCCTAAGGTAATTCTTTTTCTTGGGGGGATAGAAAGGATGGTACGTTAGCGATGACTTATTTCAGTCTACCAACAGCATCCCAACTCCCCATTATATATTGAAGTCCTTTGCTCTTGTTGTTTCTTTTTTTTTTTAAATGGAAAAACTGCTTTTGGCACATTCATTTGGATTTCTGTATACTTTCTCAACACAGTGTCCCGTGGTTAGATCAGAGAGTGGCTTAATATCAAAGGGTGGACATCATTTTAAAATAAGATGCTCTTCCAAGCTTTTGAGCAATAGATAATTATGACCTCACAGCTAAGAATTTCACAGACCACGTGTCATTTACTCCTTGTTACTGTTCTGGTTTCCATCTTACAGATGAGAAAACTGAGACTTGGAGTGATTTCTGAAACAAGGAATCCTAGCTATTACTTTTATTATCTTAAAAATTTCGATTCTGTGATTTATATATCATTTCAGCCAACGAGTGGGACCTAGACAAAAGGTTCACTTCTCAGACCTGTACATGCAACAGAGAGTGGGAGGAATAAACTAATAGGCTTGTTAAAAAAAACTCAGGTTTCAAATATCTCGACATTTTTAATTTAGGCAAAAAAAAAAAAAAATTACAGCACAAGTATAGGATGTGGGCACCCTGGCTAGACAGTAGTTAACCACAGATTTTATATGAGCCAGCAGTGTGATGTGGTTGTGCTAATGCGATGTCCAGCATCCTTCTAAGAAGGCATCTGACCAGAAGATGGGTGTACTCCTCCTCCGTTGGATCAACTGTGTTCATTGGAAGGACCGAAACTTAATGAGAAATCTTGCTGAAGTCGGAAGCTGCTAGAGGACTTTCAAGATGGCAAAATGTTCTGGAAGCCCTGCTATGTGAGGAACACTTGAGGGCACTCGTGTTTATTCATCTGGGCCTGGGAGGTATGGTGTAATAGTGAGCTCTGGAATCAGAGAGATCTGTCTGAATTGAAACTCAGCTCTTCTGTTTTGTAGCTCTGTCATCCTGGAGGAAAACCTCTTTGCACTCCGGATTCCATTTCTTTAAAGCTGGGGCACTAGGGACGCCTGGGTGACTCAGTCAGTTAAACGTCTGCCTGTGGCTCACGTCATGATTCCGGGGTCCCGGGATTGAGCCCTGTGTAGGGCTCCCTGCTCAGCAGGGAGTCTGCTCCCTCTGCCCCTCCCCCTACCTCTTGCACTCTCTCTTTCTCTCTCTTGCTTGCGCACCCTCTCTCAAATAAATAAATGAAATTTTAATTTTCTTTAAGATTTTTTTTTAATTTATTTATTTGACAGATAGAGATCACAAGTAAGGAGAGAGGCAGGCAGAGAGAGAGGAAGGGAAGCAGGCTCCCCGTTGAGCAGAGAGCCCCATGTGGGGCTTGATCCCAGGACCCTGGGATCATGACCCGAGCCGAAGGCAGAGGCTTTAACTCACTGAGCCACCCAGGCGCCCCTTCTTTAAGATTTTATTTATTTATTTGACAGAGAGAGAGATCACAAGTAGGCAGAGAGGCAGACAGAGAGGGGGAAGCAGACACCCTGCTGAGCAAAGAGCCGATGTGGGGCTCGATTCCAGGACCCCGAGATCATGACCCGAGCTGATGGCAGAGGCTTTAACCCACTGAGCCACCCAGGCACCCCAATAAATGAAATTTAAAAAAAAAATACAAAGTTGAGGCACTAAGGCATGTCCTTATATATATATCCTCTAATGTCCAAATAATAAATTCTATGCAAGTACTTGGCATAGACCAGCTGTGTAGTAAAGTGTGGTTTTCATTCTTTCAACAATTTGGAGGGTCATCATGCATTAATTAGCCCTCCCTCTACCCCAACCTCCAGACAGAATTAAGACCAGTAGGTAGTAGTTACAGGGCAGAACATCTCCTTTCAGTATTAGAGGTAGCCTACTGATAACTCAGTTGTTGTACCAAATGCAGATGCTTCAAAAACCTGGCTCTGGATTTGGATAGGCAGCTGTCTACAGGGCAGGCATTTCCACCATAATGTGGTCAAAGCACAGTTCTTGGGTTACCTACACAGCCTGCAAACCTGGTCAGCCCATAGATTGGTGAATTGTACTGCCACCTGCTCAGTTGTTCAAATGAACTCTCTTGGCCTTATATGCAATTCTTCTTTCTTTTACTACTCCCACCCCCCCCCCCCAGCTAGTTCTGTTAACCCCAGTCCTGAAATCTATTCCAGATTCATGTACTTCTTCCTCCTTCCAGGATTACCACCACAATCCGAGCTATCGAAATCTTTCTTTCTGATTTCCCACAATAGACTTGTCATGGTTTCCCTACTTTGTTCTTGTGGCCTTGGATCCCATTCTCTATCCTTGACCGCTGTGTTAAAGTCCCCTGCTTAAAATTGTTTCATTTAAAATTTTAAACACCAGCTTCCCTCTGCACTTAGAGTGGAACCCACAATCCTTAGTGTGGCCTGCAAAGCCCAGTGTGCAGTGGCCTCTGCCCACCATTCCAGCTGTGTCTTCCCATACCCTTGATGTCCTGCCAATTTCCCCTCTTCTTTCACTAGGTCAAGCTGATGACCCCCTTAGGCCCCTTATCTCAGCTGTTCCTCTGCTTAGAACCCGTTTCCCTCTGAAGCCCAATGTTACCTCCTCGGAGAGACCATCCTCAATCATCCAGTATGTAGAGCCGAGCAGTCGTCATATTCTAAGTAAATGAAATAAATCATTATTCTAATTAAGTGCCTTGAGTTGCACTTATCACTATTGTATGACTTCCCTGTTCATTACTTTATCCCAAACCCTTACAGGAGTATTTAAAAAGACATCTTTAATGCACAGATACATGAACTTTGAAACTAGGCACTCCACAAAACATTGGTTCCCTTATCAATGGTAACACACAAGCTTTGGGCTTTCTTTGGTGACCCTGTATTAACAGATTCTAGAGAAGAGATTCCTGTGCTGAGTCAGAGGTCCAATCCAATGACCACTGGGATGTCTTGGAACCTGCAGATCCTATGATTTCATCGACAATTCCCATCTTCAGCTCAGAAGATGTTTAAAGTGCACAGAAATTGGTGATTTGCTTTGAGTTTCTTGAAGGAAGAATTAAAAAGGGAGAAAGGTTGGAGGAAGGGAAGTGTACGTTGGAAAATGGATCCTTGAACACACGGTCAACCGGTTGGTCTTTACGAGTTCATCTAGTTGGTAGACGTGAGCTAAATATCACCTAGACTTGTGAGCACTGACAGCTACAGATTTTCTTCCCCACGTAAGCTCCCACCATGTGCCATCTCCCCCCTCAACCACCCCCCGTGTCTGTCTCAGATGTTGGAATTTGTGCTTTTCTATAAAAATCAAAAAGCAGCACTTCATTCTCGTCCACGGGCTTCATCTGTTCCTTGTTTCAATTGTATAAATATTATTTGCATGTCATGGGTTTCTGACCCCTACTGGTGGAGACCAAATCGATTACCCATGAGCTGCTCAATTTGCAATCACTTAAAATTCCAGACTGTCTGGCACAGAAAAAGAGCAGTGGAAAGTTGTCGCTGTGCTCTCCCTTGGTTTCTTTCTTTCTTTTTATTTTCTCTTTTCATCCCCCATCAGTTTCGCTCCTTCCCCTTTCTGCATGTCGCCTTAGGTGCCTTAGGGAAACCCAAACCTTTTTCCACCAGCCATCTTAGTTCTCTGGTCACCAGATGAAAACTTCTGGTGCTTCCCATTCTCCAGACCAGTAAACCCGAGTCTGCTGAATGCAGGTGTTTCAGTCTCACAGGAGGGAGACGGGGGACCAAGGGAAGTTCCTGTCCTACAAGCTGCATGTGGTTTATCTACCCAGTGGCAACATCTCTCACTCTCACTAACCCAGCTCAGCGAGGGCAACCTGATCTGTCTTTAATCTACTCTGACCACAGAGCAAATGTTTTAAATAAAATCTCTGCATGAGTGAGTCACTATTCTTCTGGCTTTTATATGACATACGGAGGAGTGATGGTTTACTTTGCCTGAGTAACAAAATTAATATAAGAGAAACATTTTTGTTATGTGGTATCTTAAAAAAAAAAAAAATAGAAGAAGAAAGGAGAGACATATGGGCCCGAGCAGTGAAATTTGGATGAAAAAGTTCCACTTGACACAAGGAAAATAAAGAAAAAAAAATGTAGTAAACTTTCTTGGCAGAGAAGGGTAAAAAAAAAAATCAACAGGAAGAAGTAGAAAAAAACACTTTCACTAAACAGCTGCAGTGGTTCTAAGATCACTTATGTAAGGTCATAATCTTGAAGAAGCTTCATTTATATTACCATTTTTATTTTTTATTTTTTTTTAAGAGTTTATTTATTTAAGTGACCAAGAAAGAGACACAGTGAGAGAGAGAACACAGGCAGGGGAGTGGGAGAGGGAGAAGCAGGCTTACCGCTGAGCAGGGAGCCTGATGTGGGGTTTGATCCCAGGACTCTGGGATCATGACTTAAGGTGAAGGCAGACGCTTAACGAGTGAGCCACCCAGGCGCCCCTATATTATCATTTTTAAAAGAGTTATTTTACATTAAAAAACTTACAGTTTATGGAGTGCTGCTGTATTGCTAGAGTCTGCATTACAGTAGAGGAATGTGTTGTGGTGTTTGTGTCTCTCCTTAGGGGTTGTGTAGGGATTAAGGCGGGCGGTAGTGGTTGTCCTCCTCTGGGATGGACGGCTGAGGTGCCTCTGGCACACGGAAGTTTCTCTGCTGTTTAGTCTGACCCCAAAAGTCTGATGTCTGTGATATCGGCTTGGTTTCTATGGGTTCTGAAGCCCAAACCCAATGTTCTGCAGCCCACGCAAGGAGTGTGGCCTGAAGATATACAAAGGGGCTGTGGGGGTCTCAGTGATCCCTTATGGGTGAACACTTTGGGGTGCGTGTGGAGTAATTTGTGTGGCAACTCAAGTTTTCCACAAACTGATTCTGATTTTAAAATGAAAGGGGATTTCTTTGGGTCTAACTCTTGCCTTCATCCAAGGAAGGTACAAGCGATACAAAAGTAACTCTTGCCTGGCTTGGCAAATCTTGTAAGGAAAGACAGGCTCAGGTCAAAATGGCAGATGTGAGGAAAGGAGAGCTATGAAGCTTGACGTTCGAGGGAGGACAGGCTTAGAGTGTGCCCTGACCCACAGCGGTAGGTTGGGTCCAGCTCTGCCAGTCGTTATCAAGGTCAGCCTGGGCAACCTGCTTTTCCTCTTGGAGACTCGTCTCCCACAACTCAGAGAGAGAGAGAGACTAGTCATACCTCCCTTCTTCCATCCAGTAGAAATAATTGTGATCAGGCATGCAAAATATGGACATATTTCCTGTATATAATCCACACTCAATTAATGATTCAGTAAATGTTATTTTTATTATAAAGTACATGCTGAGAGCATCTTTCAAGGACTTTTTCTCTTTCTTCGGGCTGGTGTGATATTTACAAGCAACTTTTTCTTCTTCTGCTCCGAGAGCAGGGCTTTGAGGTTCTTTAGGTAACAGCTTTATTAGGCTTTGTTCCTGAAGTAGTTCTGATTTTCCAAGTTGGAAGGTATTTGACTTTCTAGTTTCTAACTCACTGGCTTAGCCAGAAATTGAATCTCAATCAAAATTGGGGTTCCTTGGGGGCTGAATGATCTGTACCAGCACTAGGCAGTACTGATTATTCAGGGGTAACCCCGTGCATGGGCCCTGGGTGGGGGTGGGGGTGGGGTTGGGGGGTGGGGTGGAGGGATATCACAGCCTCTGGTCAGGTTGGGCATCCATTTCTTTGCCAGACCCGAACCTCTAGTGTTTTGAGTCCTGCCATTCATGTTGTCCCAAATTCATTTTGTCCACCAAGGTCTGGCAGTTTTCCAGGAAGCTGAGAGGGAACAGGTTTGGGGCCCATAATAGTCATAGGATGCGGAAGTCTCTGTATCATACCTGAGTTTGGGGAACCACACTTTTACCTCTTTCTTTCTACTCTGATACCCCGTTTTCTCCAATGACCTCCCCACTTCTTGCACCCACGTGGGGGTTATCTACTCTAATTTACCCAAAGAATTCAGAATTTTGGAAACATATGCCAGGAAGTGATGTCATCTTCAGACACTTTCAGAAATCAAGCCCTCCCTCCCGCCCCCCTGCCACCGCCCCAAACTCTATGCAGACAAAGGAACACTAAAGTTTGACTCATTTCTTGTAGGGAGAAATACACGATAAACAAACCACATGTTTTTATCACAATAAATTAGCTTGCCACAGGCTCGTTTTGAGAATGATCAAAAGGGACATTTTGGAAGTGTTGTTTTCGGTTTGCTTTTTACCCGTTGAAAATGGGTTGACACATTTCTTACTTCGGATGAGGAGTGGGTGGTTAGAGAAGAGAACTCAGCCTTGAATTTTTTTTTGAAATAACTTTTTATTTTAGGATAGGTTTGGATTTACAGAAAAATTGTGAAGAGAGTCTGGAGGGCTCCCATCTACCGCACACCCAGTTGCCCCATTCTTAACAACTTACATTAGTATGGTAAACTTGCCACAACTAACGAGCCAATACCGATATGTTATTATTAGCTAAAGTCCATACGTTACTCAGATTTTTCTCATTGTAACTGACAGTCTTTTTTAGGATCCCAGCCAGGACACCATATTAGGTTCAGTTGCCCTGTATCCTTGGGTTCCTCTTGGCTGTGACAGTTTGTTGTTGTTGTTGTTGTTTTTAAGATTTTATTTATTTATTGGAGAGAGAGAGAGAGAGAGCGCGCGCGCGAGAGCAAGCATGAGCAGGGGTGAGGGCCAGAGGGAGAGGGACAAGCAGATTCCCTGCTGAGCAGGGAGCCCTACAGGGGGCTTGATCCCAGGCCCCCCGAGATCATGACCTGAGCTGAAGGCAGACACTTTAACTGACTGAGCCACCCGGGTGCCCTCTGCTGTGACAGTGTTTAGGCTTTTCTCATTTTTGATGACCATGACCAGTTTGGAGGAGTACTGGTCAAGTATATTTATAGCATCTACTCTATTGCATTTTTTTTCCCCTGATACTTTTCTCAAGGGTATGCCGGGCTCCCAGGTTCAGAGAGGAAGACCACAGAGGGAAAGGGTCTTTCCCGTCACATGCTATCAGGTGTAGTCTGTCAACGTGACTCATCACTAGTTCTGCTAACCTTGATCAGCTGGCTGAGATGGTGTTTGTCATGTTTCTCTACTGTAAACTCACTCTTCCTTCTCCCCCCATTTTTTATCCTGTGCTCTTTAGAAGGAAGAAGTCCCTATGGGCAGCTCATATCTATGGGGTGAAGAGGTACACGCCATCTCCTTGAGGGGAAAAGACCCACCTAGAATATTTGTAATTCTTCTGCATGGGAGACTCCCCTATTTATTCGTTAGTTACTTCTTCAACAACTTAATTTATATCGGTATGGACTCATGGTGATTTATTTTAAATGTTGGGTTATAATGCAGTATTATGTGATTCAGTTTGCTCAAATTATTCCAGTTCTTACACTTAACAAAATGTCCTATGCTTTTTACTCAGTGCCCACACCTTCATCCCCTTCTTTTATGAAAGATGATACCCACGAATACCTTTAAGATGGAAGAATTCTAGGGCGCCTGGGTGGCTCAGTGGGTTAAGCCTCTGCCTTCAGCTCAGGTCATGATCCCAGGGCCCTGGGACCGAGTCCCACATCGGGCTCTCTGCTCAGCGGGGATCCTGCTTCTCCTCATCTCTCTCTGTCTCTCTGCCTACTTGTGATCTCTCTTTCTGTCAAATAAATAAAATCTTAAAAAAAAAAAGATGGAAGAATTCTAAATTCTGGAAATGCAACTTAATGCCAGGTGATCTTTAGGATGAAATAAAGCCAATAAACGAGTATTGCCAAGTTTAGGACACAACCACGGACTTTTGCATTTGAAGTTATGAACTCGACACGACCCTCTTAAGATTTTCAAGTTAGTTTACATTTGGCAAATGAGCACTTCCTGTTTTTACAGGGGGGAGGAAAAAAACCTCCACTAAGGTCTGAAATATCAAATGGCTCTAACAAGCAAAATTTGGTTGACAGAAGTTTAAGGGTTTGATACAGATGGATATGGTTCCCTTCAAAACACACAGAAATTGTGCGATTAGGATATAAGTGAAGACTCAAAGCATAGTGCATTTTGGGTTGTCCCCTATGCCTGAAAACTTACAAAAAAGTAGTCTGAGAGGATTGAGCATTACCAAAATCATGCCGGGGATATCTTCTAGTCACTTCTTATATTATCTTCTGAAACTTATATGTAATGCCCGTAATATTCAAAGTATTCAGTGAAATTATGGTCCAGGGTCATCATTATTTAGTTCCAGAAACAGGCTGATGAAGACAGGTAATTCTAACCTCATGTGTGACCATGTTTGTTAAGTTTTATATACAGATTCTCCTGGCTTTTAGTTCTGTCCAAAGTGGGGACAGAGCCTGTCTCCCCCGCCGATGACACTTGAAAGCTATTTGGCTTAATATAACAATCAACTACTTGAAGATGCTCGAAAGAAGACAAAAACAAAGTGGTTGTAGAATAAAGTAAATCACCTGAGGAGTGACCCATAGGAGGCTGTGCTTTCTAGTTTTTATTCATTTTTGTTGGGGCCCTGCACTGCCCGGCTGCAGCAGGGGAGGTGAAAATTACAGTAGTGGATCCCATCTGTCTACCCAGAGGGACTAGAAAATGGTGTCTCTGTAATCTTAATCATGTAGGGAGTCCTCGTTTTCTTTCTTGTCTTTCTGTTTTGTCTTGCTCTGGGGACAAGCCTCCATCACAGAGAAGCATGATGCTCTCAGGGCAGGCAGCCGGATCTCAGAGAGAGGCCCCGTGTTTCTGGCCGCAGCCACCAGGGAAGGAGGCCTGTGAGGGTATGAGACTGTTGGGAGCATCCCTGAGAGAAGACATTTGGAGAAGAGGGCCCCCAGCTCATGGTCTGAATGTGCAGAAGTTCAAGCCTCTCTTGTGGACAGCATGTTTGTGAGATAGACCCAAGGACACACAACAAAGTCTTCGAGGACTGAACTAACATTGAAATTCTATTCAAAGATCAAGCAATGAAATGCACCATAGCAGCAGACTAAAGAAGAAAAAGAATGATCTTTTTGGTAATATTCAGCAATGATTCAGTGATAAAAACTCTCATAAATTAGGGCTAGAATAGGACTGCTTGAACCTGACAATGAGCATCTATGCAAAGACCTACGGTCTACGTCACACAATGCTTTCCCACAAAGACTGGGGACAAGGCTGGGACGTCCACCATCACTGTTCCCATTCCAAACCATAACGGAGGCCTTGGCCAGTGTGATTATGCAAAGCCAAGAGATTAGGGGTGTGTAGATGAGAAAGGAAGAAATCAAAGATACTTGAAGATAACATGGTTGCTTATATAGAAAACCCCAATGGATGTCCAAAAAGTTACTGAAAGTAATAAGCTTAGCAAGTTTGCAGAACATGAAGCCAATGTGCAAAAAACAATTGTATTTCAGGGGCGCCTGGGTGGCTCAGTGGGTTGGGCCGCTGCCTTCGGCTCAGGTCATGATCTCAGGGTCCTGGGATCGAGTCCCACATCGGGCTCTCTGCTCAGTGGGGAGCCTGCTTCCCTCTCTCTCTCTCTGTCTGCCTCTCTGCCTACTTGTGATCTCTGTCAAATAAATAAAATCTTAAAAAAAAAAAAACAATTGTATTTCAATATACTAGCTTTGAGAAATTTGAGTTTAAAACCAGTATCATTTACCAGAGTACTAAAACATGAAATACTTAGGTGTTTTTGGGTGTACATCAGGATGTCTAACTCTCATTTGTTCATTTTTTTCAAAGAATGTAACAACCCAAGCTTGATAAGTGCTTGAACAGACCTGACTAGAAAGAATGTTTAGACAGGAATTTTAACCAAACCCATAGATGAAGTTAAGAGTTGAAAATGTGAACGAGGGTTACTTTCATTAATTATTTTTTATGAAGAGGCAATCTGATACTCTTTTTTTTAAAAATATTTTATTTATTTAGTTGAGATAGATAGAAGGAGGGGGAGAGAGAGCGCACAAGCAGGAGGAGGGACAGAGGGAAAGGGAGAAGCAGGCTCCAGGGAGCCCGATATGGGGCTCGATCCCAGGACTCAGAGATCATGACCTGAATCAGAGGCAGACACTTAAGCAACTGAGCCACCCAGGTGAGGCACCCCCAGTCTGAAGGTGGCCCAATCTTGAAGGTGGATTAAAGGTTAGGCATTGAAGCCTAGGGAGATAGTCCAATACTCTAGTCAAAACAGGGAACCCATGACCAAGGGTGAAGATTTTTCCAATGTCTTCCATGGAGCCACCAGATTTTGTAGAGCTGCCTCATGGTTAAGAGTATGTCTCCGTGTGTGTGTGTGTATGTAAGTGTGGTGAATGGGATGTGTGCACGTGAGTACGTGTGTATCAACGAGGGTAGGCATGGGAACGTGTGCAAATGTGAGCAAACAGAGGTGTGCACGGAAGGGTGTTGTGTCAATGTGAGTGAATGGCTTTGTGTGTTGTATGAGTGTGTGTGTGTGTGTGTGTGTGTATGTGTTGGACGGTGGGAATGCTGTCTAGGTGAGTTCTGCCTGCACTTGCCTTTTTCCCACCATCTGTCACAGCAGCTTTCTTTTATTAGCATTTTTGTTGGAGTTCTAGCTAAGATTTTTCTCGAAAGGAAGAGTCTCGTGGCTAATATTTAATGATGAAAACCGTCAGTCAGTTAGACAAAGAAAAGACCGCTGAAACGGACGGGGAGCCCCGAGACGGGCAGCAGGTAGACAGCAAAGATCGGCTCCAGAAGCTGGCATGGGATAGAGCAGGAAGAATTTTTCCATTACCTATCAAGGGTAATTTGGGCTTTGAGGACAGGAACCTTAACTACCGAGGAATTAAAGCGCTGGTAGGGAGTTCAACTGTTGATAGGAAAATTACAGGGAACGAGTTGGCAACGTCATTGAGGCAAGAACACATATTGTGTTAAATTGGGCTGTAAAGGTCTGAACCATAACCATCGGAAATACGATCCAGTACAATGGCCTGGAAACAGCCTCGGTCCTGGGGTCCAGGATGAGGCCAGATCTTCAGTGAGTGGAGTCACGTCCCCAGGGGCTGCCTTTCAAAGGGTGGGCCTTGGGACCTTTCACGAGCGTCACATAGACACGTTTCACATGAGGTCCCCGGCACCTCCCCTGATTCACTGAATCGGGATCCCAGGCTAGGATCCAAAATCCTGCCCTTTTTAACCAAATGCATCCTGATATCCTCTAAGGGGTCCCGACAGCTTGCCAAGTTTCTCCAGATTTCTTGTTGCTAAGAATCACACACGGTGCTGGTTAGGCTTCCGGCTTTTCAGGCCCGGTCCCTAAAGATGCCTGGTTGAGGTGAAGCTGAGTGCTTTTGAGTTGGTTTATTCTCTCTCTTTTTTTTTTTTTGTAAGATTTTATTTATTTATTTGACAGAGACTGAGAGCGAGCACAAGTAGGCAGAGAGGCAGGCAGAGAGAGAGGGAGAAGCAGGCTCCTGGCTGAGCAGAGAGCCTGATGCGGGGCTTGATCCCAGGACCCTGAGATCATGACCTGAGCCGAAGGCAGATGCTTAACTGACGGAGCACCCCCCCCACCCCCAGGCACCCTGCCCCCCGCAAGAATATTTTAAAAGTCATTTTTAGGTTTTCTTTCTCTTGCTAGGAACGGATTTGCAAAAGGGTCATTATGAAACTTTTCATGAGATTGGGACAGAAATCATGTCTGACCTGAGGTGCTAGTTCTGGTGGAGAAGACAGGGAGCCCATTTGTTATTATTTGCATAAATATGACATGACTTGCAAACTATATCAGCTGACCTCAAATGCCATTGCTCTCCGTGTTTGTTCAGGAAATCACTTATTAATGCGTTGCTTAGGCATAACTCAGGGATGCTAACCTTTTCTTCCTTGTGCATGTCTCTTGGGAAATTAACGGGATAAAAGCAAGGGCTGTTTCTAAAAGGAGATACATGTGCCTTTGTTTCACGGGTGAGTAAGCAGTACATATGGGGAAAAAAAATTCACTTGCTGAAACCTCCCATGGGATCTTCTCCAACTTTCATATGTACAAAAATGACCTGGGGATCTTGATAAAATGCAGATTCTGATTCACTGGGCCCAGGGCTGAGTATGAGATTCTGCCTTTAACACTAGCCCCCAGGTGATGTCATTGTGGCTGGTCCTCTGAGCACACTTTGAATAGCAAGGGGCTAGAATACAGCATTCATTCTGGGTGTGGAAATAATTTTATTTCCCCAGATGTGTTGACATATAACTGGCATGTAATAGTGTGTAAGCTTGAGGTGTATAATGTGATGATGTGATGTGTGTTTAGATTATGAAATGATTGCCGTAGTAAGGTTAGTTAACATGTTAGTGTTAGTTAACACCACATAATTACCACTTTTTTAATTTGTCATGAAAACTCTTAATATCTACTCTGCTAGTAGCTTTCTGCTAGCTTTCTACTAGTATCTACTAACTAGCAGCTAGTAGCTGGTATAGAGTATTGCTAACTAGAGTCACCCGCTGTACATTACATCCCCAGAACTTACCTATAACTGGAAGTTTGTGCCCTTTGATGACTGTCACCCATTTCCTCCATCTCCCACTTCTGGCAACCACCAGTCTGCTCTGTTTCTATGAGTTCATCTTCTTCGATGGCACATATAAGTGAGTTCAGACAGTGTTTGACTTTCTGTCTGACTTATTTCCTGTAGCATGATGCCCTCAAGCTTCATTCACGTTGTTGTAAATGGTAGGCTCTCCCTCTTTTTCATGGCTGAATAATATTCCCTCGTGCATATGCGTGCATGTGTGTGAGAGTCTGTGTGTGCGTGTGTGTGTGCGCGCATGCTTGTGTGCATGCACCATGATTTCTTTATCCATTCATCCCCTGGCAGTCACTTAAATTGTTTCCATGTTGTGGCTGTTACTAGTATAAATGCTGCCATGAGCATGGGAGTACAGATACCTTCTCGAGCACACTTTTCATTTCATTCAGATAAGTACCCAGAAGTGAAATTGCTTGATCATAAGGTGGTTCTATTTTTAGTTTTTTGAGAAACGTCCCTACTGTTTTCCACAGTAGCTGCACCAATTTACATTCTGACCAACAGTACACGAGGGTTTCTTCTCTCTACCTCCTTACCAACACTTCTTATCTCTTATCAGTTGTTTGATAATAGTCTAACAGATTTGCCATGATATCTCACTGTGGCTTTGATTTGCATTTATCTGATGATTAGTGATGTTGAGTACTTTTTCTTGTACCTCTTGGCCATTGGTCTCTCTTTTTTGGGAAAAATGGCTATTCAGGTCCTTTGTCTATTTTTACATTGCATTCATTTTTAGTTTTAGTTTTTGTTATTGAGTTGTATGAGTTCCTTATATATTTTAGATATTAACCCCTTATCAGATATATGTATTGTGAATATCTTCTCACATCCCACAGGTTGTGTTTCCATTTTGTATTTTGTTGATTGTTTCTTTTGTGTGGAGGAGCTTTTTAGTTCGATGTAGTCCCATTTGTTGATTTTTTTGTTGTTGTTGCCTTTGCTTATGTTGTCAAATCCAAAAAAATCTATGCCAAGACCAATATTTTTTTTCTAGGATTTTTAGGGTTAAAGGATTTTAGGGTTTAGGATTTTAGGGTTTTAAGGTCTTATGTTTACATCCTTAATCCATTTTGAGTTGATTTTTGTATGTGGTGTAAGATAGGGGTCTCGTTTCATTCTTCTATATGTGGCTGTTCAATTTCCCCAACACCATTTATTGAAGAGACCATACTTTTGTCAATATATATTCTTGGCTTCTTGGTCATAAATTAATTGACCGCATATGCACAGATTGGTTTCTGGGCTGTCTGTTCTGTTCCATTGGTCTGTGTGTCTGTTTTTATGCCAGTACCATACTGTTTCCATCACTGGAGCTATGCAGTATAGCTTGAAATCAGGAAATGGGATGCCTCCAGCTTTGTTCTTTTCTCATAGGATTGCTTTGGCTAGTTGGGGTCTTTTGTGGTTCCCTATGAATTTTAGGTTGCTGTAAGCCCTCCCCTTCTCTGTCGGATCCCTAGTGGTTGGGCTCTACAGATTCCCCCAGTGATCCGCATGAGGTTGGACCCGAGGAGGGCTCCTGGGTAGCATCCTGCAATCCTGGGGGAGCTGGATGTCCACGTTGCCTTCTCTTTCTCCCACTGGAGAGACAGCAGGCCTTGGCGGGGGAGGGGTCCTGGCCAGCGCGGTGCTCTGCCAGCCTGGGGGAGAGGCACGCAGTGAAGATGTTGCTGCTCCTCTTACCTTTGTAATGTGCTCCTCTCAGTCTCTGTGGTCCAGGGGGTGCTTCAGCCCCACCCCAGTTCTGGTGTCTTATTGGTGGATAGTTGTACGTTTGTCTTCTTGTGAGTGGAACTGAGGTGGGAACAGCCTACGTCGCCATCTTGGTAACGTTTGTTCTAATGTTGACCCTCCTACTGCCCCTTTCTGTGAGGACCTCAGTAAGCGGTAGGAGAGCTCCGCAGGAGAGTCATGAATGTAACATTTACCTCGAAGAACGGTGGTGGGAGCAGAAAGTGCTCCCAGAAGAAAAGTGGAAGGATGATAGAATATTATGCAATTTCTCAGAGCTTTGAACGAGAGCTTGGAGGAAGTGCCTGGCCGTAGAAACCTCAGCAGAGAACGAGCAGGCACTGCTTCTAGAGACAGTTTGAGAAAGTCATGAGGGGTCCTGTCCACCGTTGACTGATCTGGGAACTCTGAGAGCTTCCACCAAGAAATGGGAGTGATGCCAAGTGCAGGAGATCTCTGTCGTCCCACTGCCCATGCACGATCACTTTCTGGGAGAGAGAAGGAAGGTAGGCTGCAGTTCAAGGCAAGGGGAGAATAGAGATTTAGACTTTCTCATTTTTCTTGAGTACCTGGGAGGCTGGAACGACGCTTTTATCCCACCAAGCAATCTGACTGCGTTGGAAGCCTAGAAATACTGTGCATTGGTGTTGGGCGGGGACCAGTACAGGAGAGAGCGTTGTGTCAGTATAAAGACCCCATAGTCATCTGGACTTTGGATTTCCATCCTGGACAAAGAAGACCATATAAGCAATACTCTTCTAATACAACCAACAGCTTTTGAGAATTCCCTTAAAAATTGTCACTGTCGTCAGCTTGGCTTGACCTTGTTTCCTCGTGATTCCCACCACTACACCCCAGTTGTCCTCAATCTTTCTAGGGCGGGTGGGATTCGTTTCATGCAGCTGGTTTTTCCCTGTGTTCCTTCTGATGACTATTGTAAAAGTTTTATTTCTGTTCTACAGAACCTGAGTGCTTGCCTTAATGTCCTTGGCTGCAAAAAATTAGATGAGTTTTTATCTCAGTAGAATATTAACTTTTCCATAGAAATTATAAATTCAAATTATGCACTGTGAAGAAGAATACAAAAGCTGAGAAAATTTAATGAGAAAAAAGAGTCTCTATTCAACTTACTTATTATCTGGTAATTTAAAGTGCACATTAATTGGAGAATGTTGGATTTTGGCATTGCTCTACTCTAATGAAGTTTGAAAATTTGGAGAAAGGGCTTGAAGATTAGAAGCAGTCTGAAATGGGGTGTCACATTGCCTACAAAAGTTTCCCAAACTCTGTTCACAATTTTTATTTGAGAATTTCAAGGAAAGGGCTCCCCACCCCCATTCTCTTACTCTTTCACCTTAGTTTTTTGGCAGAAAAGAAAACCAAGAAGTCTGAAAACAGAAATTGCAGGTTTGGCGTCACACTGGGACAAGTCCTTAACAGACTGGATGGTCTTAGAGGGTTAACATTTGGTTCCAGCAGAGTGTTTTTGTGGCCTTGTACCATCTCACTGTCTTTGACTACAGTGGCCTTTGAGTATGGCACGTGAGGAAATGTCCACAGAAGTAACCTGGAGAGGTGGCGGTGCCGATGGTTTATCAGGAAAAAGGTGTTCCTGATGAGTAAGGCATTGGGCTTGTTCAAGGTCAAGTCAGGCACTGTTGTTCCTCCTGTAGGTGTTTGCATATGCCTGCCTTTCTCTGCCGAGAACATCATCTCCACTGGTATGTTTTCGAACTGACTGCCATTATGTGTGTTGACGTAGAGATGAACTTGGTGCCACCTGGGCCACCCGATCCTGATCACCCAATCTCCTCTTTGAAAAAAGGAGAGAAGTGCTTTAATTTATTTTGCTGCAACCTTAGAAGAATATATATGTATTTAAAGGTAAATACCAGATGGAAACAATGTTTTGGGTATCATTCAGTGTGAATCAAGGTTTATTTAATCAAGAAGTAAAAAACACTGAGATTTTGTCTGGTTTTTTTTTTTTTTTTAGACTTTATTTATTTATTTAAATAAATAAGATCACAAGTAGGCAGAGAGGCAGGCAGAGAGAGAGAAGGAAGCAGGCTCCCTACTGAGCAGAGAGCCCGATGTGGGGCTGGATCCCAGGACCCTGGGATCATGACCTGAGCCAAAGGCAGAGGCCTTAACCCACTGAGCCACCCAGGTACCCCAGATTTTGTCTGTTTTGATAGTGTCTGGACTGAAGATAGGAGGAGGGCGATAGGTGATTGAGTTTGAGAGAGAGATTTTCACCCAGGACAATGGGAAAACAAGCATAGAAAGGGAAGTGTGGGGCACATAAAAGGGAAATGAGACAGGATGATGCCACACGGGGTTGACCTTGTTTATTTCAGCTGGATTTGGGCAAATGAAAGCCAGAACAAGATAGAACAAGATATGGTTACATCACTGAACAACAAAAGAAAGCATTTCTATTTCATTCTTTCTTGTTTTTAAAGATTTTATTTGAGGGAGGGAAAGACAGAGAGAGGGAGCATGAGTGGCAGAGGGAGATTGAGAAGTAGACTCCCTGCTGAGCAGGGAGCCCAAAGGAGGGCTGGATCCCAGGATTCTGAGATCATGACCTGAGCCCAAGGCAGATGCTTAACCAACTGAGCCACCCGACGCCCCAGCATTTCTGTTTCTTATGATGTATGATTTTTTAAAAATACGGAGTTAATTTACTATAAAGAAATAATGGAAGTGGCCAGTCACCTTTCACTGTAGTATTTCTAAAAATTTGTCATGTTTTAATACATAAATTCTAAAAGAAATTTTAATCGGGCACCTGAGCAGCTCAGTCGATGATACGTCCAACTCTTGATTTCGACTCAGGTCGTGATCTCGGGGCCATGGGATCGTGCCCTGCATTGGGCTTCTGCTCAGTGCATGGTCTGCTTGAGATTCTCTTTCTCCCTCTTCCTTCCATCCCCCTCCCTGCTCACATGCTCTCTGTCTAAATAAGTAAATAAAATCTTAAAAAGTATGTATATATTTTCACAAAGGCAGTTGTATGCAGTAGTCTCCTAGTCTTGAATTCCATAGTGCACATCTCCAGTTACACAGAGTGTGGGATAATAATGTTAGTGGTGATCTATATCCACATACATATATATATATATATATATATATATATATATATAACTTAAAAAGAGAATAAGTGTCTTTGAAAAAACTGACCTTGTGAAGTATAACCTACGAAGTAACAAAATTATATGAATAACCAGTTATTGGTAATCAAATAAATGTTTCCTATGTGTTAGGTGTTGTCTAAACGTTTTATATGCAAACCCTCCCGCCTCCCCCATTCTAAGGATGGGTCATTCAAAACATATACAACAGGAAAGAGACCAGTATAGTGATCTGCCCAGGATTCATTTCCCAGCCTCAACAATGAGCAATTATGGCCAAACTTGTTTTTATCTATAGCCCCATGGACTTCCCCTCCCATGTTATTTATTTTTTTTAAAGATTTTATTTATTTATTTGACAGACAGGGATCATAAGTAGGCAGAGAGGCAGGCAGAGAGAGAAGAGGAAGCAGGCTCCCCGCTGAGCAGAGAGCCCATTGTGGGGCTCGATCCCATGACCCTGGGATCATGACCTGATCTAAAGGCAGAGGCTTTAACCCACTGAGCCACCCAGGCACCCCCCCCATCTTATTTTGAAAGAAATCCTAGACATCATATTATTTTATCCATAATATTTCCCTATGTGTATGTAAAAGATAAGAACTCTTCTCTTTTTAAAGATCTTATTTATTTATTTGAGAGCAAGAGAGACTGAGGGAGAGAGAGCACAAGCAGGGGGAAGGGCAGAGGGAGAGGGAGAAGCAGACTCCTTGATGAGCAGAGAGCCTGACATGGGGCTTGATCCCAGGACCCTGGGACCGTGACCTGAGCCAGAGACAGACACTTAGCCAACTGAGCTACTTGGGCACTTGAAAGATAAGCAGTCTTAACGAAATAAAATCACACACAATGCCATTATGGTGCTTGAAAATAATATAACAGTTTACTGTCATAGAAAGGGAATCACAAAATCATGGTATCATAAAATACCATTAAAAAATGTTCAACTTTCTAAGGTTCAACAAACCAGTGGTTAATGGTTTAGGCTCTTCCATAGGGAAGCTTGTCTTTTTCTGATGTTTGCCGATGCTGTCATTAGCAACCTAAATCCATTATTAGGGCTTCTAAAATTGCCATGGTCTCATTCTAGCCACTTTTTTTCATGTATTAGCTAATAACTTCAATAAAGAGAAATGCTTCCTCATTAATGACTTTTCTCCCTAATGGTATAATTTGTATAGGAAACTCAAGACACATGCTTGATTTCTCCTCTGTATTTACTAGTTTTTAAAATTATGAGTTAGTAAGCATCCTCCAACAGTGATCAATTAGTGTGATTATTTGGGGGGAGGTCATTTTGATATCATAGATTACATATGCATACTATGAACCCACATGCATGCATATATGAAACATACAACCTTAGTATGTTTCAGTCCGTTGCAGTTATTTTTCTTATTAGTGTCCAAATTATCTCACATTAATCAGTGAGAGCTTATTCATACTGGCTCCTGACTTCTTTTGTAAGACACCTGTAGTCTTTTGCAGGGTCTGTGTCAAACGGTAGGACTCTAGCCTCATCTATACATTTCCTATTTTGTATCTGTAAACAGCCATTTTGACAAGAAGCCCTGGTTCTTTCTAGTGAGGAAAAAATTTAGTCTAGTCTGTAGGGGTCATCATTGCCTCTCCGTGGATGATACTGGCAAATATATTGATAAGTTTGTAAGAGAAAAAAACAAACAAACAAACATGAATTTTCTTGATAGTTTCAGTTCAAATTCAGGACTTACAGTTTTTACTTAACTTACTTGAATATCCCCTCTCTATCTTCTTTCCCTTATTCCAGCAATACCAGTTCTCAATAATGGTAGGAATTAGAGTATCACATAAATACTCAACTCTTTATTCCTTAATATGCTCCCAACAGCCTGAGAGTAACAATCCCAACACTACTATATGATTATAGAAAAGAGTGCATGATTTTTGGGGGGTAGTTTTCTTTGTCCTTAACATATTCAAGCTTTTAGAATATTTTTTCTGTACCGTTCAGGAACGTGCAGACAAACTATTGTGTTTTAAAGTTGCATAGAAGAGGGGCACCTGGGTGGCTCAGTGGGTTAAGCCTCTGCCTTCAGCTCAGGTCATGATCTCAGGGTCTTGGGATCAAGTCCCAAATCGGGCTCTCTGCTCAGCAGGGAGCCTGCTAGCCCCTCTCCCTCTGTCTGCCTCTCTGCTTACTTGTGATCTCTCTCTCTCTGTTAAATAAATAAAAAAAAAAATAAAGTTGCATAGAAGAGTTTAGTTTCTCTATGTATGGCCGTACCCACCAATGAGATACATATTTAGGACCCCTTTATTTTAATTTTGGTACTGAATTTAAAAAGTAGTATGTAGGTTTTATGATTATGTAAAACATTTACATAGTTTCAAATATCCAAAATGAAGTGGATGCGGGCAAAGCTAACTTCTTTCCTTGGGTGACCCACCCAATTCCTTTCTTTTCTCTGTCACTTATGTATAGGTTTTAAAAATAATATTGATGTTTATTATTTTACTTTTTGTTTGAAAACATAAGCAGATACTTAAATACCTTCCCTGACCTACCACTCTTTGATGAAGGATAGCAAACCATACCAATGTTTCTTCGTCTCGTTCTTTCTACTTCATAGTATATTCTCAGGGTCATGCCACAGGAGAATAGAGAGATACTCCTCATCCCTTTTTTGGAAATGACTACTTCTCCATTGGGTGGATATCTTAGAGGTTATTCGGTCAGTCGGACTTCTACAGGACATAATGGACTGTTACCTGTATTTTGATACTACTGCAAAGTCTTGGAGAATACCGCTTGGTTCATAGACCCTTAGGATTGTTTAAATGTAGCTTTATGATAGAATCTGAGAGGTGGGATCCATGGGTGACATGATATATATATATATATATATATATATCAAAATCATATACATACACACATATATACATATATATGCATATATATGCATATATGTACACACATACACACATATGCATATGCGTATGTGTGTATACATATATATGTATATGTGTGTATATACACATATGTGTATATATGTGTGTATATGTATACACATATACACATATGTGTATGTGTATATACGTATACACATACGTATACGTATACACATATATACGTATACGTATATATACATATATATACGTATATATGTATACACATACGTATACGTATATACATACGTATACGTATATGTATATATGTGTATACATATATATATACACATATATACGTATATATGTGTGTATATATACACACACACATATATATACATATATATGTATACACACATATGCATATGCATATGTGTGTATGTGTGTACATATATGCATATATGCATATATGCATATATGTATATATATGTGTATGTATATGATTTTGATATATATGATACATATGCTATATATATTTGATATATAGGATATATATATATGAAATTGTCATATATTGCCAAATCACCCCTCCCCCGTCTTCCATTCTCTCTTGCAACAACTTGTCCTTTGTCCTCACAACTTGTCCTTGGAGTATGTTCTCAAACTTTTGGCTTTTGAGGAAGGAAAAAAAAAATAGGTGAGAAGAGATGGCTTGGTTTAGCTTTGCTTTGTATTTCTCTTGTGATGGTTAGGAGCCCTTTGCATTTCTCTTTCCGTGGACTTTCTTTTCCTTAATCTTACCCATTTTTCTATTGGGTGCCTAGTTACTTAGGGTTTTACTTCTGTCTATTTAGAAATCCTTCACATATTAGAGATTTTTAAACTTTATGATAAAAATGAAGTTATTTTTCTAGTTGGTCATGTGTCTTTTTGTTTACTTCTGTGGTCTTTTGTCACAGAAAAGCTTTATTTAAATTTTTGTTTTATCAAATTTATGTATCTAATTCTTTATTGCTTCTCAGCTTGAGTCATGGGAATCCCTTATTTTCAGGTTGCAGAGGAATTTGCTTCTAGAATTACAGATTTAAATTTTTTATTTTAAAGATTTTATTTATTTATTTGACAGAGACCACAAGTAGGGCAGAGAGGCAGGCAGAGAGAGAGAGAGGAGGAAGCAGGCTCCCAGCTGAGCAGAGAGCCTGGTGCGGGGCTCGATCCCACAACCCTGAGATCATGACCTGAGCTAAAGGCAGAGGCTTAACCCACTGAGCCACCCAGGTATCCTACAGATTTAAATTTATACATTTAAGTATCTTATCCATCTAGAATTTATTCTAGAGTATGATGTGAGGGAGGAATCCAATTTTATTTTTTCCATATGACTAGTTAGCCCAATACAGCTTATTAAAAAGTCCATCTTTTACCCAATGCTGTGATATGCTGCTTTTATTGTATATTAATTTTGCATCTACAATTGGGTCCATTTCTGGTTTTTCTAATATGTTTCATTGTTCTGTGGCAATTTATGTGCTGATAACTATACTTCTTCAATTCTAGAGTCTTCGTAACATGTTCTAATAATGTCATGGCTAACTTTCTGCCCTCACTACCTCATTGCTCTTCTTTTTTATGGTGTTCTTTATTATTCTTACTTATTTGCTTTTCCAAATGACCTTAATAGTCAACTTACAGAATCTGGTTCTAAAGAAAAATCGGATCATATTTTTGTTGGGATTGTGTAACAGTATAAATTAGATCAAAAGAGCATTGGTACTGATGTATATGAAAAATTATAGCAATATGAGTTTTTAATAATCAGAAGTGATATATAATCATAAAATATTTGTTTTCGCTTTAGTGTTAACAATTAAGTTTAACATTAGTGCTAAGACTTTTATATAGAACCTTGCATCTATACAAGAGTATGGCTTGACCTGAAGCACAATTGCATTTGTTTAATAAGAGTGATTCATAAGCACGTTTTTCGACAGCTGTGGGTACATTCATAACTGGGCTAGTCAAGGAAGCCACCCAATGAAATCATAACAGTTGCGGGTACTTTTCTTTTACTTTATTGTCTGGATCATGTTTCATGGTTTTATGATTAAGAATGGATATTTGGGGGACGCCTGGGTGGCTCAGTTGGTTAAGCAGCTGCCTTCGGCTCAGGTCATGATCCCAGCGTCCTGGGATCGAGTCCCACATCGGGCTCCTTGCTCCGCAGGGAGCCTGCTTCTCCCTCTGCCTCTGCCTACCACTCTGTCTGCCTGTGCTCGCTCGCTCTCTCTCTAACAAATAAATAAATTTAAAAAAAAAAAAAAAAAAAAAAAAAAAAAAAAAAAAAAAAAAAAAAAAAAAAAAAAAAGAATGGATATTTGGGCACAGCTTTCCAAAACAAAATCTGCTCTTGCTGTTTCTGAATCTTCAATAAGCCAATTAGCTACAACTGAAATGCAGTGAGTCTGAGTTTTCATTGTTGTTGCCTGTGAACATCATTTCATCAAAGTCAAAGTTTCAGATGTCAGAACTTGCTTTTCACACTGGAGTTGTGTGGACTGGCTATAATAGATCAGATTTGCTCTCTCAGCCATGCCCAGTTCTAGTGCCATGGAGGGACCTAGCACATTTCACATTTATTGCTTTCCTTCCTTCCTTCATCATTAAAGAAGCTACGTAACGTATCCGAAAAAATTCCTGCTCTTAAAGTTTAGAGTAAGTAGGTAAATCAAAGCTGAAACTCAGTGCAGTAAATAATATGTATCCACTGGGGCTACTGAAGGATGTACTCCAACAAAACAAAAGAGTAAAAGAGTATAGAAGAGGACTTGCAATACAGACTGGGGGTGGTGGGTGGTGAAAGGAATCCCTAGGAAGATGATGAAGGGATTTACAGGTGAGAACAAAGCACTAAGTCTAGAGAGCAACTAGTCTCAAATGCAATTAGAGAACACAGGATTCCGGGGGGAATGTCTCCAAGCAGTTGAAAATGATAGAATACTTCACTATGTAATGGGGGTAAGAATTACTTCTGATTGAGAATTTGGGTATGAAGTAGTGGTGGGTAGATAAAGAACGTGGCACCAACCATAAAAACAAAACAAACCGAATGAAATAAATACTGACTCCATGATAAGCCAACGTTGGGCAGTAAAGAGGATGTGTCTGTACTATATGGCATGGTTTGGCTTCTGATAATATTTGCACTGTAACAATAACAGTACTAAGTACGAATCTAACACATTTAGTGTAATTATGCTTGGAGACTGCAGAGAGGGTAAGGATGTGTGGAGAAAAGGTGTAGGGGCGGGAGTAGTATGAGAGACCCCCAGGTTCTGTGAAAGCAAGTCAACAGGTGCTATTCGAAAATTGAAAAGTTAAGAAACAGGAGTATGGGTGACTTAGAGATTGGAAAGGAAATGCAAAAAGAAACATCTGAGAGAGTGGAGGGTCATCGCTTCTGGGGAAGGAGAGCAGGCTGTATGGAAGACGAAGAAGGCTATTAAATTTAAAAAAAAAATATTTTATTTACTTATTTGAGAGAGAGAGAGGAAGAGAGAGCCCAACAGGGAGAGTGGCAGGCAGTGGGAGATGGAGAAGCAGGGAGCCCGATACGGGACTCCATCCCAGGACTCTGGGATCAGGACCTGAGCCCAAGGCAGATGCTTACCTGACTGAGCCACAAGGGTGCCTCGGGCTGTTAATTTTGAAAATAAATTCTGTAGAACCATGTGGCCTGTTAAATGACCTACATGTATGGCACTGATATATTACATTGCTGAAAGAGAAGGCAAGGCCAGAATCACGTGTAGCAAGAGCGACATGATGAGATGCCCATGCTCGGTAACATAATCCTTTATCTGTATCGACAACCCTAACAAACATTAAGGGGAAAAAAAAAAAAAAGTAACACAAACAACCCAGGTCTGGAGTAGAATGGTTAGGGTAATCATCACAGATCATATCGGAAGTCAGACGGTGTCTCAGTTGAGCAAATATTGTTGGGTTGATAAAACCAAGAAAATTTGCTATTTCCAAATGCAATTTCTATTTAAATGAAACGCGCTCAATGTGTCAACTGCTAATTAAATTAGAACTCCAGGGAGAGCATGAAAAGCTGTTAATTGTAAATACATCTTAAAAGTGAAAATATTGTGCTCTGGGTTAATACATTAACACCTCCAATTTGCCAAAGAATCAGTATTAATGGCCAATTTACTACTCACTGAGAAATCATATGACTGCTGAAGTGTGTAAAAAGAACATCTGGAGTTACAAAACCCATTATTTCCTTTGGAGAGGGGGAAATCGTTGGCTGAAGTCACCAACTACCTTCAAATGCCATCCCCCTTGGAATGCACCATGTCATTATTATCTTTGGGATTTGGGGGCAGGGTGGGGGGAATAGTGGGAAGGAAAAAAGTATAAACCAATATAAACTTCATTCAAACCACTAATTTTTAAGCATTTTATATCTAAAATTTTATAGCTTGGGCAAATCTATTTTTTTTCCTCATTTCTCCTTTTCCCATTTCTTGAAAATCATGATAAAACCGAGACTAAACTGGGTCATGGAAAAGCTGCACACACAGGAGGGGTTTCCAGGGTTTTAAAAATATATATATTTATTTATCGGATGGAGAGAGAGCAGCGAGCACACAAGCAGGAGGATTGGCAGGCAAAAGGAGAGGGAGAAGCAGGCTCCCTGCTCGGCAGGGAGCCTGATGCAGGGCTCAGTCCCAGGACCCTGGGATCATGACCTGAGCCCAAGGCAGACACTTAACCAACTGAGGCACTCAGGGTTCTTAAATGTATGTATCAAGTTTCTACCTACCAATAAGGGAAGTAGGGACTGGGCTGGGTTCCTGTTAGAAGATAAACTGAGGCCTATTAAAAATTTTGAGTTTATCTGAGCAAAAATTGATTCAGAGTAGGCAGCCTCCAATCCATCAGCTAGAAGCTCTGAGGAATTCTACAAAATGAGACTTTCAAAGACAGAAGGGAGCAGGAACAAAGAAATTATACTAGGCAAACACACACACACACACACACACACACACACACACACACACAAAACCACACACACACACACACACAAACAAAAAAACAAACCCAAGTTGGTTATTGCAGAATTAATTTCCTTAAGGTCACGGCAGGGATCTGTCAGACAGATGAGCTAACAGGTCCTGATCGGTTATTTCCTGACTGACTGGTCTAAGATTCCATTTCTGGGAGAACCGAAATACTAGTTAGGTCTCCGTTTGGTGACATGAGGTTTAGCATAAGCCACTCCATTTGGGGTCTGTTGTCTTGCTTTTTAACATATCCCAACAGCTGGAGCTGGATTTATCACTGGTCTTTCCTGATGTCTCAACCTAGAAGACTGAGTTTCATGCTAGCTAGGATGTCCCCTTTCTTGTCTCTTTCTTCCCTGTCCTTAGAGTTTCACTTTCCATATCATTAGGGATATTAGAATGAACACTCCGGGAATGGATGTTTATTTTTAGGGCTACCACAGGGTTTGAGACTTTCCTTTCTGGGGTAGCTTCTGCGATCCTTTAACAATACACATGTAGGTACTGGGATAAGTTGACGTCATGCAGCCTGGGATCTCAGCAAGGAATTACAGCCATGAGATAAATATGGTCTTTGCTCTAAGTGGTTTTTGTTGTTGTTGTTGTTTGTTTGTTTTTAATTTGGAGGTTATATCTTTTTTTTTTTTAAATATTTTTATTCATTTATTTGACAGAGAAAGATCACAGTAGACAGAGAGTCAGGCAGAGAGAGAGAGAGAGGCAAGCAGGCTCCCTGCTGAGCAGAGAGCCCCATGCGGGACTCGATCCCAAGACCCTGAGATCATGACCTGAGCCAAAGGCAGTGGCTTAACCCACTGAGCCACCCAGGCGCCCCTGGAGGTTATATCTTAACCAAAAAGTTCTCAAAGGTGACACAGCACAATAGATAGTGGAGATTTGGGCAGAATTTGAGATTCCGAATAAAATCTGAAACTAGCAAACATGAAACAAAATACAACTCATTTAAGAGTGGGTGAGAACGCTCACGGCCTCAGCCCCAGATGGTTTATGAGCTCAAGGTGACGTTCTGTGACTGAGGGGCAAAGTTCAGAGGTCATGGTCCGTAGTGCTGTCAAAACCTTCCAGCAGAGGCTCATCCTCAAAGATTGGTCCTTTTGGAAAGAGGGAGCTTTTTAATTTGTTTTGAAGTTTCTGAATCCATGAAACCAAGGTGGGGACTACGGGCTTCCCCCCGCTTTCCCCCCACAACCCCGCCATCTTCACCCCATCTGAATTCAGTGTTTCTCTCGGACTGTTTCCACAGCGAGGTAAACGCTAGGGCAAAGGGGCTGCTTCAAAGCAAATGAGGCCCTTAATTTATCATAAAAAAGAAGACTGGTTGTTAAGGTTTTATTGGATTACAATAAAGGCTCCTAGCGCTAGGAGTCTGTGGTTTGATTCCCGGCATCACTGGGAGAGCTTGAAATCATAACCACAGATTATAGCAATGAGCTTCCAAATTTCCATATCCTAAGCAAAGATGCTGCTTTCTTGGACCTAATGCGGAATTGCATGCTCTGTGATTTTAGGATATGTATTGGAAAATTTTCTGTTTGGATATCGCGTCAGGAGGGCTGTGATTCTCCAGTCACCTCTGTGGTTCCAGCTCGTGTTCCTCAAAAAAAAAAAAAAAAAAAAAAAAGGGAAGGAAAGAAAAAAAATACTAAAACAAAACAAAAGATGATTGTTGTAACTCCCTCCATTCTGTTCTCTTGTACCACTTGAAGGTTTTCATTAATTTTTTTTTTTTTCTTTCACTGGGTTCAGTGAAAGTTCTTACGAGGTCATACTAGGTTATAGCAGAGGCTTATGGAAATCTTTTAGGTCTGCCCCTCTTCCCAAACTCCCGATTAGAGGTTGTATTTTATCAACTAAATAGGCCCTAAAACCTCTCATCTTTGATATGTGCATGTGTGTGATATACACACACATACATATACATATATCTATGCAATTATATATATACTACTATATATCTATTTTTAAAATTATCAATATTTTTTGGTCTGGCAGACAAACCCTATTGGATCACAATGGAATGGAAATGCAAGAATAAGTCAAAGATCTAAATCGATACATTTCCATTTTCTTCGTGTGAGATATATCTGATTGAACCGGTAAAGAACATTAACACGTTTGCCTGCCTTCCTTCTTCAGACTCATTGGTGTGTATCCACGTCTGTAACAAAATGAGAACAAAACCCGTAAGAAACTCAGGCATGGGTTTGTCCCACTGTTTGAAACTCCTGATAGTCTTTGTCCTTGGCTGTCCAGGCTCAGAGCTATCCCAACATTATAGGAAACCATGTCCTACTTTGCACAGTTGGACAGGAAGCATGATCTGTTTGGGAAGCAGAGTTAGTGCCCGGAGAAATGGAAGACAGTCATTGGGAGTTTTCTCTGTACGGGTTAAGATGCCCTTTTTCTGAAATGGAGAAGTCATAGGAAACTCAGACTCAAGCAATGAAGAAGTATCTTATCTCATAGTAGTGGAACTTCAGAAGAGAGGAGCCTTCTGATGTCTGTTTATTAGTGGTTCTATCATGTCACCGAGGACTTTGGCTGATTTGGGTTTTTCTCCAAATATCCATTCCCTGTAACAGGATTAAACATTCTTGACCATGTTCACATGACTTGCCCTACTCCTATGGGCCTTGTATGCTCCACACACCCCCACCCCCACCCCAACCCCACCACTTCTTCCTGACTTTGGGCTCAGCCCATAACATGCTCCGGCCGGTGGTGAGAGAGAACAGGCAGGACACACGCACGCAGGGACTTGAAAGGAATAGCTTGAGTCTTTGCAGGTTACTGCTTTCTGCCGGGATCATAACCCGTCTTTGTAGCCGCTACTTCTGAGCCTGGATCTGGACAAAAAGACACTTGGGGATGACCAGGCCCAGAAGTCCCACAGTCCTCAAATGACAAAGGGAAATAAATACGTGTTGCTCTTAAGCTGCTCACACATTGGAGTCGTTTATTGCCACAGGAAAAAATGACTAATTTTAGAACCCAGTGTCCTTCCATCTCCCTGTTCCTGTCCCTGCCGGCGGAGGCTGCTTTCGAAAGTGAGTTTCCCTTGCGGTTGGAGAATGGCAGCGGCTGCTCCAAGCATCAGCTCCAGACGGGATGGTAGCCAGAGGCAGAATAGGGACCATCTCGTTCAGCATTTCCTTAAAAGTGGAGACACATTTTGCAGAAGCACCGTGGCAGACCTCCTCGGGGGCCTCCCTGAGCAGAAAGAGGTCACAGGCTCCCCTTGAAACCTTGACGTTGGCGAGGCGCATGGGACCACCGGGACGGACTCCCCAGCGGGGTCGGCTGATGCTTTTCAGAATCATGAATGAGATGGGGCTGGGAACCGTTAGCCCCCCGGGCCTCCAGACAGAGGGGAGAAGTGAAAGTTAGCAGGCAACCCTGCCTGCTCCCTACTCCTTCCTTAATCTTCCGTGACCGTTTACACCTCTCCTCTTCCCCCCACATCTGTTTTCCCAGGCATTTCCACTTTGTTCTGCATTTTACACTTTGTCCTCCTCTTACTTTGCCCTCCTTTTCCATAAGGATTGGGATATTCAGTGGAGAGAGACCATCATAGTTCATGGAGAAAAATTATTTCAATTCCCCCCCCCCCCCCCAGCAGAGCATCCGCGTGCCCCAGACATGGATGAAACACATAGGCTGGGTTCCTAAGAAACTGACTTCACATCTATCCGGGGGAGCCTCTCCATTCAGATCTACCAGATCCCTGTTCAGATCTACCATAAACTTCCGAAGGGCCATGTTTTGAGCGTTAGAGAGAAGAGGGAACTATTTCTCTGTTGTCCATGCAGGAGGCCTAGAAACGAGGCCTTGTGCCCGCGGTGGGGTGGCCGTTCTCAGGGACAATGCTGGAAACCGCGGGATGATACGGATATTCTGAGCAATACAGTTGTTAGGGTTTCCTGAATGGTCTTGTTGGTTTTCCAGCTTCCAGTACAAGTTCAAAGCCCAGAACAGGAGCCCTGAATGGTGGCTCCAAGGGAAGGCAAGGAGCAGAAGCTTGAATAGGCATCAGGTATTCAATTTACCGTACATGGATTTCTCGGATTTTTTGCTTCATATGACTATATTCCATTGAAGATTGGTTTTCAAAAAAAAAAAAAAAAAAAAAGAAAGAAAGAAAGAAAGAAACACACATATGTCCTGAAAATGTTTGGCAAAGTACATCTTAAGTGTGTTCTCTTTTTATTTTTTATTTATTTATATATTTATTTATTTATTTATTTTAAGTTCCTTTTTTTAAAAGATTTTAGTTATTTGACAGAGAGAGAGAGGTCACAGGTAGGCAGAGAGAGAGGGGGAATCAGGCTCCCTGCTGAGCAGAGAAACTGATGTGGGGCTCGATCCCAGGACCCTGAGACCATGACCTGAGCGAAGGCAGAGACTTAACCCACTAAGCCACCCAGGCACCCCTGTTCTCTTTTTAAAGCCAGACGTGAAGCAAATTCTTTTTGCCATGCCTGATGCATTGATTACTTCCTCCTTAAGGGGATAGAAAGCCGTAGAGATTGATCATTAAGATTCTAGAAACAGACTGCCTGAGATTTATTGCAACACTACCTTTCAGTACCTCATTCCTCTGCGTCTTACTTTCCTCACTGGCCAAAGTAAGTGATAATGCATCTATTTATTTAACAATGAAACGAAATATGATACGTAGTAAATATCATCTAAGTGTTACTCTTTTAAATCTCTCTTTCTGTCTTCCTCCTTCTCTCTCTCTCTTTTTTCACCCTTAAGAAAATATTTTCTGTAGGGAAACAATTGAATTTTAGGAAGAGGGAGATTTTTGTATGCAGACTCCAAAGTACACCCATGAAATGGTTAGGTGGGATAAAGGAGAGAGGTATAAAGTAACACTTGTGTTGTTCTATTTTAAGAGTTCATTATAGACAAAGATATATCTATATCTGTTGAACGAACTGTAACTATTATAATACTGAGGAGGTTGTCTTACACTATTAAGTTTTTTTTTCTGGGCTAGTATGGAGGACATTTTCATTTCTTATGTTCTTTCATTAAAAGTGATAAGAAAATGGATAATTTTTCTTCTGTTTTCAGTATCTTTCTGTAACATGTGTTTAAATGGCAACATTTGTATTCTTCGTTTGGCCTCAGAAATCTAAGAAACACTTGTAGAGATCTTTTACTGAATCGTAAAACAAAGTAATTATATTACTGATAAATTGGAAAGGTCTGTGAAAGCGTGAAAATAAGGGACCGTTTTATGGGGCAGAAAGCAGCCTGCTGCGCTTGGCAATGGCACCAACAGTGGGGTTATTGTATGGCATATAACAACAACAACAAAAACATCGAGCTTCCCCCCCACCCCACCCACCCCATGGCGCCATTTTTAGCCAGTCTCCTCTGATAGTAATGGCCAACTTTGGACAACCTTAAAAGGCATTTGAGCACTTAAGGTCTGTGTGACAATTTGAACTCATTCTTCTTTTCTTGGATGGAAGGAAACAGCAATGAACTGAGGTCTTAGAATCTCTGTTCCGTAGCCTGATACCCTTTGACATTCTGACGCATACTGTAAATCGCTTTTTCCTTCAGTCACCAGGGCTGTAATAGGGTCTATTTTTTGCCACCTGTAGAGAAGGTATGGCTGTCTCCACAGAAGATCAGAGAGAGTAAGGCCCAAGGTTACTGGGCTAGTAATTGTGGACAGCGCTGGACCCAATTATGGCCCCAGTCCCGTGGTTAGTGATTATACCCCGAAAGCTATCCTCTACATCTTGCCACTGTGGACTCCCTGCCATGGGATCTTTTCACCTTCTTGGTACCTGATTCCTTTTAATAGAGAAGAAGTTTTCAAACTCTGGTCCATGAACCCTTAAAGTCCTTAAGGCCCTTTCAGGGGTTCATGGGGTCAAAGCTATTTTCATTATGACCCTAAGACTTTGTTTATGTTCTTTACTGAGCTGACATTGTACTGATGGTGCAGAAGCAATGAAGGAAAACTACTGGTGCCTAGATACACCAAAGCAGTGAGAACACATCTTTTGTCTGATGTACTGTATGATCAAATGAGAAGGACCCACAAAGTGCTTTGTGGCCCACCAAAGCCTAATGATCATCTTGAAGAGAAGCCCTTCTGCAACTGAGTTGTAGACTGAATTAGTTGCTTTTTTCACGAGATGCTCTTCTATTTAAAAGAATGACTAGCTGACAATCTTATATTTAGGCTTTTGACAGGCACTTTTTTTTTTATTGTGTTGGGGATGTTAGTCAGCATGAAATACATCATTCGTTTTTGTTGCAGTGTTCCAAGATTCATTGTTTATGTAAAACACACAGTGCTCCGTGCAATATGTGCCCTCCTTAATACCCACCACCAGGCTCACCCATCCTCTAGCCCCCTCCTCTCTAAAACCCTGTTTGTTTCTTAGAGTCCACAGTTTCTCGTGGTTCATCTCCCCCTCTGATTTCCCCCAATTCACTTTTCCTTTCCTTCTCCTAATGTCCTCCATGTTATTCCTTATGCTCCACAAGTAAGTGAAACCATATGATAACTGACTTTCTCTGCTTGACTTATTTCACTCAGCATAATCTCCTACAGTCCCATCCATGCTGATGCAAAAGTTGGGTATTCATCTTTTCTGATGGCTCAGTAATATTCCATTGTATATATGGACCACATCTTTATCCATTTGTCTGTTGAAGGGCATTTCAACTATTTCCATGGTTTGGTGATTGTGGCCATTGCTACTATGAAGATTGAGATACATATGGCCCTTCTTTTCACTACATCTGTGTCTTTGGGGTAAATACCCAGTAGTGCAATTGCTGGGTCATAGGGTAGCTCTAGTTTTAATTTTTTGAGGACTCTCCACACTGTTTTCCAAAGTGGCCGCACCAACTTGCATTCCCACCAACAGTGTAAGAGGGTTCCCCTTTCTCCAAATCCTCTCTAATATTTGTTGTTTCCTGTCTTGTTAATCTTTGCCATTCTAACTGGTGTAAGGCGGTATCTCAATGTGGTTTTGATTTGAATTTCCCTGATGGTTAATGATGATGAGCATTTTTTATGTGTCTGTCTGCTAGCCATTTGTATGTTTTCATGGAGAAGTGTCTGTTCATGTCTTCTGCCCATTTTTTGACATGATTATCTGTTTTTTTGGGTGTTGAGTTTGAGAAGTTGGATATCAGCCCTTTGTCTCTAGTGTCATTTGTGAATACCTTCTCCCATTCCGTGGGTTGCCTCTTTGTTTTGTTGACTGTTTCCTTTGCTGTGCAGAAGATTTTTATCTTGATGAAGTCCCAAAAGTTCATTTTCGCTTTTGCTTCCTTTGCCTTTGGAGACATGTCTTGAAAGAAGTTGCTGTGGCCGATGTCAAAGAGGTTACTGCCTATATTCCCCTCTAGGATTTTGATGGATTTGATAGGCACTTTTTGACAATAAATGAAGTCAACCTGTCAATGTTAAGGAAAACAACTGATAGTGCTTTTTGGCTGATGATAAAAATTGAGCCTCACGCAAAACTCTGTCTTTGGAAAACAAGGATGTGTGACCAGAGACCTAATTGTTTCCCAATAATTTGAGACTTTTCTGATGAGATTGGAAGTGATATTAACAAATATGATTTTTGATGTTGCATAATGAAAATGTATCAGCATTTGGAAGATCTGCCAAACTTAGTGAGCTAATATTTTCCAAATCACCAATGCTCAATGTTACAAAATTAGACATGGGTAAAAGATCCATTCAAAGTAACAGGTACATAAATGAATTTTAATGAAGCAAAGTACAAAAAGGTCAGTAATACGGTTTCAGGGATCACACTGCAATTAATTTTAAGGAACTGCCACTTGTCAAGTTTTGGCATAGTGTTAAAGACGCATTTCTACAATTATATGAAAACACCATTAAAATACTTCTCTGTTTTCCAACTACACATACGTGTGAGGCTCCATTTATTAAATACTTTAACTAAAACATCATATCACAATAGAGAGATAAGAACAGAAGTAGGTATAAGAACCTAATTATCTTTAATTAAGCCAGGCACAAAAAGGATTTACAAGATTTAAAATAATTCTACTCTTCTCAGTAAAATTTCTTTGGGGAAATACATGTATTATTAATAAAATACATTATTCATGTTAACATGGAATGGGTTTCATTTTAACAAACCAAGAAATATTTTATACATTTCTCAGTTCAATTCCTAATATGGTAAACAAAATTTTTGTTTACTCCAAGAGAGTATTACCGCTACTAGGGACATGGTACCATATAACAGAATGTTTGATCAGTGTATACACCACATTTTGAAGGAGAGTGCTCCAATACTCAGGATATCTAAGCTGATTTTATATATATATATACATATATATATGTATATGTATATATATATATATATATATAAAGCTGATGCTAAAACTGGGCCTTTGGAGCTCTTTCTTGATACTTTGCCAAGACAGGCTGGCATCTCCACTTAATTTACTGTCGCCCATCTTCTCCAAGCTTTGAAGGGCCATTCCAGCAAAGTATTAGAACAGGTTCCAGGTATCTGTCAAGGTGTTTAATCTTAAGACGTGGGAGAATTTCCCTGTGTTAGTAAATTCTCTCCTATCCAGGCTTGTAAGCTGGCTATATATCTTATCTCCCATCCCCCAGTCCTATATCCTCAATGTATATTTCCAGGCATTTCTTTCTGTTACTATGAGAGAAGCCATATCCTTCAACTATTTTGATGATAACCCATTTCCTCCCATAGTAGCAAATGTGTTTCCTCTACTTGGGCTATGCTGAGAACAGACCTTGGTTATTGGTCTAGAAACAATGAAAGGGGCAAAGGGAGCATTTCGAGTAGTCCAACATCATCTTGCACAGCATCTTTCTTAAGATGACAGTTTTTAGGACACAGGATGCTGTTCCTTACTACCCGGGCAAGAGGCTGCTTCTAGACACCTAGACAGTTCATAGGAGTTTGGAAATTCAAAGTTTCTAAAGGTATCAACCACCTAAAATTCCCCATTCCACATCTCGGGGTCTTACTGCTACCTTTTTTGGGCTCTAGGTTTTACATAGGAGACTGTGTAAATTGAACTGTAAATTCAGACTCCTCTGTAACTCTACCGCTCTTAAGATCAAAGCTTGGACCTGATTTTCAGCACAGTTTGCTTGTTGGCTACAGGATAAGTAGGTTTCTCCAAAGCCTGTAGGCTTTCTGGCTCCAGCAGCTTGCCCTGCATTGACAGCTGGCTGTCCCAGCATGTAATTCTTTCTCTTGAAGGCTTCCAGAACATTTAACAGAAGCTACCCAACTCTTTATAATTATTACTGCCCTTACATCTTTCCAGGACAACAGAAAATGCATAAGTCTGTGCTTTTCCTTCTGCCTGGCCCACATCCACACAGATGAGCCTTTTAATAATTGTGAGGCTGGGGCGCCTGGGTGGCTCAGTGGTTTAAAGCCTCTGCCTTCGGCTCAGGTCATGATTCTGGGGTCCTGGGATCGAGCCCCGCATCGGGCTCTCTGCTCAGCGGGGAGCCTGCTTCCCCCTCTCTCTCTGCCTGCCTCTCTGCCTACTTGTGATCTCTCTCTCTGTCAAATAAATAAATAAATCTAAAAAAAAAAAAAATTGTGAGGCTGCAGCTGGCAAGGATTCTCACTACCCACCACTTACCATCATCAATAGGATCTTCTTGCCATTTGACAGGAGAGTCATCCCAGTCCACACACTCAACCTGGAGGTCACTATCTGGGGCCAGTTCTTGTAACATTTGTCTAAAAAGCAGATTAAAAGGCAAGGGCTCGAGTACCAGTAGCTTCTGTTGGAGGTGAGCCCAGCAGGCATGCGTGGAGAGGGATTAGGTGAGGTTGGAAGAGAAGGAAGCCAATAAAGGACTGGTTAGTGAATGGGTTACTGTGGTCCACTGGGGCACTATTCTGCCATACACAGAACATGTCTCAGAGGTACTTCCCATTGGGTAAGAAAGGTGGCAGTTTATCCACTAGCTTCTGTCTCTCCTATGGCCTGTAGCTATCTTGGCTCCCTGGCATTTCTGGCCGGACCCACTATGGACTGAGTTGCACCTGTGGCCAGAGCCTTCTGTTTGCAGATTCGTGAGGCAGGAACCCATCCATGCGTGTGAGAACTGCCCACTGAAACTGCTAGTGACCTCCACAGTGAGCTGAAGAATATGGGAACGCCCCTGCCATTGGAAAAACTATACAAGGGAGCTTGGACCCAATCGGGTAGAGAACAGGGATCTCCTGAATATTTTCACGCATGTTAGCATCTGGATACTTTGAGATCTGAATGTTTTGAGGCGCCTGTCTGGTGGAGCAATGAAACTTTTTTAATGTAGGGAGATAGCAGAGGCAGGGGGGCCAGGGGAAAAGTGTGGTAATGACCCAAGTATGAAGAACAGAGAGGCCAAAATAAGGCTGTGGTAATGAGCATACAGGTGAAGACCAACTTATACTTCTTTGCCTTTCACTATTATGTATTATTTGATGGCAAGAATTTACCAGGACAAAGCTCATAATATGGCCCAGAGCAGCAAAAGACGAGAAGGAGAAAAGCATATGGTACAATGCCACATAATGGCAAAAATCATGCCACTTACGTGTAGTATAGAGACACATCTGAATAACATGAGTGCTAAAAGCAAAAGAAGTACGATGGAATAATAAATACCGAATTTGGGACAGTGCTTCACTTCTGGGGAATCAGGAGGAAAGAAATAACAACTGGAAAGAGGATCCTTGGGGTTTCAGCTGTGTTGGTGTTGCGTTACTTCTCAGCCTGGGTGGTGGATACTTTTGCGCCCATTATGTAATTATTTATACTCTTTGGGTATTTCTAAAGTAATACAAGCTATATTTGAAAACATTTTATAGTGCAGGACTTGATGGCTTAGGGTATACGTAGGGGAATGAGAAATGGGCCAAGTTGATCCCATGTCTTCTTTCTGTAGCTTTTTACAATTACGATCAAAAACAGATGAACATTTTTTTCTCTTTCCTACACACACAGGTATACGCATAGATCCATGGAGAATAATAATAAGGAGGCAATTGGAATGGGTTCTTCCCTGCGACTGACTCACTGTCCGTGCTAAAAGCTCTGACAAGTTATGTTTGAATTAGCCGGAGAACTGTAATTTCCATGGGCCATGGATGATTTATACACGTCTCCCAATTCTAAGACAAAACTGCCAAGTTCAGAGGGATAAATGATGACATGGAGTTAAGTCTTACCAAAGTGTTTTTGAGGATAGCCCTAAACTTGAAGATGGATTTTTCTCAAAGGAACAAGCCTTCGAGCTCCCATTAAGTATTGTGAATGGGTTTTTTTTATCATGGACAGCTCCAAGGGGGAGCTGTGATACTGCTTTCTGGTGCGAGTTGTTCAGGAGAAACAGCATAATCTGCCTTCTGTTCTCGCACCATAGGGTTTTAGTCTTTAGATGGCTAACTTCCACCGGAGTATGTGGTGAACACCACCAGAATGAATGACATCTGTAAGAGAAACAATATGGGGGTCCTTTCCCTTGGTTGGACTTTCACTTGGCTACAATCTTTCTTTGCGTTCACTGACTGTTAGTGATATCCAGGCAAAACGCCCATTCTAAGGGACAGATGGGAAGTCCCTTGGAGAACATAGTGGGTTTCTTTACTCATGACTCAATCATTTAACTCAATGATAGTACCGAGACCCTCCAAGGGAAAAAAAAAAAAAAAAGATACTCAAATTATCTTGAAAGCCCTCATGTTTTCTCCGAGTATTTGGAAGTAATGCTGAAGACAGCAATGTAATTTCTCAAGGGGAAAGCCCTAACCGTTGCTTTTTTATAAAATGAACGTCAAGCTTTTTTTTTTTTTCCTTCCCCTTCAAAATTTTATGTTCTAGTCCCCAAGGGCAGTATTATTTGCTATATCCTTGGACTTTGAATTTTATGATAATTTTTATGGGAGGAGGGACTGCATTTAATAAAACTTGGATAAAATGATATTTTTCTTGAGCTGCCTAATAAAATTGAACCTTAGGACATTTGCAAGAAAGGGTATGTCCTGGGTTTCTGGTTAGCTTGTCATAGGAAGAGTGAGAAAGACGCAGGACTTTTAAGAGCAACCTGAAGAATTCAGAGAATTTTATTTCTTTGCCCTTAATTTTGACGTTGCCTTGTTCTTTGAGAATGAGAAAATAATGTCACTGACCTGACTCTGGTTTTCCCAGTGACACAGGAAGAACGAGATTGCTATGGTTATTTATTTTTCATTGTCAGAGTATTCTTTAAGTTTTCCACTGTATGGGGGAAGGGAGGGTCACCCACGTCTCCCGAAAGGAGTCTTGAGTTCCTGACTGTTTTGAGTGAGGGAGGATGGGGGGAGAGACCGTGAGTGGGATGTTTGTCCTCCTTTTGTACAATTATCCCTAAAAAGATGAAGCCTGTTAGTCATTGAGAATTAACTGTTAATTACGTAAGTTGGATGATTAAATTGCTTTTGTCTTTATCAATGGCCAAGATCAGAACAGTTATTTGTTAATCCTTAATTCAACAAAGGTTGTATTGAACTATTTGGCCTGAGGCATTTTTGAGGGGCGGGGACATGGATGAGAGAGGAAAAATCTGGGAGAACAGAGTCCTCTGGGTGGGTACTCTGGACGGCTTCAAGACGGCAGGGGGCACTCGGGTGTTTAGGAGTTTGGACACATGTGGCGTGAGCCAGTGCGTGCGTGGAGTGTGGGTGGGGATGTGCGCACATGTGTGGGGCTGGGGAGGACTTCTATCATTTGGTGTCTGGAGCAATGGCTCCTACACGCCTTGCAGTTGCAGGGACTGTACAAAGAGCTGTCACACCCCAAATATTTATGGGCTTCTGTTGGGAAACGGGTCGAAGAAACAAACTGAAACGAGAAACCCAAACTTCTTCTACTTTGCATTCTGCCCAGAGTCCTGGTGGCAGCAACAGACAGAGTCATTGACTAATTTAGTGCTACCAGCCTTGGTATTTTCCTAGCGTGTTATTGCCTGCCCTTGAGTCCAGAAATCAATGAGTCAATTGAGTGGTGAATCAAAGCGAAAGCCGACAACAAAAGCAGCTGTTAACTTGTCCGAAGTATCATAAATTACACCCAAGGCAGCGGATCTGAGTATTGTACAACTCAGAAAAGGAAAAAGCCCTGATGTGTTTGTAAGCAAGACTTCAATACCTGGTAACCGTAATTGTCTATTTTACTTTCTTTTCTTGCCCGCTAACCAGTCGCGTGCTCTCTCCTTTCAGGCATCCTTGAAAAGGGGTGTTTTAGCTTTTGAATGTTAGCAATGCTCTACGTAGTCTATGGGTTAGGCACGTTTGCAGGGGAATCAAGACATTTAATTAAACCATACATAAGTGATAACATATACCTATAAATAGCATCTTTGGTATTTGGAGTAGATGAAGTGGTTGGAGTCATTCATTTCAAAGTATGAGCAGGTTGGGACCAGCAGATGTTTTCAATTCTGAGTCCCCCCCACCTTTTTTTTTTTTTGGCTGTGGCCGATGCACCTTTGCTGAGTCTGCCTGTTGAATTCCTGGCCTTTGCTGGGCTTGTTAGCCTTAGCACTGGTTAGTGATTTGTGTTGGGCTATTAAGCATGAAAGGGAAGCGATGTGATCTTGTTTCAGGGAAAGAAGAGATGAAATGTCCCTGCGTGAACACTAGAAGGGTGTTACGACTTTTAAAAGTTGGCTCAGGCAAGTTTCACTTAACAATGCCTGGGAGGCCCCGTGGAGTGGAATAAATCATGGGTAATGATATAATAATTTCTTTAAAATATAGTGTGGAAAACCGATGTCTATTGGCAAATGTCAGATCTGGTGTCTGGGAAATTAGCATCACCGCTTTTTTGAGAAGGGAACACGTATGCCAAGTAAAAGGAATTTCTAATAGGCTTTGATAAAGACAGAGCAAAATGAAAAAACAACCCAAACAGGTACTTTGACCAACAACCTGAGAAACAAGCAGGACAAGGGAATAAGACGGTTTCTTGCTTTTGATTTTAAGGATCGATCCCGGTAGAAAGGGCTGATGCCTCCAAATTTCCTTCCTGATATTAATTCAAGTTGTGTGATAAAGAGATGTATTATAGTGGGGTTGAAATGATAACTGAACGGTATAAGAAATGCACAGCTCCTTCCAGTACCACCAACATGATCAGTCAAACAAAAACACATTGTGAACCAGAGAGAGGTTTCTAATCGCTTGACCCCATGTCAAGACCATTTGGTGAAGACCTGGAGATATGGTCAGTTTGTATGTTTGGGGCAGTGAAAGGCAAGTGAAGAACAGTAGCAAATATAAAATAATTCACGCTGCCTAGTGGGAACACAGAAGTCTTGGTTTCTAAACAACCTTGAGGAATCCACTGAAAGGGGGCCATCTGGGACATTGAAGCATCAAGCTAAAATGGCCCTATGTACCTACGTATCTCTATGAGTCTTAGACCCGTGTCTTTATCCCTTTTCCTGACAGCAGAGCATTTAACTGACATGTGGTTTTTGTTGTTGTTGTTGTAGTTTGTTTGGAGGGTTTTCTGGGGCTTTTAACAAAGCTCACAACAAAACAAAACAAAACAAAACAAAACAAAACAAAACAAAACAAAACAAAACACACATTTATACCAATACCTATTCTTTCACAACATTGGAGCTACCAAGTAGTTGGGTATCATCTGAAGGTAACGTCTGAGATCTCTCAAAGCAGGGAGGTACTTGTAGAAATTTTGTGTCCACACGGGTTGAGATTCTCCCTGGGCCTAAGTCAAGGCAAAAGACTCTAAAAGTGTGAAAAGAATTTCTCACAGGCAAGTAGGGCCTGAAGAATGTGTTGAAAGGCTGCCGGCGGCTCAAGATTTTCTTTTTTTGGCAGGGTGAGGACGAGGCTGATGAAGTTGAGCTTCACATTTCTGGGGGAATGAATCAAACTGGTAGATTCTCATGATCACTAAAAGGAATTATAATATGAACCCCTTTGATAGATGTTATTTGGGATTCACGAAGTTTATGAGGGTCTCAGGAAATGAGGTACAGACCTTATTTTGCTGAAGTTAACTGCCCTTTGCAATCTTGGTGTGGCAAAGCCCACACCTCGTAGGAATTTGATTGGAATTTCTCGGCCCAGAGCTGTTTTGCTGATAGTGATTTGGGGTGAAGAGATAGGAGTGACAGGAAGGTTAGTGAGAAGAAGAATTAGAAATGCGATATGCAGCTTTACAGATTTAAGTTCAGGTCGGGAGAGAGAGATGCCAACTGCAAGTGCCAGATTATTTTCCGTTTAAAGGGGATTTAAAATTGTCTCAAATTTCTTCCAACTTTGAGGGTTTGCCGTTCTCTGATAACAATGACTAGGATGAACGTAAGGGCAGTGGGAAAGGAAAGTCAAGTGGGTGAGGTTGGCCTGGGTCGATGAGTCGAGGATCCAGCGTGGGTTCAAATATGTTGAATCTTGCCTTCTGAATACATCTCCCAGTGGATCGGTCTGGCAATTTGTCCAAGTGTGTCTCTGCAGCACATTTTCCTGGTGGCGGTGTCCCATTGGGACCACTCTGGGTGGGGCCATTTTTGTGGGGCAAAATAGAACTAGAGGAGGCGTCGTAATAGAACAGTAAGACCCTTGGGCCCTGAAGAGAGACTGTTTGGATTCAAAGTCCAGCTTCACCACGTGCTAGAATCCTGAGGAAATGGCTGACCCTTTCTGTGCCTCAGTTTCCTCATCTGTAAATGGGAGTGATAAAGTACACACCTCATAGAATTCTTTTTTTTTTTTTTAAAGATTTTATTTATTTATTTTTGACAGAGAGAGAAATCACAAGTAGGCAGAGAGGCAGGCAGAGAGAGAGAGGGGGAAACAGGCTCCCCACTGAGAAGGGAGCCTGATGCGGGGCTCCATCCCAGGACCCCGAGATCATGACCTGAGCCGAAGTCAGAGGCTTAACCCACTGAGCCACCCAGGCGCCCCCCCTAGAATTCTTTTGATGGATAAGTTCATTTTGTTATTGTCTGTGCCATGAGTGTAGGGCTTTCTGTGTGTCTCATTTACTGTGCCATGCCCAGCGCCCAAACACTACCCAACATGTAGTAGGTGCTTGAGGTTTGTTGAATGAGTAGATATTTTTCTTTCAAGTGAGTATTCTGTTTTCTTTCAAGGGAGTATTCATACTTTCAATAACACTCAATCCGTAGGGATTGGTATCATTTTTCTAAAGGGACTAACATTCAATCCGTAGGGATTGGTATCATTTTTCTAAAGGGACTATTCTGTTTGTTTGCCTCCCAACTTTGAATACTCAGTACAGTACTGGTACGTAGAAAGAAGATGCTTGCAGTAGGCAGAATAGTGTTCTCTCTGATGTCTAATTCCTGATCCCCAAAACTGTGACTATATTAGGTAACATTGGAAAAGGGGGATTAAAACTGTGGGCAGAATTGAGATCGCTAATAGGTTGACCAGAGAGTAGGAAGAGTATGTTCAATTACCTGGTTGGGCCCAGTGTCGACATCAGGGTCCTTAAAAGTAGAAAAGGGAGACAGAAGAGGGTCCAGGAAAGAGATGGAATGTTGGAAGCAGGCTGAGACACGCTCCGTCGCTGGCCTTGAGGATGGAGGAAGGGGATCCTGGCGCAAACAATGGAGGCAGCAACAGAAAAATGTTAGCGTGCTCAATAAGTATATGTTGAATTGAATCTGAATGGGTAGTTTTCATCTCCAGGATCAATTAGGATTTATTATCTCCTCATGAGGTAAATGCTCCATGCTTCATGGAAAGAAATCTAGCAATATATAAAAACTTGGTAAAGAAAGTGAAAGTCACGTGGGATCCTACTACCTGTGACAACCGCTTGAGTACGTATTCGTTTTGTCATGACTCTCTTGATGCATGCACAATACACCACCCCCCCAAGTTTTGCTTGCTTACGTGGGATTATACTACATGTGGCAGTTTGCTTTTTTATCATGGACACTGACTCATTCTTCCCAGCATCAACACCCTTCATTCCAATTCTACCTACATACCCCAATTGGGAAGCCAGGATAACTCCCTAATGTGTGTGTGTGTGTGTGTGTGTGTGTGTGTGTGTGTATATATATATAAAATATATATATATTTTGTACTTGGGTGATCTTAGGCCTTTCCCACTCCCCAATCTAGGCTATCTTTTGTCATTTTATGTTTTGCAAAAATGGGATCATATGACACACTCTTTTGCAGGATTGCTTTTCTTACTCAGTGAAATCCTTACTCAGGAAAATTCTCCCAAGTCATTTTCTAAGACTTCCCCATACTTCGTGATATGAATATAACACCATTTATTCAACCATTGTTGATAGACATTCTCTTTGTTTTCAATTACTGACTACTGCAGAAAGTGCTGTCATTCCTCTGTTTCTTATTTCTTACACAAAGGAGAACATTCTTAATTTGTAAAGGCTATTATCAAGGGAAAAATGCCTCCTTGTGATGGTAAGGATTTCCAAGAAGGGGCTGCGTTCTCCCCAGAAGTTAGCATCTGGGGCTGGAGTTAACGTCCACAGAAATAGTAGGAAGTGGGGAGACAGCAAAGTTACATGGAAAAACTGGCAAATACCTTTCCTCTCAAACTTAAACTGAGACAGTCTCCCACTTACCATCCTTTCTATCCACTGTTTTGGAAGCATACGGTATTCATTGACACTGGCTGACCTCTCCTAAGGAAATTCAGCAGTGTAGAGGGTCCACTAGGTAAATACTATTAGGTCACTGTTCTCTTTCGTTAACGCTGTTAATGTTCAGGGTGCTTCAGCATCATGTTGGATGAAAAAGGAATACTAATTAAAAAATGTTCAGAAGGTCAGTGCTACTGACCTGTTCATCGATTCCCTCTGTGACCTCGTCTGCTTCATTGGTACTTTGTCGGCAGCCGTGACTCCAGATCGGTTTGGTGAGGGACCTCTCGCTGATGCCGTCTCTTAGTACAACCATTCAGTGATGTGTTTTCGGGATCCGAATCAAAGGAACATTTTTCTTCAATCTGCGCAAACCTGCTTGGCACACGTTCTTGTTTATGGAAAATCCAAATGTATATTTGTGTTCTTTTGAAAGGGGTGGGAGTTGGAAGGGAGGTCATGCAGGAGATTAAGACGCTAGCTTCCCACTCAGTGAGCTGAATTCTTAAAGCCCTATCTGATTTCATAAAGTAAGCACAAGTTGGAGCTCTGTCTAGACTCTGGCTGACATGTAGACAAAAGAAAGGAATCCACTCAGTGGCGAGCCAGTAGCCGATTCGACTTGAAGGATGATGCCCTGGGGTGGAAGACGGGGTTAGGCCTTGATGGAGGAGACCCTTTCCTTCATCTCTACTGCTTCTTGGTCACTTTATCTGCACTGTCTCATTGTTCTTACAGCTCCAGGGGCTTGGGGGTGGGGGAGGGGAACTCTATGAAAGCTTCCCACAGGAAACAGCCTTAGAGAGCAGTTTTGCCTCCTGTTCTACAACTAAGAAATGGTAGAGTCAGGACCAAAATGTATAAAACTGCATTCAAAAAAAAAATCTTCATTATGGGAAATATCCTACACATAGAAGAGTTGAAAGCTTATTATAATTTACTGTCCTGAACCCCCGACCGAGTGCCAAAAATGATCAGTTCATAGAGGGTATTATGCTGAATGAAATAAGTCAATCAGAGAAAGACAATTATCATATGATCTCCCTGATATGAGGAAGTGGAGATGCAACGTGGGGGGTTTGGGGGGTAGGGAAGGAATAAAGGAAACAAGATGGGATCGGGAGGGAGACAAACCATAAGAGACTCTTAATCTTACAAAACAAAGTGAGGGTTGCCGGGGGGGAGGGTGGTAGGGAGAGGGTGGTTGGGTGATGGACATCGGGGAGGGTATGTGCTATGGTGGGTGCTGTGAAGTGTGTAAACCTGGCGATTCACAGACCTGTACCCCTGGGGCTAATAATACATTAAATGTTAATAAAAAAATTAAAAATTAAAAAAATGATCATTTCATAGCTAATTCTGTTCATCTCCACCAGCTTTCTTGAGTTCCCTCCCCAGCTGGGATATTTTGGAACAAATTCCATTTGCCTTTCAGGGTGTATTTCCCAAAGATAAGTATTTATCGAAAATATAATCACAACACTACTTGGCACCTAAATTAAAATAATAATTCCTTAATACTCTCAGAAGTCCAGTCAGGTTCTGGATTTCCCTGATTGTGGGGCCAACATTTTCACACAGGTCTCCATGGAAAATCTGAGGGACAGGCGTGTGAGAAGGGTGGTGGGTAGAGTTGGGGGCACTTTGGAAAAAACTTGCCCTGCCTTGCCCCCAAATTCTTTAAATGGAAATCTGCTCAAAGAGAAGCTTTCGTTCCCTGGAATCCTCCACAAGCAAGAAACGGTTACAGTTCTGTTCTGCATTTAACATGCTTTATAGATATAAAAGTAAAGGAAATGGGGAAAAGGTATATAGCTCAGCTCCTTGTCTCAAATTGTGGGTATCTGGGGAAAGGGGTGGGTTGGGAGATAGAGACAGAGAAAGAGAGAGAGAGAGAGAGAGAGGAAAACAGAAAAGAATTGGCAAATCTTTCCCCAGCAGAAGAAAGGGAGACATTTTTATTCTGAGCCACGAAATATTATTCATGATCACTTTGGTCTTGTCCACGTGGAGCTAAGAAATGATTATGTAAAGGAATAAAACGCGTTCTGAGTTCTGGGGCGCCTGGGTGGCTCAGTTGGTTAAGCTCTGCCTTCGGCTCAGGTCATGATCCCAGGGTCCTGGGATGGAGCCCCGCCTCGGGCTCCCCGCTCAGCAGGAAGCCTGCTTCTCCCCTCCCTCTGCCCCTGCTCCTGGGCTCTCTCTCTCTTGCTCACTCTCTCTCAAATAAATAAATAAAAATCTTAAAAACAGATAAACAAAGAAACAAACCAAAAAACCCATGTTCTGTGTTCTAATTGACTAACCAGTTTTTATGGCCATTCCTAATAAAGGATGTCAGCTAAAGCGTTAGATCGGTAGCCTTTGATTTCTAAACTTAGGTAGAAATCCGGTTTTGCTCTTTGGTTCTTTTTCCTCACATTCTTGGAATTCATGAGTTTTGCCCTGAACTCTCCGGGAGCAAGAGCCGAGGTCTGGACAGGACTTTTCAATTAATGCAAATCACGGTCTCTGGTTCTCCTCGATGTTAGCATGTGACAGGGCTGGAGGCCTTTATTTTGCTAAGAGCAGTGACCAAGCAGATGAACGCACGCTCTTGAACATTTGACAAATGTGACAAGCGTGTGTGGCTGCAGCTGCAGCTGGCCGCACTTAGCGTTTTAATTTACGTGCTTTCTCAACCAGCAGTGTGGGATCTGCCCCACCAGACTGAAGTTTGGTCAAGTCAGGTCAGGAATGCAATTGAGATTTTTGCTTTCTGGCGTGGAAACATCATCAAGGAAGGGGCCGGCTGTGTAATTTGCAGGACCCGGTGCGAACACAAAGGTGGGGCTCCTTGCTCAGAAATATTGGAGAATTTCGAGATGACAGCAGCACAGTGCTTTTAAGCAAGGGGACCTGTGATGACGGTGAGGGTGACTCTCACGTCAAAGCGGACCTTGGGCAGGGAGCACAGAGCATACAGTTGGAAGTGGACAGGTTACTCTGTGCTTCTGAGACAGAGAAAAGGAAGGGAGAGCTGGGAGTCTAGCTCAGCCCAGTGCAGAAGTTGTAGGGGACAGGCAAAGAGCCCACAGGCTGGAACCAGATAAGGGGAGAGGAGTGGAGAACGTGTCTCAGGTATCCCGGGACTATTTTGGCTAAGTTGGTGCAGTTTTCCTCATCTACACAGGTTAGAGAGAGGAAGGTCAGAGGTTACCTGGTGGCACACAAAAGTCCAGGTCAAAGGTGCGTACAAGTGCAAGAACATTAGAGAGACAAATGTTCACAGCCAGAAAAGACAAGACCCAAAGCAGATTTTTCACAGTCTGTGTGCTGGTCTTGAACTTTCCCAGGGGCCTGGGCTTCATAGAAAAAACATTCGGCCACTTCCTCCGTGTTTCTGCATCTGGAAAGGGAGGCCCCTTTCTCCCAAGTGTTGAGTGACATCTTAGGGCTTATTTCTTTCCAGTAAAAGTGGAAAATATCAACTAAGGTTTCAAAGGAAAGGAAATGTATTTTCTCATCAAAGTTGGCATTATCTGTTTAGCAGGCGGGCCTTTAATCTTGCGTGCAGTATTTTTCCATTGTACGATTCTGAGTGTGCCTCGAATCCGTCTGGCTCTTCTGGACTTTCTAAAATACGATGATGATTGGCTCGACTTATCTTCTTTTCTCATTTGTTTCCTCGATACGTTTGATGATCACTTGCCAGGGTTTCTCCGGAGAAGCTCCCAATTTTGCCTCTGCAAGTATTATATGTAGCACAGATAAAGCTTCTTTGTTAGTGTGGATTCATTAATGGCTTTGATTAAAAAAAGAACTTTCCGTGTCCGGCATCGTGGGAGGACTGAAATGATTCGGGGCCTGTTGATAGGAGCCTAGAAATGAAGAAGTTCAGTAATAGGCCTCTGAAAAATCCCATTAAATTTTTAAATGAGAAGGAAAGCCACTCACTCCTGTTTCAGGACTGTAGGGAAGTCCCTTGCCATCCTCATTCTCCCTAAGAACTGGAAAATGGAGATGTGAGATTGAGGTCTAGGAGTCGAACACTTTAAGTGAGTGTGTTCTTACGTAGGTCACAACAGAGAAAGGATGAGTTAAGGAGAAGGAAAGATTCTTTAGCCAAAAGAACTATAGCCTGATGAAATGTATTAGGGAAGCGTACGTCGACTGGATATGTGAGCAATGCGAACAGAAAAATCACAGAGGTAAACGTTGGCAGGGTTCTTTCAAAGCTATCCAGGGGAGACAAAGCTTTAGCAGATGGACTTTAAGTACTCTCGACTCACTGGCTGACTCAGCGGCAAATCCATCCGTGTGTTCGAGATGGCTGTGTTGCGTTTTCTTACACCGAGTTCATGAAACATCCAGACTTAGGAACTACCCTTGTTATGGTCTATACTTGCCAGTCAGCTTGGTGGATATGATTCTCGGCTACATCTGTCGATCATGTTTGAACAAGGATGGTTCATACTATTCATACCCAAGTAGATTGTTCTGAGAGTGTCTGAGTCTCCTTTTCTAATGTAAGTTAATGAACTGAAATTCTGGTCCTACCCATAGATGGGTGGCTGGATGAGAAGAGTCCGTAGCAAAAGAAGGACCTGCTCCAGGGGTGCTGGCCTCAGGCCCTGGTACAGTCGGAGATGCCATGCCGTGCCCTGAGTGTCTTCTTGACTGGTCTTGGAGCCCTGAGCATTCCAGGAGCAACCTGAGCATTGAGTCTATCCTCTTCCAACTTGTTTAGTCCTTGTATCTGTGCCTTTTGTTTCATTCCTGACTCCTAATTTAGATCTTGTCATAACACAGGACTCTGAAGGCTGCAACTAGAAGAGTGAACACACAGGCTTTAAGCTTTTCATGTTGGATGTAGTTATCTCACTGTTCATGTACATTTGTCTAGAAAGACCATAACCCCATTATGACTTTTGAGCTCATTCTTTTAATACATTTTACCTTTCTCTGTGCTTTCTTGATGCTGCCTTTGCTTGTCTCAGGAGGGTAGCTCCTAGTTGGTCACGTGTTCAAATATGCTTTTGCCTTACAAATTAGATTTTGACACATGCCCTTTGCTCATGTCTTTGGATCTTGGTTCCGTGTCTGTATGTTCAACCTTGCTGCACCTGTCTCAGCAGTGACTCCTGATGACCATATGCCCGGAGCCCAAGACTCCTGTCCTTGGTACTCCTTCCATGGTCCACCTCTCCCTTGCTATCACTCCAGTCTCTCCAACCTCAAAAAATGCCCCACAAAGCCGGATGATTCCTCTCAAGTCACATCCCCCCTCCACTTACAATGTGGATTTCAACCAAAGAGCAGCGAGAAGAATTTTGAGAACCCAATGAAAGAAAGAAATTGAAGCAGAAACCTGGTAAAATAACCCAATAAATCTGGACAAGGCAGTTTTCAGTTTCAGGCGACAATGCGGTAGGAACTGGCAAGGTCATGAGGCTGTGCAGGTGGCCAAGACTTTCGGGAGAAATGGAAGGCACACAAAGGTGTCATGGCTTCAGGGAAGGAACATGTTATGTGATGATCCTACACTTCAACAGTGACCATGAACGCCCTGGGGCCCCCAGGGGAAAATCACTACACACCAAGTTGCGAGTGACCTACGTCTGGAGCAGGGTGTAGATAAGCCACCTGGGGAATGAGCGGGAGTTGCTACAGTCAGGAAGCCTCACTCACACACCTGTTTTCCATCCTCAGCATGTGGTGACTCTGTGGTAACATAACTCCCTGCTTTGGAAAATATAGGTTGATTTGCAGCATATTTTCTTGGCATCAGATTAGGGGCTGGGAGTTCATTTCAATTCATGTGAATTCTCTGGGGTTACATGGATAACAGTGAGTCTTTCTAGTCTGAGGAAATTTCATATTTTCTGAAACTGGGAAATGGACCCATGAAAATGTGGGGCTTTGATTTGTCTAAAAGAAAAAAAAATCTTAAAAAAAAAAATTTCATCCACAGCCTATGCTCCACCAACCCCCTCTCTCCTCCTCGTTTATATATTTTACTTTGGCTTTACTGGAAGCTAATCTTGCTATTATTAGCTTTCAGTCAATCAGAATCCCACGGTGATAATAATGTCTTTGTATTTTGTTAAACAACACAAATATTTTTATAAATGACATATATTTAATGAAAAAAATGTCACCTTTAAGAAGGTAAAACAAGTTGACAAATGTTTCTTTAAGTGAAGCTAATTGCATGGAATATTTTATGACATTTCCATGGAAAATGTTACAGAACATCTCTAGAGGATTTCAGGGGAACTTTTATAGCTATTTCCTGCTCCATCAGCATTTTACAGAATCCAGTGGAAAGCAGGGGTGCTTGCCTCTGCATCTGGTTAGTCATGGGCATCAGTTTCTGTTGGATAATGAAGGAACTGGGGGAACAAACACATTGGCCAAGATTGTCCTGAGACAATGTCAAGGACTCCTGTGGCCGTGAGTAACCATGGGGCTCTAGAACGGACTTGAAAGAGGTCTGTGGGGTTCGATGTGGCAGGGAATGCCTCTCCTTCTTCGTTTCCACAGAGCAGAGCTCATTAAATTGCTATCTACTTCATTATCATAGTCCTCAGATAAAAAAGACCTGGTTGAAAATTCACCTGTATTGTAGAGAGTAGCTTTGTGATCCCTCCCTTTTTTTAATTGAGAATTTTTAAATGTCACTAATGACAGAAAAATCAGTACCTACTATACCAAAGACATACTGTGTGTAAGGGATACAAACAAATATATGTGCAAATTATCTGCTCTAGACATTGATCGTCTGTGGTTGATCATGTAGAGTATGGCTTTGTTCACGTTTGTCTATAATAGTCTTCCTTTAATAGGCAAGGCTCACCATACAGCTACATCCCACCACCATTTCTCTATGAAACAAATAGTAACATATAATTACAGAAGCTCTCATGTTGCCATCTCACGATCTGAAATAGCATTGTCATGTATTCAATGGACTGCACACAATTATGTCCTAACTAGGTAATGATTTTAGGTACCCTGCCCGTATGCGATGTAAACTCTTCAAACCAAATTGGTAATGGAGAGTAATTGGTATCAAGGGCGGCCATCTGACATGCAGTGAACACTTGAATATCTGTGCTATTTGGAGAGAAATTGAACAGTGGAGTCAGGAGATCCCTCTCAGAGGCCCTCTGATGCTCTTGGGTCTTGATGTTGCTTTAAGCTTTGACACTAACTAGATCATGATGTCACTAACACTCGGATTATTCTGCTTCTTGATGTACACCATCTTCACTCATTACCTTCTCTGGAAAGGACACAGAGAGATTAATAATACCATTTCTCACTAACTTAGACAATGTGATTTTATAAACGTTTTCCTACCTACAGTAACACTGAGAAGGAACAGGACAGAAATTATTATCCCGATGACTACAGAAGAGGAAAAGTGCTTGAATGACCCGTTTAGTTCACAGATCTATTTGTGGAAAGGGTAACAGAACCCAGGGATTCAGATTCTAGAGGCTCAGATATTTTCCATTGTCTGGAACATATTGACTCTCTGGAGAAATGTTTAAAAGATGCTCATTTCTGAAGTTGAGGCTACACCGGTGAGCTCTGTGTCTTGGTCCCCCTAAGTCACTGGATGTCATTCCACATGGCCGATGGCCCTCCCCAGTTGCTCATATGTTGTCCTTGTTCACATGGTGGTGTGCCCCCATGATGCCAAAATAACTAATCAGTTCAAGATATTCTTTGAAAAAGTAAAACCAGTAGTGTTTAGTGTCATGGAGACAAAACAACTAGTTGATCTGACTTTTATCCTTTTCAATCAGTGGTTTTAGAGCCCTGCACAAATAGCCGGTCTTTGTTCATTTTAGGAGGTGACTTTCCTCCCTCTCTTCCTTCTCTCTTTCTCTCTCTACTTGTTCTCTCTTTCCTCCTCCTTTCTTTTCTCCTTTCCTTCTTTTTTTTTTTTTTAAACACATTTCATTACTTTTTCCATCCTAGGTAATAAATGGTCATTATAGAAAAGTTGAAATGCAAAGTGTAGAGAGAAGAACAAAATTAAGATGACTGTAGTCATATGGCCTTCACAAACATTTTTTCCAGCATATTTAAAACTCATAATATTCCTTTCTCTTTCCTACAATCAGCTGGCTGAATTTCAGTTGCATGTTGGAGATTTCCTTTGTTTCTAGCTCATTTCTTTATATATATATATTTTAATTTTATTTATTTGACAGAGATCATAGGTAGGCAGAGATGCAGGCAGACAGAGAGGGGTAAGATGCCTCCTGCTGAGTGGAGATCCAGATGTGGGGCTCGATCCCAGGACTCTGAGATCATGACCTGAGCCGAAGGCAGAGGCTTAACCCACTGAGCCACCCAGCACCCCTCTAGCTCATTTCTTATATACTATCTGATCTTTAACCCTAGAGACGCCTGGTTAATTTTCTACAGGAATGTTTTGACATTCTTTTTTTTTTTTAATATTTTATATATTTGACAGAGAGAAATCACAACTAGGCAGAGAGGCAGGCAGAGAGGCAGGCAGAGTGAGAGGAGGAAGCAGGCTCCCTGCAGAGCAGAGAGCCCGATGCGGGGCTCGATCCCAGGACCCTGGGATCATGACCTGAGCCGAAGGCAGAGGCTTTAACCCACTGAGCTACCCAGGCGCCCCTGTTTTGACATTCTTAGATCTGACATGACCTGGCAATGAATCGTGGTATTAACTTATCTTTACTCACTGACTGTACTAATTTTTACTAATTTCACTGATTTTTACCCACTGAATATGGGCCAAATTGGGGAAACGGAGTCATAGATTTCGAGACCCCAGTCACGTGTGGGAATAGCTGAATGACTTTGTTATGCAACACTGTATCATGCCACTCATCCATTCATTCATTCATTCATTCATTCAGAATGTATTAACTGCCTTCTGTGTTGCAGGCATCGTTCTAGGTGATGGGGATATGGTTATTGAAAAGTGACAGGTTGGTTCCTGTCTTCATGGTGCCCAACAAACACTAAGGAAGATATGCATCAAGTAAATCATTACCTGGAGGAGGACATGTGGGAAGGAGAAATGCATATACTGGGCCAAAAGCCAGAGGTAAAGGCTATCATTTTTATGTAGGAGTTTATGCCTAAATCCCATGGATCTGCATATCTCATAGGCTCAGCCGCAGAAACCTCTTCAGCTGTCTGGGTGTCACTGGGCTATGAACTTAGAGACCATACTCCAGCTGATATGATGTAGGAAAGAGGGTGAGAAAAGATTCACTGAAGGATTATCTGAAAGAGAAAGAGGAGGCATTAATCAACATTCGCACACAGGCATTCTCCCTGTAGGGGTCATGGACTGAGTGGGGAATAACTGCCAGGAATCTTGTAGCTCCCACTTTCTCATCTTTTATCTTGTAATTTGAGAAATATGGGCTGCAGGTAACACTCTGTAGACTTCCATCTTATTGACCTCAGCAACATTCCCATAAAGTCGGCACAGATTTTTTTTTTTTTTTAAGTTAGAGGTTCCTATAATTAATTTCTTGATAATTTTGGAGGCCGGCCTTTGATGGAGAACAGCTCTGTGGCAAGCTCTTTGAAGGGGGTAGCAGAATTTATAGCAATTCCAGGTGGTCCCAACTGGAAGAGAGACCTAGAGACAGAGTCCTACCGCTCAACATCAAGAAACTCAGGAGTATATGTTTAAGCAGGTCCTAAGCTAGGCTCATGCTAGGCCTTGGATAAGAACTTAGAGTAATAGTTTACATGGTCGCATATTAAGTTTTGATAATATACTTTAAACGAATATGATCATTTTTTGGAAAACACGGCAGCACCAGAAAAATACTGAAGTGCCCATCAAAAGAGCTGGGTTCTATCTAGTCTTGGCTCCGTTGGTCATCCCAGGACTTTAGGCATACACGTTGGCTCTGCTGTTCTCTGCTTCCTCATCTGAAATGCGAGGCTATTAACTACATGACCTCTCACATCCCCTTTAGTTCCATAATTTTGTGATGTAAGGAGAATCCAAAATATCTTCACAGAGGAGGGGATTTGAACAAGACCGTTCTCCCCACCTCTCTCTCTCTCTCTCTCTCTCTCTCTCTTTTTAAAAGATTTTATTTATTTGACAGAGAAAGAGGGAGAGCACAAGTAGGCAGAGCAGCAGGCAGAGGGAGAAGGAGAAGCAGACTCTCCACTGGACATGGAGCCCAATGCGGGGCTCGATCCCAAGATCCTGGGATCATGACCTGAGCCAAAACCGAGTCGGATGCTTATCTGACTCAGCCACCCAGGAGCCCCAGGAGTCTGCATTTTTGAAGTACCCCAAATGATTCTTATCTGGTGCTAAAGTCACTGTTTCAGGAATATAATAAGATGACATTTCAACATTGTGTGTCAATTATACTCTCATTAAAAAGAAAACAAAAACAAATGGTTAAACCTGTAAAAAAACAAACAAACAAACAAACAATAAAACCAGAGAGTAAAATGATGGTTACCAGGGGATGCTGGGGGTGGGGTGGGGAAAGAGAGTGTTGAGGGTGCAAACTTGTAACAAGTAGTAAATAATCTGTAGAGATTTAATGCCCGTTATAATGAATAAAGGCAATAATATTGTACCGTAATTATGGAATGTGATAAGCATGATGAAATGTGGTAAATATCAGCCATCATATTACATTATATAAATGCATCAAATAATGTATTATACACTTTAACCTTATACCATGTTACACATCAAATTTATTCCATAAAATATTAAGTTATGGGGGGAAAACAGACATTTCATCTTTTCTCCAACAGAGCCACTGTTTTATGTTCTATCCATTTTTATGTTATATCAGTTCTTTAGGGGGAAATGCAGAAGCCTGGGACTCAGGGGACGGTTGTAGACGTGTAGATATGTAACTGGAGAAACTTGAGACCATAGGCAGGGGTGCCTGACTTCACCGGACCGCATGTAAATTTCCGGCAGTGGGATCCTAGGCTGCAACTGTCAAATTTGAGATGCTCTCTCTCGGACTGTAGGACCTGCTCCTTCTGGACTGAGTGAGGATGCTGGTATAGCCAGGGCCATTGGGTAAGCTGAGCCACCAGGACATAGGAGGTAGAGACAGTGGGGATTACGGCATACCTCACTGTATGGGTTTTCACCAGAATAGCGTGTACCAACCAGCCCCACCCTCCCGTGCCTTACTGCAGAGACTGCCTCGATGGTACCACCTTAGAATAGTTGAATCAGACAGTGTATTTGTGGAGAATTGTTAAAGTGTAATTTGTTAAAGGTTTCCCACCTGTTTTCCTGTTTCCGAAGGCCAGAGTGACCTCCAGCAGCTGTGCTGGTGTGTATTTGACACCAAATGCCGATGCCCTTTGGATTAATGGCACTCTCGAATGTGACTCTTTCTTTCCATTGGCTGCATTACACTAGATGTGCACAAAAGACGGAACTGTAGCCAACCCACAGCTGCTTATAGGGCGTGTACTGTCATTTCGGTCAAATTCCTGGACTGTCAGCCACCATCTATCACAAGTGTCTTTCTTCAAAGGGAGAATGGGAAAATAAACTTTGACTTTTGCAAGCAAAAAGAGCAAGGAATGGGTTCAATGATATGAATTTTATTAATTATGCAACTCTTTTGGAGAAGATGTAGAAGTCTGCTCTGTGTTTGGAAACACCAAAGAATTTAACAATTTGCTTCCTGGTTTAAGCAAAACACACCCATATGTTAATGTATGGTTCCTGGTTCGATTCAGGAGTAGTTTCAATGCATTTCTGGTTAAGGCTAAGGTCCCAAGCATTTCACTTCTGCCTCCCTGTGGGTTACATCTCCAAAATGTCTCCCTCAGTTTGGGTGATTGCCAAACAAACAGGCCTTTAAAGAAAGAGAACTTCTCTCCTTTTATTTTACAAACACAGCCTTGTTTCAAAAAAAGCATTTTAGGCAGCTGGCCAAAATACATACAAAAGAAAAAAAGATCAGTGATACAGGGATTTGAGGGATGATTTTTTTTTCCGTACATGTGCCTAGGAAAATAAGGTGGTGGGTAAATGATACAAAGTTATTCTAATTAAAGCTGAACTGACCATCCAAGGACTATTTCACTCTTTGGTAATATTTTAAATAAGAAAACTTCCCATGGGTGCTTATTTATTTATTTATTGGAGTGTAGTGGACACACAATGCTACATTCGTTTCAGGTGTACAACATGGTGATTCCGTCAGTTTATGTGCTGTGCTCACAGTGATAGTTACATCTATCTGGATACATCACTGTTACACTGTCCTTGACTGTATTCCTTACACTCTGCCTTTTTAAAAAAGATTTATTCATTTATTTTAGAGAAAGAGAGAGAGTACACGAGAGAGAGCGGGGCGGGAGTGGGGCAGAGGGAAAGGATGAGGGACAAGAAGATGCGCGCTCAGCGTGAGCACCCTGAGATGAAATGGAGTTGGAGGATTGATTGACTGAGCCACCCAGGTACTCTCAGGTGCCCCCTTAGGCTGTCCCTCTTATTCCTATGATTTATTTATTTTATAACCAGAAGCCTGTATCTCTCTTTCCTCTTCACCCATTCCACCCATGCCCAACTCCCCTTCCCTGTGGTAGCCAGGTTTGTTCTCTATATTTCTATGTCTCATTCTGGTTTTTGATTGTTTAGTCATATGTGTGTTTGTGTTTTTTAATTTTTAGATTCCACTTACGAGTAGAATCATATGGCATTTGTCTTTTTCAATCTGGCTTATTTCACAAAGCATAGTACCCTCTAGGTCTATTTTGGGCACTGATTTAATATCCAGTGACTGTGAGGTCTACTATAATATGTAAATGTCAGAAATGTTGGGTTTTAATTGCAAGATTAGACGATGTAGATATTGTTCATATAGTTTTATTTATTTACTTGGAAAGCTTAGCTAAGGTGCATATTATTATTATTTATACTATTTCTTCCATTCATATAGAAGAGTTCAGGAGTCTCAGGACAACTTCAATGATAATCTGACCTTCAACTTCACTTCAAAAGAAAGAAAAGAGAGAACAGGGAGAGGGCAGGTATAATATGCTTTTATTGGTTTACTTCCTGGTCAGCTTATGCTGACACTGGTCATGGCCTCTTGGCCATATTCCCTTTCTAAAAAGTTTACCTTCGACTATAGCCCTAATGACTGGTGGGTATGTAGGTCTCTTAGCAGCAGGTGCCCATTGACCACAGAGAGTGGATTTGATCCTCGCTGAGCTAGTTGGATGCTCCTAGGAGCTAGGAAACAAGACCCAGAGACTAGTTAGGGGCAATATCAGAACTTCTCATAGACAACCTAATATTAGAGCTCTATTTTTTTTTTTTTTTAATTTATTTGACAGACAGAGATCACAAGTAGGCAGAGAGGCAGGCAGAGAGAGAGGGGGAAGCAGGCTCCCTGCGGAGCAGAGAGCCCGATGTGGGGCTCGACCCCAGAGCCCTGGGATCATGACCTGAGCCAAAGGCAGAGGCCCCAACCCACTGAGCCACCCAGGTGCCCCATATTAGAGCTCTTATAGGCAAATCTCATTTAGGTTTGCATCAAAGTTAAAATCCTTATAGAAGAGGGGCACCTGGGTGGCTCAGTGGGTTAAGCCTCTGCCTTCGGCTCAGGTCATGATCTCAGGGTCCTGGGATCGAGCCCCACATCGGGCTCTCTGCTCAGCGGGGAGCCTGCTTCTCCCTCTCTCTCTGCCTGCTGCTCTGCCTACTTGTGATTATCTCTCTCTCTCTGTCAAATAAATAAAATAAAATCTTTAAAAAAAAAATCCTTATAGAAGAGCCTGGTCTAGAGAGAACAGATGTATGTATCAGTTATGTATTTGCTTCTAACAAATTATCATAAACTTAATGGCTTAAAACACCTTTATTATCTCACATTTTCTGTGGGTCTGGAATCTGGGCATGGGTTTAATGGGGTTCTTTGATTCAGGGTCTCTCACAAGGCCATATTCAAGGTGTCACCTGGCACTGAGGTCTCTTCCGACGACTCCTCTAGGAAGGATGCCTCTCCAGGCTTATTTACACAGTTGCTGGCATAGACATAAGACATAGTTGTTCTCCGCTCACTGCTGCCTCTGGGCCTCTGTTCCTTGCTGTGTGGGTCTCTTCATAAGGCACTTTACAACATGGCAGCTCACTTCAAGCCAGCGAGGGAGAGATTCTGCTAGCCAGACAGAAGTTATAATATAATGCAATGCCATCGCCAGAGTGACAGACCATTTTGCAGTGTTCTGTTGGTTAAAAGTAAGTGATGGATCCTGCCCATTTACAAGGGCAGGGACTTAGACAAGGGCATGAGTGAGAAGACAGACCACTGAGGGCCATTTTAGAGATGTCTGCCACAGAGCAGAAGCAGAAAATTCAAGAAGAGAATAGTGAGGGAGATTGTGAGAGAAAGAAAGCAAAGAAGGAGGAGGAGGAACCACCTGATATGTCTTTAATTCTCACCAGGGATCTGGCTCTACTTCTTAGAAACTGGGTCATATAAAATTCTCCCATTAGCCTTATAATAATGACCTCTTCTAAAAATTAAAGTTTGAATTATGATAAAAAACACTTAAAACTTACCATTTTAATTCTTTTTTACATGTACCATTCAGAAGTGTTAAGTGCCTTCATATCATTATGTAACCATTACTACCATCCATCTACAGAACTCCTTATCTTACAAAATTGAAACTGTACCAATTAAGCATCTCCCCATTCTCTCCTTCCCCCAGCCCATGGCAGCTAACCTTTTACTTTGTCTAAGAATTTGGTTTCTCTAGGTATTTCATGTAAGTGGAATCATACAATGTTTGGCTTTTTGTGGCTGGCTTATTTCACTTAGTAGACTGTCCTCAAGGTGCATCTGTGTTCTAGCATGACAAGATTGTCTTCTTTTTTAAGGTTGAATAATATCCCACTGTATGTATATACCACATTTTGTTTATCCATTCATCCATCAGTGGACACTAGGATTGCTTCCAGCTTTTGGCTTTTCCATCTTTTGATATAATGCTGCTGTGAACATGGATGTACAAATATGTCTTTGAGATCTTGCTTTCCTTTCATTTGGGACTATATCCAGAAGTGGAATTGCTGGATGATATGGTAATTCTGTTTTTAGTTTTTTGAGGACCCACTATACTTTTTTCTATAATAGCGGTACCATTTTACATTCTTACCGATAATGGACAGGAATTCTGATTTCTCCACATCCTTGCCAACACATGTTATTTCTTGTTTTTTTTTTGTTATTGTTGTTATTTTGTTTGTTTGTTTTTAATACTAGCCATTGCAGTGATTTTTGAAATGGTATCTCACTGTGGGTTTGATTTGCATCTCCTAAATGAGTAGTGATGTTGAATATCTTTTCATTTGCTTGCTGGCCATTTGTATGTCTTCTTTGGAGAAATATTTATTCAAGCCCTGTGACCATTTTTTTCCTCAGAAGTTTTATTTTAGAAAGTTTATTACTTTCAGATTTAACATTTAGGTCCAAGGTCTCTTTTGAGTAATTGTATTTTATATAATACACAAAATAGATTTTGTTTTTCCCCACAGATAGATTAGCAATTTTTTCAAACATCATTTATTGAAAGAGCAGTCCCTTCTCTTCTGAAATGCCTTTATGTCTTTGCTTTATAGGAAATCAATTCTCCTTGTGTTATGTTATAATGATCTATTTTTCTATATTTATACCAGTACTGTACTGGCATTATAAGTGGCTTTTTTGGTTTCTAAATTAGAATGTTTTATTGTTGTCAAATTGTAGGAGTTCTTTATATATTCTGGATATTAATCCCTTACCATATACATGTTTGCAATGACTTCTTTTACTTGAACTTGTTTAAATGGGTTTCTAGTCCTTATAAACAAAATATCCTTGATTAAGGCATGAAGACATCAGGCAATTCTTGCTTTTTACTTCAACTCATCTTAGTGTTTTTGTTTTCATCTATTGATTTAAAAAATGCTTGTTCCGTGAAATTGATCTATAAATCTTATTAGAGATTGGGTTGGCTCTTTGGGTCCTCCTATTAGCCAGCTTTGACTTTTAAGTCATGTTCATACATAATTTTAGATTAATAACTAACCTAAGAGTGCTTTGAAATATGTAGACAATGATAAAAGAATTTTTTTTCCTTCATCATACAAAAAAATGGACAAAATTCTCCACCTCATTTTACACAAACAGACCCCATCCAGAACTAAACATAAACCCAGTGACTGCCAAATATGTTTAGGCATAGACCTGTCCCTAGAGAGGATTGGGGGTAGGGGTGGAGACTCAAGAGACTTCAGGGACATGTATATTCCCTGCTTCCAGACTTTCGCTCTTCCCAAATGTCCTCCTATCACCAGGATTGATTTGGTTCTCATAAATGAGAAGTTAAAGGTTTTATTTTTCTTTTCACAGACATGATCACCAGCGAATGCTAAATTAGCTAGCATTTCCAAAGTACGTATAACTTAAAATTATGAGAGGGACAAACCTTTGTTCTCAGATCACTGAAACTCATTGTGGAAGAGTCCATTAAGCACGTTGCTTGCTAGAATAGCGCATATACATATATATGCCCTATATATATAGTATGTTATATATATGTTTTATATATAGTATGTTGTATATATGTTATATATATAAACTGTAATATAATATATTGATATATATTTAAATATATATTTATATATATAATGGGTGAATTCCAAATCCATATGCAGAGGAGTTTCTTTCCAAAGCCAGGGGTGCATGGTGGGGGGCAGAGGGAGTTATTTTAACTCTGCCTCTCCCCACACCCCTGTACCTCTTCCTAGGTAACACAAAGCCCATAATTGAATGATTGGATCTATACCTTTCAGTGCAAGAGAGTCAGAAGGCTTTTCTTTTTTCCTTCCTTTCTTTCCTCCCTTTCCTCCCTCCCCCGCCATTCTAATGAAATTTGCAGACATGGAAAGGAAACCGAGTTATTTATAGGAGTGGGAGGAATGTGAGTGCTAATTGTGCTTAGGCTGTTCCTAAGTGTGTAATCTGTTTGCTGTTAAATTTTACAATCTTTCAACAATATACACATTTTTTTTTTTAAGGAGAGAACTTCATAAATCTGACTGAGAAAAACCAAAGTAAATTATTCTAAGGGTTCAAAACTTCTAGTGAAAGTCAGATTTAAAATAAAAATTTATTTGCAGGATTAACCTCTCTTGTAGCACGGATCTCTCCCCTCTCCGCCTTGATTGGTTTATTCATTTCCTTTCCAGACCTGCAAGGTTTGATACAGCTACTCATGGAAGATAACAGTTTCTGGCCATGAGTCACCATGTACTCACGTACATGCACACACACAGAAAATTGGGTCAAACGGGAAGTTACTGGATGCAAGCATCTGAACAAGGCACTAGGCCTATAAACTCGACACCCAGCATTTCGATAATCGAAGAATGAAGATAACTCCAATTATTTCGTCCAGCAGAAAGTCACCCTGGGTAGAAAATTGTCACGGGAAACAAGATTTTCCCAGGCTTTCCCACCTTGATTGCTTCCCCCTAGTCATCCTGGGAAGCCGCTTCTTGGAAATTAAACACTTGCTAAGAGGAACTAGAAAGATCATAATCATTCTTAGGCGTGTTTTCCATAGTGGGAACGATTTCCTGCTTGAAATTTATCTTAGTGCGACTGTCAAGGCCACAGGGATTAGAAAACTTCTCAAATTACTTTAAGAAAAGATCCGTTTATGGAAAGACCCTAACCTCTTACATTCACAACTGGAAAACCGTCAGGCAGGCAGGCAGCTATGGGGGGCCACCTGGAGCCTCCAGCCCACGGCACATTTCCCTCTCTGCACGTCTTTGTGTCGTTCCCTCTACCTCCTTCTGCTTTTGAGAATCAGCAACACATTACTGACCTGAATCCCTTCTGTTATTTTCCCTGCCGTCTGGTTTCTGCTTGTTGATGCTATTTTATTTGATGCTTTCTCATAGCTTTAGTGTGTCGTGATCTGTCTTAACCCACTGACGACCTCATGCTATCCCTTTGCCTTCGGTTTCTACTGCTTAATTCCGACAGTCACTTAGTAACTTCAGTTAAAATCCTGGGGAAGGGAATCGGATGGGTTTACTTTGACTTTTTAGGCCATTCCAAGCTATGCGGTTGGATGCAGGTCGGTTGATGATTTGGCTGGTTTTGTTTTGTTTTTTAAAATTTTATGTACTTATGACAGAGAAAGCAAGAAAGGGAGTACAAGCAGGGGGATCTGGCGAGGGAGAGGCAGGGACCCCGCTGAGTAGGGAGACCAAGATGAGGCTGATCCCATGACGCTTAGGTCATGACCTAAGCCAAAGGCAGACACTTAAGGACTAAGCCACCCAGGTGCCCAATGATTTGGCTGTTTTTGAGTGTGTAGCCAATTGCTTTTAATCATTTGTGACTTTGGGGGGGGGCGAGGGGGGAAGGAGGAACAGGGCCTGTGATTCACCCAGAGTCCCCTTTTCAGTTGGTTGACATATTGGCTATTTTGAAGGTGAACTCACTATGTTCCCAGAAAGGCAGTAAGTATAAGTCGAAATTAGAACAGTGATGTGAGTCTGATCATTTGCCTTCTCTGAGCTTCTGTTTTCTCCTCTGTGCAAATGAGATAATACTTACTTCTCAGGGCATTATCGTTATCCGGTGCCAACTAACACACCATGCAATTATTTGGTGGCTGAAAACAACACTAAATTAATTTTTTTCCTGCTTCCTTCAGTGGACAGAGCAGTTCAGCTTCATGGGCTGTCACTGTGGGATGTATGAAAGGTCCAAAATTCTTAATGCGTGTGGTTGGCAACTGGAGCTCGCTGCTTCTGGGGAGATTTGCTAGGACCTGGGCCCTAGATTGTCCACATGTGGGCCTCTCCATGTGGCTGCTTGGGTTTTCTTGAAGCATGGTGGCTGGGCTCCATGGAGGAGGAGTTCAAGAGGGCAAGCCCCAGTGGGCAAGCCTGTATCTGTCTCCCACTGCATTAATCTTTCTAATGTCCTGTTGGTCAAAGCTGATCATAAGGTTTTGAAAACTAGGAGAAATGGTTCCCTGGGAATCCCTAAAATCACAGCCTGTTACACAGGCTTTGTCTTATCAACTGAGATAGTTGATGGATAATGATCTTTAATGCACGTGATTGACACTCAGTCAACACTTGGATCTTATTTCTGTTGGAGGAAGTGCCAACAGTTTTGTATCTACAGCATTGAGATATATATATATATATATATATATATATATATATATATGGAGTTTGACAGAGAGATCACAAGTAGGCAGAGCAGCAGGCAGAGAGAGAGAGGGAGAAGTAGGCTCCCAGCTGAGCAGCAAGCCCGATGTGGAGCTCGATCCCAGGACCCTGAGATCATGACCTGAGCTGAAGGCAGAGGCTTAACCCACTGAGCCACCCAGGTGCCCCAACAGCATAGCTATATTGCATTGTACGTTTCTGTGTTGAAAACGTGAATGTGTTCAGTAGAAGCATCATATTATATCATATTTTTTAGAAACATATTTAGGAATTTCTTCCTTCCTAAAAGATATTTAAGGATTCTCAAAAATGCCAGGTGACCCCGAATTATCTCCTTCTCTGAGAGCCGCTGATTCCTTACGATACCTAAGAAAACTACTGTAAACGTGCTATGTCAGCATCAGCATTCGGTGATTCAGAATGCAATAGGTTAGTTCGGACAAGCACCTCACAGAGGGGGCCTGGAGCAGTTCTTAACTGAACGGGAGTAACCCCTCTGCCAGCTCTGAAATCTTCCGATTTTGCAGAAGAAGAGACTGAAGTTTAGAAAGGAGAAGCAATCTGTCCAAGGTCACTGTCAGTGACCAAGCCAGAATTGGAGTCATTATCCTCTGACACGTTCATCCATCAACAAATATTTATTGATTAACACAGTGCCACACACCATGTGAGGGCCCACATATAAAGGAGGGAACAAAAGAGACGCGTCCCTTACTTTGTGGAGCTTACAGTCGCACCCGGGATAAAGATGGTCAATGAGTAAACACACCATCTAATTAATAATCTAAAATTGTGACCTGGGGCACCTGGGTGATGCAGTTGGTGAAGCATCTATCTCTTGGTTTCAGTTCCCCAGGTCGTGATCTCATGGGTCATAGGATAGAGCCCTGTGTTAGGCTCTGTGCTCGGGGTGGTGTCGGTTTGAGTATCTCTCTCCCTCTCCCTCTGTGTGCACCCCTCACTTTGCTCTCTCTCTCTCTCTCTCTCTCTCTCTGAAATAAATAGGTCTTTAAAAAAATAAACAAAATTGTGGTAAGCACTTTGAACAAACCCAACATTGTTGGAAGAACATTGTTGGAAAGAGGGGTTGGTCAGGAAGGGCTTCTCTGCTGAGGTACCGTTTGAGCTCAGTCCTGAAGCAAGAATGAGAAAGAGTCAGCTGTGTGAAGGACCAGAGGACATTACAGACAGAGGGAGACATATTTGTCGAGGTCTTGAGGCTGAAAAGCTTTTGATGTGTTAGAGGAAATAAAAGAAAAAAAAAAAAGGTTGTGTGACTGAGGACAGAGAAGGAAGAAGTGAAGGAATTGAGAGGCATCTGATTAATTTGGAGAGGCAGGAGAGACCAGTTCCCCTAGGCTTTTTAGGTCATGAAAAGAAATGTAGATTTTATTTTAGGTACAATGGGAAGCCACTGAAGCATTTAAGCAACGGAGTGACATAATCCAATTTATATTTTTTGAAAAGCTTACTTGACAAACATTGATTGAAAGCCCATTTATTTGCCAGAGACCATGCCCAATGATAACGTAGCAGAAAATTAACATATGGACCCGGAGGGGTATAAATAGCATAATGGATTGGAGAGTGTGTGTGGGCAGACAGACGCATCCATCAGTGACCACAAAAGTGTGTGAAGTTATATAACAGACTGCTTTGTTGTGTTGCTCACAAAATCTTCCATGGACCTGTCCGTGGCCTTGCTGAAATGATAGACCTAGGAGACTGATGCCTTGGGGCACTGTTTCCCAACCACAGGTGATTCATCCAGAGCGGGTCACCTGACCTAAGGAGAGCCAGTCCACAATAGATGAGAAATATATTAGATCCTTTCTTAAGTATTTAAGCAACAGAGAGAATGTCATCACTGATGAGGAGCATGGGGCCTTGAAGGTAATACAGCCATGAGGCTGCTGTCTGTGTTGGACACTGTGATCAGAAGAAACTGGTAATCTATAAGAAGGGCCAGAAAAGAGGTAGAGAGAAGCAGAGAATGGGAAAAGAGCTTAGAACATCTGGCAGACCTATTGAAGGGCTCCCCAGTTCCAATCTTTGCAACTCTGGACTCACTGTGGTCCTTTGCCTTTGAGGTTGTCTACGGTATCCTTACGGAATATTTGTCTCTCCCCCACCTGCCATACTTGGGTTGGGTCTTCAAGGATTTGTATGCTTTTCACAATCAGAGAAGCAGGAGGAAAAGGTTTCAGGCAGAAGCAACAGTTTGTTCAAAGGCCCAAGAGCATAAACATTCTGAGGGTGAGGTACCTCAGAAGAGGCTTTCAGCAAATACTGTAGAAGACCTCCAGAAGACCACCAGTCTTGATAAGGGGAGCCTAATGAAGAGAAGCTGAGGTTATATTTGACACTAAGCCTCCACTGACAGGTCACATAGTTGGTGGTGATGGAAAAACAGTATATTCTACCCTGCTTCTATGAATTCTTTCAATGATAGAAAACTCCCATGTGCCACAGTTAACATCCAACATACCACCTGGCATTTAATAAGTATTCAGCAAATATTTGAGGTATGATGGTGTCTCCCCTCTCCTGTTCCTCTGCCACTAGTCCACAGCCAGTAATAAACACGGGCTTGTTACAAATTGAAGTCCAGGTTGTGTACTTAAAAGGTAAGCACTGATGCATGCAGGGGTATTTGCAATAAGAAGCTCAAGTTCTATTCCACCATGAGTAATAAACTGGCTTCCAGTTGGCCAGTCGCCATCCTTTTCCAGAAGCCAACTGGCAAGTAGCTCACCCCCATCTCTCTTGGAATTTACAGATGTGTGCTGGACAGTGTGGGAAAGGGTGTTTTACAGCAGCAATTAGTTTATTCCTGGGGTAAACAGTAGAAATTTAAGGATAATTGCCGCAAGAAATTTGTTTCCTATTGTAGTGTGAATAACCTGTGGGCAGCCAATTGGCTGGTTGCCCTTCGAATTTGGAAAATGGCAATTGGCAACTCTTTTGCATTTGTGCCTCGTAGGGATTTGCAGATGCACATTGGAGAAGGCAGGAAAGATGGGGGGTTGTGTTTGTACATCTGTTTGCAAAGCCAGGGATGGTTTTCTAGGAAGGGTTAAACCAGAAGGAGAAATTTTGGTCTGTGTAAAGAGAGAGCTTGTTTCTCTTTAAGATGGGAGTTTCAACTTGAGTGCCAGTTGGCATCTTCTAGACTCTGCTATAGGGCCAACACACATGAAGAGAGTCACTTAATCCCTCTGCCTTTGCTGTTTGCTGCCTGTGACTGTGCTCAGCTTGCAGGAGCCCAAAACAACATACAAATCAAAGACTGTAATCAGCTGGGAGCCCGTCTTCCAGGGCCTTTGATGAACGGACTGCACACCAGTTCCACTTGTCTTCCCAGCCAGTTTGGTTATCTCCCCACATTTTGGTCAGGTGTGGCATTACAGAGACCTTTGTGATTGTTATTGTGTTAGCATTTTCTGAGAACACAGGCACAATAGTTTCCAGCTGGCTTTTGTACCCAGTTTCCCTAAATATGTTACCCACCGCCCCCAAGAGCAGGTTGCAATTTAAGTGTCAACTCAGGCAGCAGCAATATCATGTATTTGTAGAGCCTTTTCTTTTTATGATGATTGTATAATTATGTCTTAGTATTTATGTACTTAAGTCTTATGTACTTATGTACTTAAGTCTTAAGGAAGGCATTCTTTCTGTTGTATATAGTGGGGGAAATTTACTAGGAAAACACACAAGAGGGCTGAAGTTGGAGGTCTTGATTCCCATCACTAGAAATCATTTTCCCTTTCTGTGTGGGGGAGGGGAAAGGTACAATGTCCTGCTTGACTGATCTGCAATCATTTCTCCTACTGACTCTGAGCTCCTGAAAACTAGTCATTGTACCTTATGCATCTCTCACCTCCTAACTGATATCTCTGCATCTCCCCCCAGTCCCCAATCTGTTCTGCATTAATGGCAACTCTGGTCACGTCAAGATTAAAGTAGTCTAATAATATCCTATAATATTCTATTCTTGTGGGGAGAGGGGTATATTATCACAGTCTTTAAGACCCCACTTGATTTTGCTCTGGTCTCACCTCCTAGGTTCTGCTAAATCCATTCTCTGCGACCCAGTCATGATGGCATATTCTTCAGACCCTCAAGTGGATCATGATTCCTCTTGTTGTACAGAGGACCATGGCACATTCCACGTTTGCCTCCTGTGATGTTCTTCCCACTGGACTCCATAATCGCTAACTGCTTCTTGTCTTCCAAATGTTGGTTACACATACTCTCTTCCCTGAGTCTCCACACACAATCACATTACCCTTTTAGACTTTCGCATGGCATCTGTAAACCTCCTTCATACCCTTAATCACAGTCTGTAGTTCTACATAAATGTAAAATTCTTGACTGATGCCTTCCTTGCCCCTTCCATGAGAACAAAGACTCTGTTTCAGGTGCCTTTTGCCCCTGGTGGGTGATTGAATAGAAGCAGTGAGATCTGTAGGAAGATGGCATGAGGATTTCCAAGTCAAGAGGGAGAGGCCACATTTAAAGTTAAGAAGTAGGAGGAAGGGGCACCTGGGTGGCTCAGTGGGTTAAAGCCTCTGCCTTCGGCTCAGGTCATGATCCCAGGGTCCTGGGATCGAGTCCCACATCAGGTTCTCTGCTTCGTGAGGAGCCTGCTTCCTCCTCCTCTCTCTCTGCCTGCCTCTATGCCAACTTGTGATCTCTTCAAATAAATAAATAAAATATTAAAAAAAAAAAGAAGAACTAGGAGGAAAAGGGCTGAGGCAAGCAATTTGAAAGGGGCTTCAATGGAAACAAATCAAGATGAACATCAGTCTTAGTCTGTAGGAACTAAAGAATAAGAAGTAAATTTCAAGTGAACCAGGCTCTGAACTTCATTCTGAAACCAATCAGTGATTTTTGGGTTTGAGGAGGTAGCATTGTAGAGGTAGGATCACTGATCTGCAAACAAATGTGTTTTCTCTTTCTCAGGATTTGCCCTGTTCTAAGTGTGGGTGGGCCAGGATTGGTAGTCCCAGTGGCCAATGCAGAGAGGGTTTTGCCACTGCCCAGAGCTGTGGATGGCTGGGGGGAAAAGTTCCCCTGTGGGGTTCTAAGTGGCTTTGCAGCAGAAGTGATGCTGAGGGTGTGCCTGTACAGAAAAGCAGAAGAAGGAGAAGAAGGTGGAGGAAAAGAATAAGAGAAAGAGAAGAAAGGGAAGAGTGTGGGGAAGGGATAGGAGTAGGAGGAAGTTAACACTTAGGGGGCATCCGTAGCAGAAAAATATCAGGAAAAAGGAAGGAATAAGGACAGAAGAGTTGGCAGAAAGGTGACAAGTCAAGAGACTAGAGCTCGTAATCTTCAAGGGAAGACAAGAGAGACTTAAGAACAAGGGTGTGGTGGAGGAGGAGGAGAACAGAGAAATCGCCCTGAGATTTATTTGGAATGAGGTTGTCTGTGACCTTGGAAAGAGCATTATTATTGGAGTGTTGGGGGATGGAAACCAGAGATCAGGCTGCTGAGATCAGGGGTTCCAAGAAAGTGGGAAGGTCAGAGCGGTACACTTGAGTTGAAAAATCTTTAAATCTTTCAACCATCCAAGGGCGTCGCCAACAGCAAAAAAACCTTGCCTGCCATGGAAGTGCTGGACAACTTGTTCCCTTCTTCTGATCACTGTTCTCAGAAAGCCCAGGGCAATCAGATCACAGCCAGATGTGTTGAGGGTCAGGACTGAGATAGACATCTTGGGAGATGAGGTAGAGGGGTCAAGGGTGTTGTGTGCTAACACCCTTGGCAGCGCCAATGGGCAAGAGTCCATCCTCAGGGATGCAGCAGGGATGGTTCTCCTTGGCCTGACCTGCTGTTATTGTTGCTAGCTTCTCATATCCAGGAGTACTAAATCTATCACAAAGTATTAGACCTGGTGTTTGGAATATAATCTAATTAATGCCTTTTGCTTTATCTGAGTTCAATGACAGAAGAAATCTTGGCTTTGAACATCTATCTCTTGGGCTGTGAGGTAGTACCAGGACAGCAAACTGAGATTTAGGAGGGCTGAGCCTACTTCTGTGTGGACACAACAGTAGGCCTGGAGGGGAAGCTGGGAACCAGCGTGACTTAGGTTTCCCAGCAGTACTTGGGACACTGACACAATCAGTATACGGATGGGTGATAGCTGGGACAGGTACTCCAGTGTAGGGTCAGGGAGGCTGTGGATGAAAAATCTACCTGAAAATCTCCATCAGAAGTCAGAAGCACAGGGAATGTGTTGTTTGGACATTGGGTGGGAGCAAGTTAGCATCTTTAATCTGAATGTAGCTCAGGTTTCTACGGCTATTTTAGTCCTAGGTGAAAAAATTGCTGTTTCACTCCACAATGTTACCGTCATCCTCCACCCGGGAGCACTGACTGTTCCTGTTCTCTTGGTAGAGCTCCTGTACCTCCAGGCTCTCAAGGGGTCTGCCAGAGAAGTGAGGCTCCTTTTTCCCAGAGTCCCAGGCTTCTGTTTATTGGAATCTTCCTTTTCTGCGGAAACCATGCAGATTTGGGAGAATCGGGGCAGGTGAACGGAGACCACCATCTTTGGTTTTGAGAGTATCCTGCTTTTAGCTTTGTTAGAGGGGCAGTGAGAGAATTCTCATGAGTGTCCTATGGGGGTTTCCAGGCCTGACTCTTTGCACCCCATGCCTTCTCATTTATCCTCTTTCTGTCATGCTCTGACACCCAGAGTGAGACAGACATCACACTCTTCTGCTTTGCTGATGGGACCCAGGTCTCTTTCTTAAGTGTAATACTACGCTTAACACAGAATAGGGATTAAATGTTGAGTCTCACCATGACTTAGAATTTTAGGAGACAAGAAGCAAGGGTTTCACCCACCCCTTCTTGGAAGGGTCAGATAAGCAGCCATTCTCAAGGTCTTTTTCCAAGTCAGTCTCTGTTTTGTAAATGCCCTTGTTCAGCCTTGAAGGACAATTTGCAAACTGGTATGGACTGCACAGATAACGCTCAGAAGGATGAATGCTGGAAGAAGTGTGAATGGAATTTAAGGTCACTCTAGAGGGGCTGTTCTGAATGAAGGATCCTGCCGGTGAGTGGTGGAACTGTGGGTAAAGCTCCAGGGTGCTGGTTGTATACTCCAGGTGTCTGTGGGTTTGTGGATTATTAGGTAGAGTTCAGCTCCATTTCTCCTGTAAGTACCCAGAAGTGGGATCTCTTGAAATCGGAAACAAAGTGATAATCAAATTTGATTATATTAGATTTTTTAGGCATTAAAGATAGAGCAGAAGAAAACTGGGGCTTAGTGTGGCAGGAGGGCTATCTTAGATGGTTTGCTCACAACGCTAATTATAATTATATTTATTTAGTGCTTGCTGTGTGTCTCATACCGCCCTAGGGATGGTGTATGCCACGTGTCCTTTGTTTCTTCCAGCAGTGTTATTATTCCCACAGTAGAGACAGCACAAAGGAAGCTAGGGACTTAGCAAATATTATACATCTAGGAACTGGAGAACAGCCGCCAAACTTAGATCTTTCTGCTTCCAGATCTTCTGTTCTTTCCAATGCACAGCCCATCTGGAAAGGAAGTTCACTTTGAGTCAAAGAGAAAATGCAGCTTAAATGCAGATGGGGATGGACCCCAGATACTGGTAAAGTTTTAGAGCTAGAGGAAACCTTAGATGTGATATATGATTTTATGCCTCTGTATTTTGAGGATGCTGAGACCTAGAGACAGGGACTTGTCTGGTCCTGCAGACAGTCTGCTGTCTCCAGCAGCTGGGAAGAAATGGCTCTTGTCTGCCTGCTTGCGACTGGCCTAGGCTGTCTTCTCCAACATCCTCAGATCCCCAGGCAGCCTATTCCTGAGAACTCCCCAACTTTTATATGGAAGTTTAGAAAACTTGGAGCCACTTCAAGTGACATGAGGACAGTAATGCAGGGCACAACTTCTTGGCAGTTAAATAAGAACGTTGAACTAGATGGTAACTAAAGTTCTTTCCCAACCTAACATCACATCCTGAGTCTGAAGTTTTGGCCAACTGTGCACGCTTTCAGAGTGTACAGCTGAGATCACAACAATGGAAATCTGCAAGATGGAAGTTTTCCCCAGAGTGTAAGGGTTTCTGATTTAAATATTTTATCTGCTCCTCTGCAGAGTCCTTCTGAGAGGCCTAAACAGTAAGAAAATGTTTATCCAGGGAAGTGTGGCTGAAGCTTTTATCAAAGTATCTGGGGTTGCATGTAGACCACAAGTACCTAATTAACCTCTAGACTCATACTGTGTAAGACAAGTGGCTACTTAAATGTAAAATAAAATAAAATTAAAATTCTGATTTAGTCATACCAGTTGCATTTCAAGTGCTCAGTAGCCTCTTGTTGTTAGTGGCTTTTGTTTTAGATAGGGCATATATAGAACATTTTCTTCTTAGCAGAAAATTCTGTTGGACAGTGCTGCTCTAGCTTTTGCCAATATACATGGTTCCGAGGCGGGCTTTATTCTTTATTCAAAGAAGGGACTTTTAACTCAGTCTGGAATGTTAGAAAAAGCTTCACAAGAGAAAATGGCAACTGAGATGACTCTGGAAAAAAAACATTCAGAATGAGCCAAGTCGATGGGAAACTGGGTGGCTCAGTTGGTTGAGCATCCAACTCTTGATTTCAACTCAGGTCATGACATCAGGGTTGTGAGATCAAGCCCCGCATCAGGGTCCATGCTGAGCATGGAGTCTACTTAAGAGATTCTCTCTGCCCACCCCCTCTCTCTCCATCTCTTAAAAAAAAAGAAAAAAAAAAAAAGGGGAAAAAAAAAGAAAAGGGGAAAAAAAAAAAAAAGAATTAACCAAGTAGATAAATAGCAGGAGGAAGAAGATAGGAAGAGGTAAAATGTATTCCAGGCTGAGGAAACCAAACGGCTTTGTGGAATTTTAATAAATGTTTTACAGTTCTAAAGGGTAAGTTGTGTGAGAGAGCATGGTGGGGAGTATGATGGAAGAGAAGAAGTGGTGAGATGATAAAGGACCTTCCATATTACTGCAAGTGGTTTGGATTTTCATCTTGGACATGGAGGGGAGCCATTGTTGAATTCTCTGTAGGGATAAATGAGGGATGACTTCGTTAAATTTGGACTTCACATAAATTACTCTAACCAGTGTGTGAGAATGAAGATGAGAGAGGGTATTTTGAGAGAGAATAGAGAAGAAGGTACACTGAAAAAGTGATTGCATTTTAAGAGAAACAATGTGGGGAACCTGGGTGGCTCAGTGGGTTGAAGCCTCTGCTTTCGGCTCAGGTCATGATCCCAGGGTCCTGGGATCTAGTCCCGCATCGGGCTCTCTGCTCAGCAGGGAGCCTGCTTCCTCCTCTCTCTCTGCCTGCCTCTCTGCCTACTTGTGATTTCTGTCTGTCAAATAAATAAATAAAATATTAAAAAAAAAAGAGAGAAACAATGTGTTCCTGAAATAAAGCATTGACAATGACCCTATAGAGGCACATATTGATAGCAACAATTGGTAGGGTGTTAGGAAGTGCTGACTCTTAATTATGGAGGGTACAGAAGAGGGAGAAATCTACAGAGACTCTTAAGATTCCGGTTTATATGACTGTGTGGAATAGGAAGACAATAACCAAGATCCTAAAAGAGGAAGATAGGTTTGGGAAAGAATGATGAATGATTCATTGTGTCTTGAACAAGTTAGGTTCAGATATGCTGCAACTTCAGTTGGAGATGTCAACGAGACAAAAAGACAGGGTCTGGAGTGTGAGTGAAAGAACAGGTTAGTGATGTAAATGTGGGATCATAAGTATTGATGTTGGTTGGATGATGCTCTCTCTGAGGGAGCACATAGACGGAGAGGTATGGGACTTTGAGGAACACCAACATTAAGGGAATAAACAGAGAAGGATGAGCTAGATATTGAGAAGAGATTTCCAGCAAAGTGGCAGTTAAATGTGTGTTAATGGTGTTACAATATTCACAGAAGTAGAGAATGTGTAGAGGAAGGAAGTGGCCAGGAGGGTAAGATGCCACAGATAAATTTAGTAAAGAGAATTTCATTCACATAACTTCAGTGTCTTATGTCTAGAGACTGAGTTCAAATGCCAAGCAGAAAGACTTGGGTCCAAGTAAGTCTTTTATTAGATCCTTTAACCAGGGATATTGAAAGTGTCCCTAAATCCAATGTAAATAGGGCATCAATTTTCTTATTCCACTTTTCCTGAAACATTAATATATTGTGTCCATAATCCTCAGTTTTGGGTCTTTTTATGCATATGTTCCTAAGTATTTTGCATTTGTATGGATTCTTTCCCCTTTAATAGACTTGATGTTTCTTGGGGCTGTAGCCATATGTAATATATATATTTTTTCCTTGTAAAGATCCCTATCCTAATATTCAGTAAAAAGATTTCACATAGTAGGAGCTCTACATAAGAAGATTTGAGACTTTGTTGTTTAAAAAAAAAAAATCTAAGGAATTCCTGCAAAGATCTCCATAAACAACTTTGGGAATTCATTACCATGGCTAATCAATGTAGGAACATTTGTCCCAAGCATCCCCATCCTCAGTGACCCCAAGAAAGGAGTCATAGAGAGCGTGAAAGATGCATTTTTTTCAAACATGCACCTGACCAAGATGAAGGTTTGCCTACTTACCTATTCCAAATTGTAGCAGTAAAGAGAAAAATAGTCTGATTTTTGTACTCAAGATGATAACCAGGGACTGTCAGAACATGCTTGTGTAATATTGTAATCACTAGAAATAACAAAAACATTGCAGTTTAGTGCATACCTGTTCTATCATTTCTTCACCATATACGGGAGCCTAGGCGTTGTGCTAAACTATTAAGTGCTTTATAGCATTTAAGTTTTAAGAGCTATTAACTCCATTATATATGGAAGAGTCAGAGATAGAAAGGGTAAAATCATTCTGATCCTATTCATGTTATTAGTTTTAAGGGAGAACCCCGGCTCTGAGTCCCGGTTCCCTGACCCTGAGTCTCCTGTGGGTGTGAGCCCAATGCTACATGATTTCATTTACTCTTCATGACAATCCAGGAAGGTAAGAATCATCAGCATCCCTTTGCAAATGATGATTCAAGGCTCTGATAAACTAAATAAATTGTTCAAGATCACACTGCTCATAAAAAGTTAAGCTGACTTTCCAATTTAGTTTGTTGATGGAAGATTCTTTCTCTTTGCACTGTGTTTTCCCGGTTTCTAGTGCTCTATGTTCATGAACTGTCATATATTTCACTGATAATAAGGAAAATTAGAGAACTCCAAATCTGACCAGGCCCCAGGAGATGATGTCATCCTTTTCCTTGGTGCCTTGCAAGACTAGAGCTCTCCCTGCTCAGTCTCAAGCTGAAGAACAAGGTGTTTTTTAGAAATAACATTGGCATCATTATAATAGTATTATATGCTCACTGACACAAAGCTGTGAGATATACAAACAATGAAAATTATCCCTAATTTTATACACTAATATTCTTTGTATAATGGAAATATATACTCATTTGTTTATAGACTTTCAGTTATAAAATATTATTTCCCGCATCTTTAAGTATTTCTCTGTAATAGGATTTTCCCTTACATTTTGAATAATGCTCCAATAGGATTGTGTGCTAGAAGATGATCATATCATAGTTCGTTGAAACAATTTAGGTTGTTGTCACTGAGGTTAACATCCTTGGTTAATGTCTGTGGTGATTACCTTATGACAACCTCCCGATGAACTAAATTTCTGGTCGTGGGTAATAACATTTTAACATTTTAAGTTCTTTGTGACCCAGTGGTATACATTAACATGTGGAAGAATGTACATTCTCTTGCCTTTCAGAAAATTGATGCCAGTTGGCTCCTCCCATAGACTTTGAGTGTATCGATTTTCTCTGCTCTTGCCAATTAATGGATGGAAAATGGTGCTGCTTTGTGTTTTGAATGGAATTTTTGGTTACAACCATAGTAGGCTGAATCATGCCCTCCCTACCAATTCCATTGTCTTAACCCTCCCGAACCTGTGAATATGTCACCTTATGTAGTAAAGAGCGGGCCAAATGTATTTTAAAAATCCTTATGAGGGAGGCAGGAGGGTCAGAACAGTAGGAAGACAATGTGCAGATAGAAGCAGAAATCAGAGGAGAGAAGAGGCTATGATGCTGGTTTCAAGATGGAGGAAGGGGGCCATGAGGCAAGGAAGGTGGAAGGGCTCTAGAAGCTGGTAAAGACAAAGAAAGGAATCCCATAGAGCCTCCAGAAGGAACACATTCCTGTGGACCATTTTTAGATTTCTGACCTTTAGAACTTCCAGAGAAGACAATAAATTTATGCTGTTTTAGGTCACTAAGAAACTTGTTTTAGTAACAATAGGAAACTAATAAACAACAGTATTTTTTCACATTTTTTTTTCTGATTTTTTTCGTTTTATTTTTCCTTGACCCTTAACGTATTTTTTATTTTGATGATTTTGGCTCTTTTCTTATAAGTTGTTTTTTAAAGGCTGTTTTTAGGGGTGCCGGGGTGATGCAGTCAGTTGAGCATCTGACTCTTTGGTTCTGCTCAACTTGTAATGTCACGGTCATGGGATCAGGCCCCGTATCAGGCTCCCTGTGGAGTCTGCTTACCATTCTCTCTCCCTCTCCCTCTGCCCCTCCCCCTGAGTGTGCACACATGCTCTCTCTCTAAAATAAATAAAACCTTTAAAAAAAGTAAAGGCTGTTTTTATAGTCAGGCTATTAATTATCCTTTTGTCATGTGTTGTCGATATTTTCTTTGAGTACCCTACAATTTCATTTTAGTTTTTTTGTTTTGTTTTGTTTTGTTTTGTTTTGTTTTCCTTATGGATTTTTTTCCCTATAAGATATAGTAGTGAAGATCCTGGACTGTAGTGTCAGGAAAGCCTGAACTGGAATTTCGGCTCTGATTTTGTGTATGTTGTCTTATCTCCCTGAGCCTCAACATTCCTATCAGTAAATTTGGAAGATCATTGTAACGATTAAATGAGATAATGCAAATAAAGAATTACCATCATGTCTCATAGCTAACAAGTGAGGAACACATATTCAATGTTCGTCTTTTTCTTATTATTATATTATCATTGTCTGACATGGTTTCTTCTTTTGCTAAGTACTTGAGGTAGGAGATTTTGCATTTTACCTTTAGTCTATTCAGTGTCTCCAAATTTTTTTTTTTTTAAGATTTTATTTATTTATTTGACAGACAGAGATCACAGTAGGCAGAGAGGCAGACAGAGAGGCGGGGGGGAAGCAGGGTCCCCACCGAGCAGAGAGCCCAATGCGGGGCTCGATCCCAGAACCCTGAGATCATGACCTGAGCCAAAGGCAGAGGCTTAACCCACTGAGCCACCCAGGTGCCCCTCAAAATTTTATGTAATAAATAACTTGCCATTTTTCAGTCTGTGTTGACTTATTCCCAGGACCAATTATGGCCATCTTCTCATGTCTCAGATGTTGGAGAAGAATAGCTGGTCATTCCTTCCTTCTGGCCCATGGCGAATTTGACAGCTAGTCCCAATAGCCCACTAGGAAGGATGGTGGCTGGTGAATGCTTTGCTCTTTGGCTCATGGAGTGGTGGATGGGAAGAAGAAGGCAAGAAGACTTTTCCCATCATCCTTTCCACTGAGTCTGCAGAAGATCATCTCTGTTTCCATCTGAGTAATGGCAGGTGGTGAAACCACCAATAAGTTCCAGGCTTATCTAACAGCTGGCTCAAAGGTGATACGTATATAAAAATGAGCTGCAATCTGGGCTCATTTACTTTACTTTGCAAAGTAAAACTTTCTAGAACTCAAACATCTGTTAAAAGAACGTGGAATTCTAGGCAATCTATATCCAGGAGCAATTTGTACAACCTGCCAGTGCTTTGTGTTCTCATGATTTTTCAAACAACTTTGCTTTTGGAGGTGGTGGGGGTGGGTAGAAATTAGCAGAAATGCCTTTTAAGAATATTCCAAGTACACTGGGTTTTTTTTTTTTTTTTCTTTCTTTCTTCTCTTTGATTTTGGATCAACATCTTTGGCAGCATTTAGAAGCTGGTCTTCTTTTATTTTTTTAAGAAGGGAAGAACTTCAGTCCAAAGTGTTTTAATCTCTCTCTCAGCAGAATTCTGAGGTCGTCATTACAGAAAATGGCGATTTGGTTCATAATGTAGCAGGCCATTTTCTTCAAAGATCTGTCAGTATTTTTTTTTTTTTTAATGTGAGAAGCACTGCTTTATTATTATTATTTTTTAAAGATTTTATTTATTTATTTGACAGGAAGAGATCACAAGTATGCAGAGAGGCAGGTAGAGAGAGAGGGGTAAGCAGGCTCCCTCCCTAACAGAGAGCCTGATGCGGGGCTCGATTCCAGGACCCTGAGATCATGACCCGAGCCGAAGGCAGAGGCTTAACCCACTGAGCCACCCAGGCGCCCCAAGTACTTTTTTGTTTTGACTGTGAGTCTTATTTGCCCTAGGATCTTAGGGATGTCAGTATTCCTTTGTCTCGGTGTTTCCAAAAACAAACAAATAAACAACTCAGAGCATTATAAATGAGTTCCCCATACTTCTTGTTCCTTTGATTTGAAACGACAATTATGGCATGAGTATGTGAGTGTCATATCAATATTTAGAACAGCTGTTGAATGTCTAATGCCCTAGAAGTTGTGAGTAGAAGAGAGAAAAGAAAGTAGGATTACTCTTCATCCTTACCACGTTAGGGATGTTGTGTGTGTAACACCTGACAGCAGCTGTGGGCATTTATACCCTCTTGTTTCATCTGGAACGCTTTATTTGTTCATTTGTTTAGGACATGCTTGGGAACCCACCTACGGAAATAGCATATCATTCTGCTGGAATGATTTTCATTTGCCCAGAACCCCAAATGCCTGCGGCGTTCTTCCTTCTCCTCCTGCTCCTGGTAGAAATACCCATCCCCCCAATAGATGCTTTTCCCTCCCTTGTCATCTCCTTCTCTCCCCAAAGTGCAGCTTTCTCAATAAGACCACCTCTGAACCTGCACACTTGCAAGTCTTCTTCCTTTGAAAGCTTCAGTGTCAGAATTCTGATCCCTTACGTGTCAGACCCATTCTCTGTATTTTCCCACTCAGGATGGGTCCTTCTCTTTCTGTGGGTGATGTTATCTGGTTTCTCCTACTACTGGGGACCCATCACGATTTCCTCTTTGTCAACTGATTCTTTGCTGTGACGTAGGCTCTGGATCTTTCGTTGCTGGTCTCAGTGTGTATTTATCTACTTGTACAAAAACCAGAGTCTGTAGTATTTGGGGTTTTCCAGTTTTGCAAGAGGTGTGGCCTATGGAAGATTTCACTTGCTCTGCTTGTCAATGTACATGGTGTTTGGTAGATGCATGGACAGATTTGGATTGAAATGTCCATTGTTACCCTAAGGTATAGCTTTACTAAATAAAAGAAAACAGTGTCTCCCCTTTTGCTACTCTTAAACTAGAACACTGTACTATGCCTTTCTTGCAGTTACAAAGGATCCTTATCTGAACTCTATCCTGAGGTTTTAGTCCAACAAGCTGGTTGATAAATCTGAGATGCCCTGCTTATACATTCACTTGTAAGAAAAAAGACAAATAATTCCTTAAGATGTGGCATTCCTTTCCCTCAGTCCCCAAAACAACTTCAGCTGAACTACTTGAAAGCATCTTGAAAGTAGGGTTTCCAAGATCCTATAACCAATAATACCCTTAGACCCCGGCAAAGGGGCTCTTCTGGGCTCTGTACTCAAGAGGGCCATATAATACAAACACACACACACACACACACACACACACACACACACACAGTAAATTTATTAACGAACACACAGGCTTCTTTGTCATTTGAGTCTAGCACTTGGTGTTGGCACGGTGTTACCAATAACCCTAAACATCTGCTCTTGGGACCAATATTGTTCAAGTCCCAGAGAAAAGCTCCCCCATATTTCTTACCATATGTCCTCAAGACAAAAGAATGTGTATCCAGATGCCATGAAGGTTTGCAGATCGTACGTCTGCTGACAGCAGAGATGGATATTGCTTCTTAGGGAAAATTGAGGCCATAGAACAGTTAAATTTAGAGGAATGACAAATTAGCTTGTCAAATAATGATAGTAAGAATGCAATAGATTCTTGTATAAAAAAGTATTATTTCCTAATAGGACCTAACACTTGTTTTCTTGCTTCTCTTCATGTTCTCCTTGGTGATTCGCAAGCTGAGGAATATTTCCCAATACTGAACCATCCATATTACTCTCACATTTCTACACATGTAAATGACATGTGCAGTATGGGATACTGATTCTTTACAATGCCAACTGGATAGATCTTAGAATTGCTAACAGTTTTGTTTTTGCAAAAGTGTTTTAGGATGTGTATTTTCTTGTTACCTTTTTTAAAGAAGATTGACTGATTGATGGATCTAATTTGGGCAGGACGGGGAAGGGCAGAGGGAGAGGGAAGGAGTCCCAGACGGACTCTGTGCTGAACACAGATCCCGATGCCACCAGGGTTCCATCTCATGACCTTGAGATCATGATCCAAGCTGAAGCCAAGAGTTGTGTGCTTAACCGACTGTGCCACCCAGGTGCCCCTCTTTTTACATTTTAATAGATAATCTTGAATCATTAGAAGGAAAATAACTTCTTGGAAGACAATTCATTTTTTTATATTTTACATTTAATTTTTTAAATGAAAATACACCCACATTTGTATATTTTGAATACAATTACATGCTGTATTCTAATTTTTTAGTCCCTACCCTTCATATATTGCAAATTTTGTGAAAGTCATGATTATAACAACATATTAATGAACTTGATGAAATAAAGGCAGGTCTTCCTATAACCTTTCTTGGTAAATTATTTTATAGATCTTCCATTCTTTATTCAAAAAATTTTCCTTATGTTAAATGGAAGTTTTTTCTTACATTATCTTGAGCTATTTCTTCTTATATTTATGAATACACAGATACACACACTATACACATGTACATATTTATGTACGTATAGTGAGCATTACCATATGTATTTTATAAAATGTATCTTACTAACAACATCTTTGAAAGGGCAAATTTGAGAATTGATGTTGATGTTCTCACTTTTTTTTTCTTTTTTAAAAGATTTTATTTATTGACAGAGATCACAAGTAGGCAGAGAGGCAGGCAGAGAGAGAGAGAGGAAGGGAAGCAGGCTCCCCACTGAGCAGGGAGCCTGATGCGGGGCTCGATCCCAGGACCCTGAGATCATGACCCGAGCCGAAGGCAGAGGCTTAACCCACTGAGCCACCCAGGCGCCCCAATGTTCTCACTTTTTTAAAAAGATTTTATTTATTTGAGAGAGAGAGAGAGCATGTGCATGGGCGGGGGAGGAGGGCAGAGGGGGAGGGAGAAACAGACTCCCCATTGAGCAGGGAGCCCAGCGTAGGCCTTGATCCCAGGACCCTGGCATCATTACCTGAGCCAAAGGCAGACACTTAACCAACTGAGCCACCCAGGCACCCCCGGTGATCTCAGATTTTTGTGATGAATTTCTTAGGTCTTATCTCCCTACCACATATAAAAGTATTTCTCTGTTTTTGAGAGGCAAATGTGGGTTCCATGTTGTTACTATTTTTTTATTATTATATTATGTTAGTCACCATACAGTACACATCATTAGTTTTGGATGTAGTGGTCCATGATTCATTGTTTGCATTTAACACTCCATGTTGTTGTTAGACTATCATCAAAAACCTCTATATCTGGGAAAGGCATTTAACAGAAATATACTGGAAATACATTTTATAGGTTGATTAAGTATTCATGTCCCTGCAGTGATCTAAACTCAAAGTTTACTTGACTTACGTGCTACTAAAGACTGTGTGGAGAGCACGTTATCTTCTCTGGGTTGGAGGTTTCTGCTTCTGTCCCTGAAGGACTCCGTCATTCTGGCGGGAGGCTTAGCTGCTCATCTATAAAATATAGAGCTACTGATTCCAATCTACGACCTACCTCACAGACATGCTGTAATGTTTTAATGAAAAGTACTTTGAGCTCTTTGGGGGGAGGAAAAAAAAAAAAGGATCCTCTCTATAAACAGAGAATTGTTACCAAAATGTTCTTTTCATTAGTTCTTTGGATTGTCTTATGAGAGTCCCAGTCTACCTAATGGATGGGGATTTATAGATAGCCATTTGTAAAAGCACATCCAAGTACACTCAAGCATTAAACAAACACAGATGCGCAAATGAGATTATGAAATTGCCCGACAACGGCACAGCCTGTACCTGGGAGTTGATAGGAGGGGCTGGTTTTTCATAACTCTAATTATTCTCACTCTCTACCATACATTTGAGACTTAAACTGCCTGAGTGGGCCAGCATCGAAATTGCAGTCCTTTTATTAAACTCGTAATAGTCCTCCAAGGGCAAGGCAAAATTAGGACCAGATTGTCTAAAACTGGGTCTACACTGGCCTTTAGAGTTTTTAGAGATCTTAAGATCTCTTCTGGATTGTTGCAGATACCACGTAGTAATCTTAAGGGACACACAACTGGTTCCTTGTGAGTCCACCGTATCTCCTTTGCAGTTTTCCATAGATTTATGGCACTGCTCTGGAAACGGGTAAGCTTTTGGAGCACGTGGGACCTGCCTGGGGTCTTGTGTAGACACACATAGTCACTCCCCGAATGGCAACCCCAGAACACAGACCAGAGGACGTTGATCAAAGGTCTTGACTTTTAGGCTTTTATGACTTCCTCCCTCCCTAAGCCCATGAATGACACAAATGAGAAGAGACTCTAATGATGACAAGAAAACATGGATTTGGATTATCCACACTGGTGGCCTCCTCTCCCCCCAATTCACAAACTTGTTGCTCAACCCTCTACTCGACTCTCGCGCACACTGGCCATCTTCTGTTACCATTTGGCAAAGGCTCCCTGCCCTAAATGTTCCTGTCTTGCACAATGGAAATGGTACCCATAAGGTCTCAATCAAATTGTCATGTGAATTATTTTACATTTCACAAGGAAGATAAAAATAAACTAGATTGGGATTGGAAAAACCATTTTATATCATCAACCTCAAGCGGTCTCCATCTGTAGTCATTCCAGCTTGGTTTCATCCACTTTCTAACCTATTGTTGAATCCTCTCCTTGATGGTGACTCAGGCCACCCCTCTATTGCCCAATTCTTGTTACCACTTGGGAGGTTGCTATAGTTGGTTTGTTTTTAATATCTTGCCCAATCTTTCCATTTTTAGTTCCAGACTATTGCTTTTAACCACTTTCAACTATCCCATTCTTTACAGAGTGACACAGTACTGTATACAATCTAGCTCAAGTACTTTTTCTGTCAAATTCCAGCATGGCTGTGTCATGCCCATGGATCCTACAAGAATGGCAAAGAGGGGAATGGTTATACAATTTCTTTTTATCCCCTTAGGGGCCCAGTGCAAGGGAACTTCCAACTGCCATTGCCTTGGTTTCTCAGAAGAGTCCTATGATCCAGGTGACCTTGAATTCTCACATAGCAGTAGAAGAAGTGGAAAGCCAGAGAGCCAAGGTCATGCAATTAGTAATTGATGGTGTTAGTAATTTGGATATGGGTCTGACTGACTCCAAAACTCATCTCTGCCTTTGTTCACCTGTCTCTCCATTGATTTTTTATTTTTTTCTTCTGATCTGGAAAGGAGCTTCTTTCATGGTACCAACTTCAGCAAAAAGCATAACCAATTTAAATTTGAAAGGAGCTACACACAAAGGACTGGGCCCAGGGAGCTGATCAGCAGAAATGAGGAGGATGAGGGATCTCTATCATGAGGCAGGGAGCACTCACTCTTCCTGAAGTGTGTGCCTAAAAGAAGGACCCCTCTCTGCTCTGGCAGTCAGAACAGGACCTGATTCCTAATTGGACTTCCAGGCTGATGAGACACAAGGCGAGTGGGGAGGGTGAGAGACAGACCGCATGTACTCCATCCTGCTTCTAGGGAAGCACTCTCACAAGAAAGGTGTGATAGCCATGTGTGGGAGCACCTTTCCTTAGGAGCAGTGGGCAAGCGAAATATCACTGAGAAAGAACGGTCCCAGGAATATTAGGGAGTTCGTTAAAAGAAACGAGTCTGCTTTACGCGGCGTTCCAAGAAAAAGGTTTTGAACTTTTGGCTTAAATAAAGGATGTGAATATAGTCAGAGGACATTTCGCATGGGCTGTGTTACTATTTAAAGCCTCTGTAGACTCTTATTTAATTATCGTGTATTCCTTGCTTCATGGTTCTTTATAGCAAATATGCACTTCAGCATTTGAGTTGGTCGTGAATGGTTCCTCGTTTGGTGAGAAGTACTCCATTGCCAATATGGACCCGGAGGAACTCTTACTCAGACTCTACTGCAATTCTTGGTTTCATAAACTGCTGCCTATATGGGCAATAGTAGATATAAATACAATATAAATACAACCAGTGATAATAATTTTTTCTCAGTGAAACTTAGCTGTCAGTCTCAATCACGCCGAGTCCCTGAGTATGAGGTTAATATGGCTATTAACAGCCATATTAATAATATATTAAATAATATGGTTATTACTTTCTTAGAATTATTTCTATTCTGCTGTGGGTTTTACTTTAATGAAAATCAGGCTACCATTTTGAATATTTCATTCAACCACAAGATCCTGGTTTTTACCTGGTATCTTCACACGGTAGGGCCTTACTTAACTTTGAGCAGACTGATACAGTAACCGAGTCTAACAATGACAACAACAATAGGAAGTTGAAAAAGTGAGCAGGAACTCAAAAATAATGCTCCTCTCACCACTTTAAATTGCTTGTTTATTTCATTCATAACATTTACTTTCTCAAGTATATTCATCTAATTCAATGAGCAGCTGCATAGATCATTAGGAGATGGTCAGGAATGCACAAATGTTTGCATTCGTCCTTTGTTGTCTCAATTTCATTTTAATGTGATAGAAGTAACACAGGTGTGACCAGTGCTCTTAGAATGGTAGTTCTGGGGCACCTGGGTGGCTCAGTGGGTTAAAGCCTCTGCCTTCAGCTCAGGTCATGGTCCCAGGGTCCTGGGATCGAGCCCCGCATCGGGCTCTCTGCTCAGCGGGGAGCCTGCTTCCCCCTCTCTCTCTGCCTGCCTCTCTGCCTACTTGTGATCTCTGTCTGTCAAATAAATAAAAAAAAAAAAAAAAAAAAAAAAAAAAGAATGGTAGTTCTGGGCTCCCGTTCATTCTTTCTCAAATCATTAAGCATCATGGAGCTTTAAAGCCAAGTGGATGAAGTTGAGGTTCATCAGTCTGAGTTGATGGACTGATTTCCTTCCACTACAACAGTTGACTTCTCAGATATTCCAGATTTTATATTATTGTTTGGTGCAAGAGACCTAGACTTTAGTTAAGACTCCCAGTTAAGACTCCCAGCTCAGGTCTTGATCTCAGAATGGTAAGTTCAAACCCCCCATTGGGTGTGAAGTCTATTTAAAAAAAAAAAAAAAAAAAAAACAGAAAAAAGGGAAAAAAAAAGAAATAGAAGCAGAATGAATAAAATGAGCCATTTATCCAAGTAGCTATGAGTATCACCTCTGGGTTTCTTGGTTCCAGAGCTGGTCTTACTTATTTCCTTCCGCATAGAGCCAGTGTCCCTCTCTTCCTCTGGATAAACCTGACCTGAGAAGTATTAAAATAAATGTCAGTTCCAATTCCACCCACCCAGCATAACCTGTGAGGCTTCCTTATTCCATTTTCCATTTTGGGTGACCTAGAATTTCCCCTGCATTATATAGTTTTCCCTACTGCTGTTCCTCTGTTCCATGAATAGGGTTTCTATGCCTCATGCCACCCCAGGATTTCCTACACGTTAGAATGTCCTCCTACTTGATCTTGAAACTGTCGGACAGATCCCTTGCCTAAGATGAGACTAAAAATTATGATAAATTTGGATTTAGTCCTTTTCCCACCACGCTGCTTACTCTGGTTCTCCTGCTTCTCTACTTCCCTCCTCCCTTCCCTCCCCCATCTATTTTCACCTGTCCAGCTTCAGGACATCTTTCTCCTTCTCTCCTGTGGCTACTCCACAGCCCTGGCTTACTACATCCAATGTGTTCATCACACACTGATCTTGGCAGCAGGATAAAACCCGAACAGACATTCAGCGTTCTTGTTCCCCTTACCCCGAGAGAAGATCACTGTTAGTAAGGTTGCCAACAGCAAGAACAAACATGATTTGTTCGTATATTAGGCCAATGTGTATGGGAAGACAGTACCCAGCAGGCAGCATGTTATATATGAGGCAAACAATGATGAATAATGCACAAAAAATATAATCATCAAAGCAGAGGCATTCCTCTAAGAATGATTTGAGGTGAAATTCAGAGTCGTTATTTATAGACCTAGACACCGAGTACTGAAGGGGAAGGGAATGAGGTATTTTAGAACAAATATTTTTTTCTAGGAAAGAAGCGAGAAAGGGCATGTGGGGAAGGTCAGCTGAGGCTCTACCATGCAAAGGAAGTCATAGAGGATATGGGTATAAAGGACTTTGGAAGGGTGGAAACTTGGAAGTTCCAGAACGGGGAGGGATCGGTAGAGAGATGCGGTTAGAACTGAAGCTTGGAACGAGCACAGGCAAAGAATGTACTCATGGCGTGTTGGGAAAGATGGATGAAAGAATGAGCGAGATGAAAGGAAGGGAAATTGAGTCATAGTGCCGCGTTCCAAGCATTCACTGCTAAGGGGAACTGAGCAAACAGCAGAGCTTGAAATGAACTCATGACTGGGTATACGCTATGAAGAGTGAAACCCCTTCCTTCCAGTTCCTGTTTGAAAATATAAACAACATGCAAATTCAACTAGAAAAGTTTTGCCTGTGCCACATTGAGAAACTCTATTTCCTTTGTTGTTGTGACTCACGTTGGGACTATTCTTACAAGAATGTAATTTGTAGGGATGGGCAGACCTGTTGGGAGAAAAACAAGAACATCTCTGGAATGTTTACCCATTCTTTTGAAAGACTCTCTATTGGTTTTGGTTTGAAGGGGAAAAGATCTCAGATATCAGAACACAACTGGGGTGAAGTCCATGGAACATCTTGAAATAGGTTAAAGAAGCAACAGGTAGTACTCAATGACTCAAAATGCTTTCTTTCCCTCAAACCTTACCCAAAAGACATCTAAACTCAGAGAAGGGTAAGGGTGAAAGATGGTTTCAATCGGGGAGTGTTGGCACAGAAATAGTAAGAGCAGACAGCTCATGGTTTGTGTTAGCTGCGTGGTGGAAAAGGAGATGGTGAGGATGAGTGGTAACCATGGCTCACGTCACATCGTAGAATCAAACCCTCTGATTCCAACAAAATGTTTTCATGGCACAGGGTATCTGCTCGAGAGGCTTAGATGTGTAAGTTTTGGGTACTGCCTGAAAATAGAGCTTTCACAAACCTAAAATTGACCTTGACAAATTTGGATTAGACAGATGAGAAAAACAGATAGTGAATTCTCTGGTTCTAAGTTTACAGACTCCGTTAAAACACTGGTGACCTGTTTTACCCCTTGTTCTGTTTTTGCTTTTTCTTTTCTTTTATCTCCCTCCTTCCCTTCCTTTCTTTCTTCCTTTCCTTCCTCCCTCCCTCCTTTCTTCCTTCCTTCCTTCCCTCCAGCCCTCCCTCCCTCCTTTCTTTCTTTTTCCTTTCCTTCTTCCTGTAGTATTGGCTTTGGAACATTTAATCCTGACATCCTTTCTAAGGGGTTACATTAAAAATGAGGAAAAAAAAGTTTTGGCAAAGTATATTGACATTTCTAACTTGTCTATCTTCTGTCTCTGGGTAGAAAAGTCTGAAGTAATGGAGGTTCTTTAAAAAGAAAAGAAAAATTCAGTGGTAGAAGGGGTGTGTGTATGTGTGTGAGAGAGACAGAGAGAGAGAAAGAGAGAGAGGGTGAGAGAGAGAAAATGATTTACCAGAATCCAGCAGACTATTCAATGGTAGAAGGTGTGTGTATGTGTGTGAAAGAGAGAGGGAGAAAGAGAGAGAGAGAGAGAAATGATTTACCAGCATCCAGCAGACTCCTAGCTGCTCCGGGAAATACACGGGTCCATTGGGAGCTGTGTCTGGGGCCCTCTGAGCCAAGGGGGTGGAGACAAGGCAGATGGTATTTTGAAGAGCATCAAAGCAATACCACTTTATCTGTCTTATTTTGACTTCTGCTTAAGATTTTGTTTCCGAAAGCAGTCACACTTAACAAAGGAAAACATTATTGGAGGAGATAATACACAGGCTCTCCTAATTCCTTTGGAGAGCCAACAGTATTCAAATATGCCCAGCCTTTCCTAAATGTTCTCTTTATCTTAATGAGTAAAGTTAATAAGTAAATTTGTGGTTGCCAGTGCTTTATAGGAGGTTGATTCTGAAGTGCTCGATTTCCCATTTGTGACACTGTAACTTTAAATAGACTTATGTGGTGTACAAATGATTAACTTTGGAGACTCTCTGGGAAACACGTCAAAGAGACATTGAGTCATCCTCTCAAAGAGATGAAACCAGATAGACAAGAGGTCCTAATGACTGTTCAGAATTGACTTGAAATTTATACTGAGGACCATGGACAGAGAACACGGCGGGTCCACGTATGAGCCCCAAATCAAGAGTCACAAGAACTAAGTCGGAGATATTGGAATTTCTGCCGTAGCAGCTTCTCACATGAGCAATTCTATGATCAGATAATAGCGGGAGACACATATTTAACAATAGTTAAGGATTTTTCTAAGCCTGGCAGGGAAGACCAGGTGGCATTCAGATAGAACACGGGGGAAAGTCTTGTGGCAGTCAGTGGCTTGGAAGATTGATATCTGCAAATATGATTTTCTTCTCTCATTTGTAGGTGGGTTATATTCCTGAAGGAAGGCAGACCTCTCTTTTATGATCCTTGAATTGGTTTATGTTCACAAATTTTATTTTCCCAACCAGATTTCAACTTCTATGAGCATGAGGAAAGCCATATAATTCTTTTATATTCCTTCATAGTGCCCAGGGTAGGGACAGGCATGTCGTAGTTGTTAAATCATCTTTTCGCTTAATTTATTTAAATGGAAAAGTTGGGTAATTGAATTGATGACTCAGTTAATTCACAGTTCTAGAAGGTTAGACTTGTAAATTTGTAAAAGCCTCTCAAATTGTTTTTTATCATGCAATGAAAGTGAATTGCATATTTTTTTTTCAGCCGTTTGTTTTGCAATCCGAATTTTTTGGACTTTGCTTTGAAAAAGGTTGAAATGAAAGGCATGGCAATGAATCAGCAAGTTAAGAAGGTTAACAATTAGTCATAACTTTAATAGATGAGACAATTACGCCATCTCTACCTTTTAAAAATAACCATATTTTTAATTAGATTTTAATCATAAAGGTCAGAGGTAGTGTAAGTTTAGAAAATCAGAAACACAGACTGTGTTGGCAAAACGGCTTCATCTCATATGAGTTAGGTTGGCCAAGTTGACTAAAACAGATGGTGAGAGGTTTTTGTTCCTTCAGTGATCAATTGATTGCATGATTTTGATGATCTTTAACGTTTTCAAGACTAGGTCCCAGAACTCGGGTTCATAAGTCCTGCTCCCATTTCTTTGTGCCTTAAAATAGTCTGTGAAATATGGATTGCTTGCTCTCCCACTTCAACAAAGCACAGTGTGGCAATTCAAAAAGCTTGGAACCTCAGCTTTGACTTTGCTTTGACTTTGACTTAGCTTCTGCAGAACATTAGCGTACCCACTTCCTGATGTAGATTTAGATTGTAGTGGGCGATTTAGTTGGAAAGTACTAATCCAGACAAAGACTCTTGTCTTCAAATGATAGCCGCTGTTCTGGCTACCTGTTACCTCATAAGAACAGGGTGGCTGATCTGTATGTACTTTATGATGACTGGGGCTTGAGGTGGGGTGGCTTTCAAGGCTGAAGTTTGGTGAGATGGGTAGCCTGGAGTTTTGGGTAGGCTATTGGTTGGGCTCACTTCCTTAGTTCATCTCTAAACACATCTGCTAGCCTGGAATGTCTGTCTTCTTCATTCACCTGTCTGGAACTTGGACTGGGATGACTGGAATAGGTAGCGCCAGATAGGATGAATTTCCATACCCAACCCCACCCTTCTCCTCACTTCTTCTCCCATTTTTGTTTCCCCTTTCTTTCTCCTCCCTTCTCTGTCTCTTCTCTCCCCCTCAATCCCCTTCTTTCATGTGACTTTTCCACGTGACTCTCTTGGGTTTTCCTCACAACAGGGTGATCACAAGATGCTCAGACTTCTTATCTAGTGTCTGGTTTCTTCCAGAAAGGACTTTCCAGTGGAGAGGGTGCTAAAAGGCCCAAGTGTAAACTGAGAGACTTCTTATGACCTCATCTCAGAAATCCTGGGATGTCCCTTCAACCTCATTTTACCACTCAATCAGACCAGATTCAAAGGGATGGAGGGAATAGACTAATGGGGTTGGGCATTCATGTATGGGAAGGGAAAGAATTGATGGCGTCCATCTTGGAGATGATCTATCATGTTGCCTTTAATTTGTGAACTAGATTTCTGTAATAGAGCACTTGTTCCCACTTACAGGCTTTTCAATTTGTTTGTTTGTTTGTTTAAGGTTTTGTGTCCCAACTATGAGTGCTTCTATGTGTGCATCTTTTTAAAGCACCAGCATCATGGGATCAATCATTTATTGGTAATTTTAATTTTACATACTGATGCCAGGGATGCTATTTCAAACTTACTTCAGGTTCAGATTCATGAGTATGAAGCAAGACCCTTGATTTTTCAGGAACTTTGATGTCTCAACTTCTTCAATAATGCCATTTTTCTCAGTGATTTCTTTCAGGGATTAATACTGTTTATGCTAGGATATTTTGAAGGCTAGTAAATTGAGTTGTACCACACTTGGGAGCTTTAATTTTTCAAGCTCAGTGGTGTTCTGCTAAAGTAAGGAATTGACCCAATTACCTGATTCATTTGGACTTTAAATGTGTAGAATAGACATGACCAGATCTTATAATGTCACTTGACTCTAGTTTGATATTAAGAATGTATGTGTCATTTATGATGATTTCCCTTGGCAGTTTGAATTAAATTATCACATGGTTGGCTCCAGGGACACTTTGAGTCCTTCAAAATTGGTCTTTGATGCTTTTATATTTTTCTTTAAGGATTTTTCCTTTCCCAAGACATCCTACTTTTTTGGCTTTCCAGAACCCCTACTAGCATTCTCTTCTCATCCCAGTATAGACCTATGTAGGAGGTGTTTGTACTCACCACAACCATAAAGATACAAGGCCAACCATTATGTCAATGATAATTTTAAATTGGTATCATCCTGGAAATTCTGGGAATATTGCTTCTTTCCCTTACAAGTTATAGAAAATGTAACACATATTAGTGTAAGCCAAAAGGGACTATTTGTATAGGACCAGGACTAACTTATTGGAAGGAGGGATCCATGTCTTGTTTCTGGTTTCTCTAGATGTCTCCATTGTCAAGCCATTGTGATGGCTACTTTTCCCACATGATATTCAGAGAAATATTGAAAGGAAAGTCTTCTTCCCCAATAGCTTAATAGAGTCCCTCAAATTGAGCCCCCATAGAATTCAGGTCAGGTTCTCATATGAATTTGGAGCCTGGGACATGGAAGGCGCTGATTGCCTTAGGCTGGTTGTGGGGTTTACTTTTGGAGCCAAGGGCTTATATAAGGTCTACCAGAAGCATGAGGACTGAAAGCAGGAGAGTATATTCCCCTCAGAGCAAACACAGGGTGCTCCTCCCACTAGAAGGGGAGTGGATGGTGGGCAGCGACACCGACAGCTATCATGAAATAAACATGGTCATGTCTGTCCTTCCACCATTTTAAATTTCTTCTTGGTAATACCCACCCTACTCCTTCTGCCTGCCCTCAGCACCTCCGTTTCAGTGAGTTGTCAATAAAAAACAAAACCATACAGTGGTGGTTGGTCTTTCTCCAAATCTTCATCTCTCATTCTCACATGGGTCTAATGGAACACTTTGTGTGTGGCAAGCTCAAAAAATACTCTCTGCAAAAATAGCCCCTTTTGCTCCTGTGCCATCTGCATTTCTTCTTTTTAGTATATCCAAAATATAAAAGCTCTCACACATTTACACAAATAGACTCCTGAGATTATTCTCATTATTATACACTAATTTCCCTTTATACTCCTTGGCTTGAAAAGAAGGATTAGAGGAAGGAAATATGGGGAGGAAGAGAATAGCAAAAGTGATGAGTATTGTAGAGAGTAGAAAGCCAGCCCTTCTGTGGGCTCCGGATTGCATACCCCTCTTATGGGAATCAGACGTGATTAATGTCTCTTTTATAGGCTTAAAGTCCAAACTAATCAGATAATTGAATCAACTCTGTGCTCCATTTACTGTCCTTATAAGTGACAAATAATGATTCTTTGGAGGACACTAAGGTAAATATATGTTTGGAAAAAGGAGATAGTTGATGTGTTGCCTCAATTAGCCTCTTTAATGTAATTTCATGTAACACCAGCTCTCATATTTGCAGTTTATATTTTTAATTAGAAAGAAGACTAAGGGAGGATTTGCATATAAAATTCCATCTTTATAATGTGAAATTCATATATCTTTCTATCTAATATAGACCATCCTTACATACACAAAAGTATAATTCCATCAGGACTGCTGACTATTCTGAGGCAATTATCACCTTTTTTCCTCGTTTGACTCAACACCTGGAAAACCCATATTTCCCAGGAAATATATTCCTGAATAAAGTAGTAATCATAATTTTCTTGCATTATTTATTTGGGCTAGCAAAAAAGAGACTAAAGTAGGAAATATAAAAGCCTACAAACATTTTATATTTCAGCAGAGATGTCATGGGAAATAAACACTTTGCAGTACTTCATAAATTATGTGCTCCCAAGTCTATGAAAATTTTGGCAGCTGGAAGAAAAGACTGTCCTAGAGTCCCTACAGTGATGGCCTTTTTGCTCAATGGCATGCATTGCTGTCTGAACATTTGGAGTAAACTCTGGGGTAGGGGAAGCATACAGGTGTGGTTGGCAAAGAGAGGAGTGTGAAGCAGAAGGGTATTTTCATTTATTGAACATCTAGAATGTTGTGGATACTGTGTAGATAGCATCCCCTAAATCTCATAAATTTATTACAACAACCCTGAGAAATGATTACATTCATTTTATGGTTGGAAATCCATGGCTCAAGTAAGTTAAAAACCTTGCCCAAGGCAAGTTAGTAGCAGAGGTATGATTTGAAGTAAGTCTTCTAACTCCAAAACCCCTATCTTAGACTCGCCTTTCTGGTTGCGTGGCCAACGTTGTGCCCTTAAACCCTGGCATCCTTTCCTTTTTTAAACATCACTAGTGTCTTATCTGACTCCGGTTGACTTAGTGTTGTCTCTTTTCAGGATTCAAAGCATTTCCAAGTAGTTTCTTTCAGCGGCGTACACAGCTCTCTTCCTGCCCCTGAATGGAATCTTCAGGTCCCACTCTTTGCTCTTTTGTTTTCTTATGTTAGGATGTTAGGAGGAGCTTAGGGATACCTGCTTTGTCCCCTGCCCAAGATGTGATAGCTCAACAGTTTTACTTTGAATGAGACAGATTATAGCTATAACTGTGTCTGTAACTATATCTCTACCTAGATGTAACTATAACCATAGCAAGAACTATAACTATATATTTTCCTACTTTAACTACCAGTACTACCCAAGTCCCATAGGAGTGAGGAGAAATCAGGTGGCCCTCCCTGGGAAAACCAACTCATGACCTGCGTAAGTTTTCTGATGTCATGAAGTTTGTAATCCATGTAATTCAATCGTATCAGCAGCACAGGATGAAAAGAGAAACATGTATTTACAGCCAAATCAATGTGTCATGGTCTTTCTTCTAAGACATTCTAGAATATTCAACATAAACCACATTTACATTTCAGATTGTACTCTGAATACCCCAACGGTGTGCCATGTTGGTGTACAATGAAAATCGGGTCAGATTTCTAGGAGTCCTACTTACCTCCTCCCTTTTTCTCAGACCCAACATCAACGAATCCAAAGATTCATGGTATCTGCCCTGATTCTCTTAGTAACTCAGTAACTTGTGGAATTGTGCAGTAGTCTCCCATCTAATCTCCTGGGAAATTCTTATCTCTGTTCTGTTCTTATCTCCCTCCATCCTGTCTCCAACTGACCTAAACTGCTTGAAACATTGAAATAAGATCCCAATTTTCTCTTCCTTGGACACTTCCATAGTTCTCAGCACTGATGGTATATGCCATCCAGTGCAGTCTGGCCAGATCTGGTTCCCTGCCTGGTTTGTGACCAACGCCCACTTGCCCTCTTGACTCCATTCACATCAGCCTTTTTTCTCTGTCTTAAATCCATGACGCTCATTCCTGCCTTGTGGCCTTTGCACTGGCTGTTCCCTCTACCTGGAAGATTTTTCACCTCAGTCTTTGTGTGTAGGCACCTATTCCAATGTTACCGCCTCACAGAAGGAATCTTTGGCTATCCCCTGTAAAACTGTCCTCTCCAGCCTCCCATGGCTGCTCTCTTTCCTACCTGCTTTCTTTATTTTCACTTAAACTTTTTATTTTGAGTTAATTTTAAACTTAGAATCTGTGAAAACGGTGCAGAGAGTTCTCTACATCCTTCCTCCTGTGTCCCCTAACGTTAACATCTTACCTAGGTTGAGTGTGATCAATGATCACGACCTCATGATATTGTTAACTAAACTGCAGATCTTATTCAAATTTCACTAATTTTTCACTAGTGTCCGTTGGTTTCTCCAGGATCCTACTTTATTCTTGTCATAGCACTTATTGCTATCTGGGATGACCTTGCTTGTTTGTTTTTATCGGCTGTCCATCTTCCCACCAGAATTTAAGCTCTAAGGATAATGAACTTGTCCTTTTTATCACCAGGTTCTCAGTGTTTAAGAAATTGCCCCACATGGTGCACCTGGGTAGTTCAGCTGGTTGAGTGACTGCCTTCAGCTGAGGTCATGATTCCAGGGTCCTGGGGTCAAGCTCCTCTATGGGTTCCTTGCTCAGTGGGGAGCCTGCTTCTCCGTCTCCTTCTGCCTGCTGCTGTCCCTGCTTGTGCTCACTCTCTCTCTCTCTTTCTGTCAAATAAATAAATAAAAAATCTCAAGGAAAAAAAGAGAAAAAAAGAAATCGACTAACATGTAGAAAGTGCTACATATTTGTCGATCAGAGGAATGGATGGATGCTCCTGGAAGGCAGAGCTGATATCGCCTGCATGTAGTGTCATTACTTCATGATGATTTTTTTTTTTAAGATTTTGTTTATTTATTTGACACACAGAGAGAGATCACAAGTAGGCAGAGAGGCAGGCAGAGAGAGAGAGAGGAGGAAGCAGGCTCCCTGCTGAGCAGAGAGCCTGATGTGGGGCTCGATCCCAGGACCCTGGGATCATGACCCGAGCCAAAGGCAGAAGCTTTAACCCAGTGAGCCACCCAGGCGCCCCTTCATGATGAATTTTGATAAGAAGCAAATGCTCATGGAGCTGAAAAGGAAGTGATGCGAGGAAGGATAAATCTTCTGCCTTTGTGAGAAGCTGCAAACTTTTCCACTGTTTCTGAATGCTTTTATGTCCATCAAATACTTGGCAGCTGATGATGGAGAATGAGAATGTTCTAGTAGATTCTGGGTTCCCAGATTCCACCCATCAATGGTAGGAGGAAATGCTAACTGTAAGACTAACCACTGTTTACAGCAGTTACTGAAAATCCTGAAGAGGCTGCCAACACGGTGGAAGAAAGTTTGGATCTGGGGAGTAAAATACCTGTCTTTGGCTAATCCTGTGATCCGTGAAAATTTCAATGTGTCTAGGCAGTGATACAAAGCTATAATCCCCTTATAACCAGGTATCACTGAATATTTTCAGGAGATTCTTTGGCTTAAATCTGGCATTTGTTTATTATGGAGTGCAAAACGTCGTCTAAAACTCGATCATGATTTCTGACAAAGTGTTTTAGCTTTTTTTCTTCCTATAAGTTAAATAAAACAAAAAATGTTCTTTTGTTTTGTTTTAAAGATTTTATTTATTTATTTGACAGAGAGAAAGAGAGAGAACACAAGCAGGCAGAGAGGCAGGCAGAGAGAGAGGGGGAAGCAGGTTCCCTGGTGAGCAGAGAGCCCGATATGGGACTTGATCCCAGGACCCTGTGATCAGGACCTGAATGGAAGGCAGAAGCTTAACCCACTGAGCCACCCATGCCACCCTCCCCCACAATGTTCTATGTGTGAGTTATTAAGTGTGACTTACATTCAGAAACTCAGTTCTTGATAATTAAAAAAAATATGTTGGCTTTTGTACAAAAAGACACAAAGGAACAAAACAAGAATGCCTCTCTATAAAGAAGACACACCAAAGTTATAGTAACATTTACTTTTCTTTGCTAGAAAAACATGAATCACTTCACAAAATCTGCTATTTAAATCATATCAAATTTAAGATTGCTTTCTTTTGGGCTAGAGGAAGAATTTTAGACATTTCCTATGAGAAAAAGAATTATTTGTTTAACCACCGTGTTAGTTTGTCCAGTCAGACTTGTGTTACATAAAGAAGGTTAACCAGAGGTAAACTGTGTAGCAACTTGTGCTAATTATTGTTTAAACATGTACTGATTCTCAAGCAAAAAGGAGATTTAACATTTTGAAAGAAACTGGTAAAAATTTTTCTAGTGAGCATCTCTTAATCTGATAATTTTTGCTTTGCCCAAAGAATGCATATTATTGAACCTGGGATTTCCACCCCTCCTACAAGCTCCTCAGCCCCTCCCATGCTTCTAGCACTTCCCATAAGCAGGGTGGGTTTGATGGGGGTGGTGGAGAAGTCCATACATATTACTGGATCTAGTGAATTGGAAGAGTGTCTAGGCAAATTCTACGTAGGATTTTTAGCTAGACTGGCCTTACTGGACGGTGGTGCAGTGTCTCCCCACTATTTTCTCCATGAGAAGAAAACTCATTTGTGGTACCTTGCTCTTTACATGTGATGGCCCCAATTACTAAACTAAACCTTGGATTTGCTCCTCGTCAAGTATCCAGCACCTACTTTTGTCCATTTGACTTTCAGAGTATTTTCCTAGTATTTGATTCGCTTTTCTTGCCTCCTCTATCCCCAACTGCTTTGAGGCTGTGCTTCCTAAATTTGTCTGTGTGAAGAATCACCTGGGGGTGATTCTAAATATATCAATCACCTGGGGGTGATATCTAAATATATCAATCACTGAGTTTAAGCCTATTGAATCAGCATTTTTAAAGAACATATCAAGAATGGGTGTTTTCGAAAGGACCCAAGATGACTCAATTATATGAATTACATAAAAGCCGCTGTCAACTTTCTTGTCTGAATTATTGCAAAGGTCTTCTGTCTGGTTTCCAGCTGTATCTCCAGTCAGTTCTCCAAATGGCAGCCAATGGGTCCTGTTAAAAAGTTAGGTTAGGTTGGTTCTCTTCCTCATGCTTTTCTGTCTTACTGAGTGAGTCAGGTGGTCCCTAGGATAGATATCCTCCAAAGCCAGTGCCCAAATTCTCTGGTCTATTCTCTTGTGCCTCTCCTCCTTGTATAGTCATTCTACTCTAAACACACAGAACTTCTTCCCCAAACCCCATCTCAGGGCCTTTGCATCTCCTGTTTCTTCTGCTCAGAATGTAACTTCCCAGATATCTGCTTGATTTGTCCCTTCGTCTCTTTCCAGATTAGACTCAACCTTCACATTACCAGAGAGGTCCCTCTAAATGAAACAGCAATGCCTCACCTGTATTTATTCTCTGCCTTTTATTTTTATTTATAGAATATAAACACCTACTGTGTTATTATTGTTGATGTTGATATTGTTTATTGGTGAGGACAGGAGCTATTTTTTTGAAAATGTGTATTGCCAGGATATAGTATGGTTCTTTGATTTTAACTGGCTTTTAGGATGCATTTGTCCAAATATTCAATGAGAAAGATGGTAGGATAAATGGATGGATGAATGGGTGAATGAATGAATGAATGAGAGATTGGGAGTGTGTGCAAGATTTTCTCCTTGACTCACCAAGAATAAGTGATTTAGAGACCCCAGAGGATTGGAGGGCAACAACAGGTGACAGAAATCCACATCATATTTCTGGTTGAATTCCTTTTAATGATTGAACAAACAGGGCTGTTGGGGAAGAGAAGAATTTATAAGCATGAAGACTTGCTTACTTCCCAGAAGATGTTTCTATGTTGCAAGTGGTGTTTGGAATTTGAAAAATCTGAAGTTTGAGGAGCAGGTGATTCTGAGCATCCTTCCCTCACTGGTCTTACCGAGTGGGGACACTAAGGGGACGATGTAATGTCGATTTGGTCAGCTCCATATAGTTACCTTTCTTTGACTAATTTGGAAGACACTGTATTAATCTTCTAGGGTTGCTGTAAAAAAATTACCACCAATTGGGTGGCTCTAACAAGAATTTATCTTCTTGTAATTTCAGAGGTTAGAAGTCCAAGGTCAAGGGGTCAGCTGGGTTGGTGTCTTCTAAGATGTCTCTCCTTGACTTACAGACAACTGCTTTTTCTTTCGATCTTTCTGTGGTTTTGCCTCTATGTAACTGATTGTGTAGACACATCCACATGCATGCATAGGTAGGTGTGTACAATAATAGCTACAATGGGAGAGAGTTACCCGCACATTTTTCTTCATAAACAAGGTGCTACTATTAAATTTCTTGAATATTTGCAAAATCTCGGACTTGCTTCCCTCTCTTCTTTCCTCCCATCACTCTGTTTATATTTGCATATACTATGATTGCTCGCTTCAAATAAATTATTTGACATGCATGTGTTCATTTAGGCTAACAGATTTGTATAAATGCTGCTCAAAAATGATGATGGGTACGATTGGATTATTATACATGTGGGATGTCACTATTTAGTATTTCCGAAATTTACCCTTTCCTTTTCATACTGGAGAACCAGTGAAGGCTTTATTGAGGGCTGAGCAAACGCAGTGCAGATGTTCTTGAAGAGTGGTCTGTGGGGCCCTGGAGGGGGTGTGTGCAGTTATTCCCAAGATCTTTGCAGGGTGTTTGGAAGTCAAATACTTTTCAGACAACTTGCCTTTTTTAGTCCACTGACGGTTTTACTGGTGGGCGTAAGAACAATGGCAGATCAAGGCAAAGGCACCCAGCTGGACCGATGATCATGGAAACATCTACACCCTGCATTTGCAGTGAACAGAAAACAAAGGCCAGTGTTACTTAAGAATGTCCACATAAAACAGGGATAATTGCTAATTTTGTTAAATCTCAATTTTGGCTTGTTAAAAATACTTTTGCATGACTAAATGGGAAATGCACCGAAAGCATCGCTGCTACATTCCTACATATGTATAATTCCTTCATGGGAAAGCACTTGTGTGTTGGAGCTGGAGCTGTCAGCTGGAATTCTTGTTTTTGTTTGTTTGTTTGTTTGTTTTTGTTTTTGTTTTGTTTTTTTCACGAAACACAAAGAACCTTTTTACTCCAAAGAGTCAACTAATAGATAAACTATGGATACTGAGATTTGGATATTTGGGAGATATTTTATGTGTGTATGTGTGTGTGTGAAAATGAACAAGATGGGCCTGTCACTTCAAGGGAAACAAGGGACAGTATTTGAAATTAATGATAAAATGTAAGGTTTTTTTTCTTTCTTTTTTTTTGTTTTTTAATTTTTTATTTATTTTTATTTTTTTTAAATTAACATATAATGTATTATTTGTTTCAGGAGTACAGGTCTGTGATTCATCAGTCTTACACATTTCAAGCAAAAACCCACACTTCTTATTATGACCTGACACCTGCTCAGTATTTAAAGACTTAACTGATGCAATAGAGGTGATATTAACAATGTAGTTGTTGGGGTGCCTGGGTGGCTCAGTCGGTTAAGCATCTGCCTTTGGCTCAGGTCATGATCCCAGGGCCTTGGGATTGAGCCCCACATCGGGCTCTGTACCAAGGAGGGAATCTGCTTGAAGATTCTCTCTCCCTCTCCCTCGGCCTCTCCCCCGACTCTTTCTCTCTCTCTTTCAAATAAATTATTCTTAAACAAATATAGTTGTTGATATTGAATAATAGAATATATCAATATTGTGAACATCTGTGTAACTCAATAAGCCAGTATTTTCCTTTTTAAAATAAAATTTAAAAAAAATTTTTGAGAGTGTGTGTGTGTGGATGGATTTTCTTCATATGTCTCAGCCAAAACAATATATCATGACAGATTGAAGGCAGAAGGAGATAGGAGAATTCAGCTGTCTTCTGCCAAACATCAAAGAAACTTATAAAATTATAAAACAATGCCACTCTCCTCACTAAATTATTTTTGGGGGGATATAGTCATTTTTTCATAAAAATATGCTATTTATACTAATATATTTGGTGCATTAATGTTATTTGAAAATGAATAAATAAATATATCCTAACATCCTCAGGGCTAATCGTTAAAATAACATTTAACCCACATAAACAAAGGCTCTTTGGGACTCTCAAGCATATTTAAAGGCATCCAATGTCTTGCTGCCAGTATGTTTAAGAATCCCTCTACTGTGGCTCACGTCTGGGCACTTAGATGCTTTCATTGTCCCAATGCTATGCCATTCAGAAACGGTCATCTCGGCATGCCTTCCTCCCCGAAATCTCAGACTCTGTCTGTTTGCAGAGAGCTTTCAGTCTCTCTATTAACAATGACAACAGCAGCAAAAATCCAGTCTGCTGGTTTTTTACCTCAACTGTCCTATTGAACCAATTACACTATTTTATACATTTTTGTTTTATATGTATTATCTCATTTATTCACCACATTTACCTACTCTGTTTCAACTACATTATGCTAAGCATTCAGTACCGAAGATTAAGAAAGTCAGGGATGCCTGGGTGGCTCAGTGGGTTAAGCATCTGCCTTCAGCTCAGGTCATGATCCCAGGGTCCTGGGATCGAGCCCCACATCGTGCTCCCTGCTTAGTGGGGAGCCTGCTTCTCCCTCTGCCTCTGCCTGCTGCTCCCCCAGCTTGTGCACTCAATTTCTCTCTGACAGATAAATAAATAAAATATTTAAAAACTGATAAGTAAGGCAGATACTGTTCATAAGATCTTTACGTCTAATGGGGGAAGAAGTAAAATAAATTAATAGTCAATGTGCAGAATGATTCACACTATGAGAAATGGTGTAGGATGTTGGGGGTGCAGGGGAGTGGAAGCCATGCCAGACTGTAGTGATCAGAGAAAATTTTTCAAAGGTAGTAATTCCAGTCATGAGTCTTTAAGGGCAATTAGAAGTTGTCTGATGGGAGCTTGCTGCTTCATATGTCTGGAAGTTGAGGTTGACTGTCAACCTAAAACTTAGGTGGGTTTTTTGTTTGTGTGTGTGTGTGTGTGTGTGTTTTGTTTTGTTTTGTTTTTTGTTTTTGTTTTTGTTTTTGTTTGTTTTTTTTGTTTTTTGTTTTTTGTTTTGAGAGAAAGAGGAAGAGAGAGAGAACCGGGGGCAAGGGATAGTGGCAAAAAGAGAGAGAAAATCCCAAGCAATCCCAAGCAAGCTCCATGCCCAGTGCAGACCCCAACATGGAGCTTGATCTCACAACCCTGAGATCATGACCTGAGCTAAAACCAAGCTGGAGGCTTACCGCCACCCAGGCGCCCTTTAGGTGGGACTTTGGGCAGAACTCCTTAATGCAGCCTCACTGTGTGGCCTGCGCTTCCTCACAGGATGGTGGCTGGGTTGTAGGGTGAGTGTCCTGAGAGAGAGAAAGTCAGAGGGAAACTGTGTGTCCTTTTATGACCAGCCTTGTGCATTCCGCAGCATTACTTTCTTTCAAGTTCTATATTTTTGAGGCCATCAAAGACCTCAAAATATACTCTACTTCTTTCTGGTGGAATGGCAAGATTCTGAACTGGCAGGATTGCCATGGACATTTTTAAAAAATACGGTCTCTTGATGCACACAGTTCACACCCCTCTTACATGCAAAATAGACCTATGACCTCCTCGAGACTCCTCAGACCCCATCCCCTCAGGGCATCAGATTCAGGTTTGAGGTCCAGAACCCTATAATCTAAATCATGTCCAAGGGCATGATGCCCCTCAGTTGTAGTTCCTTGAATGCAATACTCTGGTACAGTTTTTCTCCATCTGAAGACCAGTGAACAAAGGAGATGAGTTCTCTGCTCCCCACACCCTCAACAACAATGGCAACAAAAGCATAGGATCAATTCTGTAGACAGTTCCATTGAAAAAGGAAGAAAATGGAAGATACTCTAGATCAATTCTGAAATCCATTTGGGCACATTTATGATTTCCCTCACTAGGGGCTTGGTCATCTACCCAAGAAATGGTACCTTATGGCTCTTGGCTCTGTCCTCCGAGTTATCTTCCCTTTCATGAGAATCATCCCATGTTCGCTGCTGTGTGGTTACCTGCACATAATATTCCAAGCTCAAAAGTCTTCTTTTAAGTTTTTTTTGCAATATGAAGAGAAAACCTGGTGTGGATGGCAGGAGGGGCGGAGTGGTGACTTAGTAGAAGATGACACAAGAGAAAGAGACTAGAGCAAGTTCATCCACTGAGCTAGAGTCTTAGCCAATCAGTGCGAATCAGAAATGTCAATTTCTGCTACTTACTCTCTTTTGCTAGAACATTCCTGGAAGTATTCTTACTGTTTTAAAATATGTATTGCTGAAGTCGGAGAAGGTATGTTTGTAGTCGACCATAGTTTTAAATTTCATCTTGGTTAAATTTTGATTGCAAGATGCTATCCCACGTGTGCTCCCTTAGTGTCCTGTCTAAGTGTCCTGTGCGCACAGAGGATTTTCTGGTTAATTGCTTTATATCCATCTCATGTGTATATTTCATGTCCCAGGTTGTGAAGTACTGTTCCTGTCCAAGAATTTCAATGCTTGGATTCTAATACAGCTTCTGGGAGAGTACTAATTCCGTTCCTAGACTGTAATAAGAGAAATAGGGCTAATGAGTCACTTTAGATGACTGAAAATCCATAAAAGTTTCTCTCCTGTTTTAACTTTCCGTGGATGGGTAGATTTGAGTTTGCAAATATTCATGACTATCTATTTATTGGTTTTTAATATCAATAACTTGATCTAGTTCAGAAAAGTTAGTTTTCTTAAAAAACACATTATTTTCTAAGATCTTTAAATCACAAGTTCACAGCATATTATTACCTTCGAGAGTCCTTCTGTTAATAGCTAGCCAGTATTTTTAGTCAAAATGTTGAGCAAAAGAGATCAAGCTGAAAACTACCTTTTATTTTATTCCCCCAAATTAATCATTCCATGTAAAAGCTCTAGGGTACGAATAAGACGTTACTGCTTCAACGGATAACGTCACCTAAGGTCCACAAGAGTGTGAATACAGAAGAGAAAAATTAGGGGAAATGAAAAGACATTCGAGACAAATGGGTAAATTAACACCGATGTAGCTTCCATTCAGTTTGACTTAACCAATATTTTTGCTGAACATTTGCCTATTTGTTGGACTCATTAGAGGGAAATATAATTGACTAGGATGTGGTCCTTGCCTTTCAGTTATAAGCTGTTGTGTGGGTATGGGGTGTGTGTTACAATTCTGTGTAATTAGGGCAGTAATCATGTATGTCACTGTTGATGACAAATAAGGTGTGTAATCTGGGCAATCCTTCTATGCCATGCAAGAGGTGAGAGGAAAAGGTAGGAGGATAGAAAACCACATGATGTCTTCTGGAAAGGCTGAATACCTTATTTTATGGAAATGGAGAAATAGGAAAGAATGACTTAGCACGGTGGATTCTATGTAGATCCTACAAATCTGGAATGCTAAAGAAATGTTCCTATTTATTTATTTATTTTGGTGTGGGATCGGGAATATTATTGAAAATTTTCAGGAAGCTGTGTTGCGTAATTAGATGGTGGTTTTTAAGAAATACGTGTCTGAGAGCTCTGCGAGTGATGGCTAGAGTAGAATTGATAACATGGGGTTAAGTTTTCTACCATTGGAAAATTAATCTGATTCTGGTGTGTGTTTTTTAGAATGCCAAGGAGACTGCTCTGTGCATCATTTTGGTGAGCGTTGATAAATTTATTTTAAATAAATAATGGAGAAAAAGGCTAAGCTCCATTTAGCAGCTTTATTTCAGTATCTGTTTACTTTTGAGTGTAATTCTACCAAAACACCATAACAAAGTCAAGGGACAACTTCCCGGAAATATCCACAGCTGATGTGATGAACAGAGGGTCAGTACATTTACGATCAGCTTAAGAGACGGTGTGGTGTCCTGGCTAAGAAGATTTTGTAGCCAAGCTGGCCTTGAGATCTTATAGTTCCCCTCTCCCTTTGTTTTCTTACCCATGAAGTGGAGTATTACCTGCTCACATAATTGTCGTGAGGTTTAAAATGAATTAATGTATATAAAGTGCTTACATTGCTACTGTTTTTATTTTATTTTTTAAATTTTTTTAAAGATTTTATTTATTTGTTTGAAAGACAGCACAAGTAGGCAGAGAGCCAGGCAGAGAGAGAGGAGGAAGGAGGCTCCATGCTGAGCAGAGAGCCCGATGCTGGGCTTGATCCCAGGACTCTGGAATCATGACCTGATCCGAAGGCAGAGGCTTTAACCCACTGAGCCACCCAGGCGCCCCTGTTTTTATTTTATTAACAGTTACTATTGTTTATATCAAGTGAGTATGGATGACAGGCATTGTTTTTTACTTCCTAAGTCTGTGAACCAAGGAAAGTCACCCTCAGGACCCAGTGTAGAAATGGCCATGTATCACCTGTGACCTCAGACCATGCTTAGCATTTTATTAGGAAAATGAATAATGAAGAAAAAAATGTTCACGGAAATCATGAAGTGGAAAGTAATAATCCTAATCAATTTGCATAAAGAGAAATGTACATGGTTATTGAATATATAAAATATTCAATATATTGACTCTATAAAATATAGAAAATATTTGATTTTACTATTAATCACAGAAATAGCCACAAGCTACCATGTCATTAAAATAAAGGAAATAAAAATGAAAATAAATAATTTAAAAATTAAAATAAAGAAGAGAAAAATTAAAACCAGTATTTGGCTAGGATTCGAGAAGTTAAAGCTTGGTTTCTCTTTTAATTCCAATCCTGATGGAAATGTAAACATACACTGTCTCCAGAGACAACTGGAAAATGGAAATTTAGGTGATTTGAAAATATATTATCAAAAACCTTAGGACATGAATAAGCTTTATAGTATCAAATATTATATAACCATGAAATCTTAGAAAAGGAGAACTCTTTATTTGATATTGCTAACAGGAAAGAGTCAATTTATGAAAAATAGTAGGTCTAATATGAGTCAATTATAATAAAAGATAATATGAATGTTTGTGCCCAGAAAAAGCATAGAGAGATTTATAGTGGCTATTATCGAGAAGGGAAATGTTGTATTTAGGTTTTTTTAAATTTCCTTTGCTAATCTAGCACATAATTCTTTTCTGTTCAGTGTATAAGCCATATCAGCTTTCAGAGGCTGTTGCTGTGGTCTACACCTGGGGTTATAAACTTTCTCTATAAAGGGCCAGACAGTAAATATTTTAGGGTTCTCGTATCACACAGTGCCTAGCATGGCTACTCAAGTCTGACTTTGTAATGCAAAGGCAGTCACAGGCAATCTGGTAACACTTTATTTACAAAGACAGGTAGTGGGTGGGTTTGGCCCAGCGGCCCTGGTTTGCCAAGCCTTGGTTCAGACAAGGGAAGACTGCCTTGACTTTGAAAGTGACACTTGGGTCAGGAAGGTGGGAATAGGCCCATGTCCGGAGACAATGCCCAGGCGCCGTTTGTAGGCCTTGGAGACAGTCTGTGATGCAGAAGGAAAGCAGAGAGTGAATCCTGCCTCTTAAGTTTCCATGTCGGGCAGCACTGAAGGATGCGTGGCAGCTGTCCGTCAACCCAGAGCACTCACCAGAAAGGGCAGATCTGTGACCCACGGGAGAGAATCAGTTTGTGACTTGAGGAGTGGCGTGTTCGGTGGGCGGAAAGGCCTGTACGTACGCAGGCCTGGTGCCGGGGGGTGTAGTGAGGTGTGGAGCTGTGGATTTAGATGTGTTCGTGCAGAAGTGATAATTTGATAATGGACACCATGGGGACTGACGAGATTTGGCCATGTAAAAAAAGTCAGTGTGACTTGTAGGGGCTTGAAAAAGCCCATATTCCAGCTCCGAAGATGCTGCAAAGGATATAGGATGATTAGGATCATTCACCATAGCCTACCCTCTCTCTCCTCTCTCTGGTAGTGGGAAGGATAGCTCTGGAAACAGAGCTGACGTAGGCACCTCCCCCCCCCCCCCCAACCCAGTGCAGGGCCAGCGTCCTTCTGTATTTCATCAGCAGAGAATGCAGAAGTGGGAATCCTACTTTCTCAGTCCACAAAAGCAAAGGGCTGCATCCACATCTCACGTCAAAGCTGCCTATTTAGGATTTTGTCCTAGGAAGCCAACCTACTGCGGGATGATCGAAGCAGACAGAATTTCAGCAGATCCGTTAGAGTGTATCTTGCCCTGTTAAGGAATTAATTAAAGATGGTGTTTTTGTTTTTCTCCACACACATGCCAAAAAAAAAAAAAAAAAAAAAGTATGCAGTTTAAGTGTCTTCTGAATTTCATCCAGGTGGTTGAAAAGAAATGGTTGTCCTATTGGGTAGTATAGGGGTTTAAAAAATGAAACACAGAACAAACAAACGAACAAATGACAGCAACCACAAATAGAAATTTTTAAAAGAATCAAAAAAAAAAAAAAAAAACAACCCGGGTAGAATTTAGGGAAAACATTGTAATTGTCTTCTCGATAACACAATAATATTATCATGATTATTATTGAGAGATAGGGTCATTTACATCGATAATTTTTGATGCTGAGTTTCAATGTCTCCATAGGAAAATTATCCTGATACTTCGGCATCAGTGAAAAAAATAGGAAATGGGAAAGAGATTGAGGGCAACTTTTTAATAATATGGATTTTTCCCCCTTCCACATAGTGCGAAAGTTACAGTGATTGCCAGAAGTTCTAAAATGGTCAGACCACTTTCAGAAATTCAGTCACCTCTTAAACACTTAGAGGCTGAAATGAGTGAAACCCGTTTTCAGAAGAGTTTCCAAGGAAGTAGAAAGTTTCCACACCCTACATCTTGTACTAAAAGAAATGGAAACTGGGTTCTGTCTGCCAAAAAGTCTGAATTATTGTGTCACAGGCTGTTGAACATTATAATCAGCAATAAAAATGTGAACATGCTTGATGCTATATTAAAATGCACTTTGAAAAGTTTACCCTAACAATATTTTTTTATTTCTTTTCTTTCTTTTTTTTCTTCTTTCTTTCTTTCTTTCTTTTCTCCTTTCTTTCTTTTTTTCTTTTTGCAATGCTAACAGTGTTCCCACATTCCCGATAACAATAAGAAAAACAAGACGATGCAGGGAGGGAGGGAAATGAAATTGGAAATAGAGAGCTTCAGAATCAGTGTACTGAATAACTGCTTTTTTTTTCTTCTCAAAAATCCCTTGGAAAAAATCCTCGTGTTGTCTATCTGATGGGTCCAAGATGGAGTAGAAATTTTCGTCTTTTTTTTTCCCTGATTATGAACATAATACATGCTCATATAAAAATGTAAATGATTTAGAGGACTGTAAAAAGTAAAAGATTATTCCTAGATTTCTCAGAGATAACCATTGTTAATATTTTGAAATACAACTGCAGGCATCTGACTTCATGCACGTGTGTATAAATACATAATATATGTGTAATATTGTGGATGCATAATTTTACATAAATGGGTGGGTTTTGTTTACTCAGCTTTTTTCATTCAGCACTGTCTGGTGGATATTTGTCCGAATCAGTAAATACGGGTTTACCACTTGATTCTGGGTTTTATTCTTTTATGTAGGATTCTGTTACATGGACGTCACACAATTTACTTAGTCTGTTGGTCATTTTTGATTGATTCCAGTTCTTTGCTATTTGAATCGTCCTAGGATAGCTATCCTAATGGTTGGATTATCTTCTTAGCATAAGTTCCTAGGATCCAAATTCCTATGTTTATTCAACAAACATTTGTAGAGTGCCTATATTATGGTGGAGATTGGCTTAAGCCCAGGGAATTACATTTTCAGGAGCAAGAAACAGATCAGAAAGAAAGAAGCAAATGCACGAATAGCTGATTCAGATGATAAGTGTTACGGCAAAAATAATTCGGGGCAATACTCTAAAGAATATTGGTGGTCCAACTGAGATGGAATGGACAGGAAGACGTCAATGATGAGGAAGTATTTGAGCCAAGATCCAAATGCCAGAATGTGTCCTGGTATATACAGACCTGGAGCAGAGCATTACAAGCAGAAGGAAAACAAGTGCAAAGTTCTTAAGGTAGGAAAGATGTTGGCATGTTCAAGGAATAGAAATAAAGCCAGAATGTCTGGGACTCTATGGGGTCATGGAGGGTGACAGCTGGTATAACACAGGGATACGTGTCAGGGCCATTCGTGGGAGACAGTACAGGCAATACAGAGTGTTAAGATTAAAATTTTAGTGTGTTGGGAAGCCTTTGGAAGGTTTTATGCAAAAAGAAAAAAAAAAAAAAGTAGGATTCTGAGTTTAAAAAGATCACCCTGATTGCTATATGGGATGTGGGGGTGAAATTGGGGCAAAAGTGAGAAAGGAGAGAAATCCATCAGTAAATTTCAGTAATCTAAGGAAAAGTCAGGGCAAGAAGTAGTTTTCTGGGGGTGAGGATTATAGGTAAAGAATTCTGTTTGATGGTGCCTGGGTGCCCTCAGTTAAGCATCTGTCTGCAGCTCAGGTCATGATCCTAGGGTCCTGGGAAGGAGCCCTGCATCTGGCTCCCAGCAGGGATTCTGTTTCTCCTTCTCCCTCTGCCTGCCACTTCACCTGCTTCTGCTCTTTTGCTCTTTTCCTCCCTGTCAAATAAACAAATAAAATCTTTAAAAAATTCTGTTTAAATCATATTCTGCTTGAAGTTCTTAGACATAATTGTAGATACACATTAAGCAGCTGGATTTCTGAATTTGGAGCTTGGAAAAAACTGTAAGTGCTAGAGAAATAAATTTGGAAATTAGCATATGGGCAGTATTAAAAGCTTGGAACTGGAGCTATAACTTAAGGAGAAAATATAGAAAGAGAAACGTTAGAGGGCTTAGTACTAATCCCTGGAACACTCAGACACTTAAAGATGAAGCAGAGGCGGGGGAAGCCGACAGAGATGGCCAAACAGCTGTTAGTGGAGGTAGGAGGAAAATCACGGAAGGCCCAGGAAGAGAGAGAATTTTAATCACCAAAGGGCAGTAAATTGTATTGAATCCTGCTGTGGTCTAAGTCAAATGAAGACAGCAAAGTGACCACTGGATTTGGCAACACCTTAGGGAAGGCAGTCTGAGTAGAGGGGTAGAAACAGAAGTCTGGTCCAAGTGGGCTGAGGAGGGAATGGGTTACAAGGAAGTGAAGACCATAATGGACAATTCTTTCAGGAATTTTACTTTGAAGGGGAGAGAACATGTGGCAGTGGATAGACGTAGAAGTAAAGATGAAGAAACTTTTATTTAGGTTTTTATGTATTTATTTATTTGTGAGAGAGGGAGAGACAGAGAGAGAAAGAGAGGCATGGGGCATAGGGAGAAGGCATGGGAGACAGAGAATCGTAAGCAAGCTCCATACCCAGCATGGAGCCTGATGCTGGGCTCGATCTCATGACCCTGAGATCATGACCCAAGTTGAAATCAAGAGCCAGACGCTTAACCCTCTGAGCCACCCAGGCACCCCATGACAAAGAAACTTTGAAACATGGAATGTTCTCAGTGTGTTTAAATTGGAATGACCTTGTAGAGAGGAGGAAAAAATTGATAATGCAAGAGAAATAGGTTAAAATCAAGGACCATCATTCTTGATTTGGCAAGAAAAGATGGGATGCAGGAAACTGGGGGCAAGGTATGCCTTAGGAGACCTCCATTATGCCAGGAAGTATGGTGGACAATGTGCGTGCAGACCTGCATGGGTAGGCCATTAGACTTATGGTGGTTCTTAAAGGGAGTCCTCAAAATAATGTTTACTCAGTCAAGAATGTAGGAAGATAGGTAAGGAGTTGAGAATGTGGTGAGAGGAGAAAGTGGGGGCACTTAGAGAAAGTATGAAACAGCTGTTTCAGAAAACCCTAGGCATGTTTAGAAAGATTGCCAATCAGTATTTACTGCTGGTATACAATGTGGTTATTAATTAATTAATTAATTAATTTTTTAAAGATTTTACTTATTTATTTGACAGAGATCACAAGTAGGCAGAGAGGTAGGCAGAGAGAGAGGGGGAAGCAGGCTCCCCACTGAGCAGAGAGCCCAATGTGGGGCTCGATCCCAGGACCCTGAGATCATGATCTGAGCAGAAGGCAGAGGCTTTAACCCACTGAGCCACCCAGGCACCCCTGTGGTTATTAATTTAAATGAAGCTTAGAAACATAGTTATATGTATTTTTTTCCTCCAGCACTGTGTAGCTGCATGAGTACAGGTATGGGATAAAAAAAAAAATGAGTATAATGGCAGAGGGATAAAGAAACAAGGGGCTGAAGGTATTCGTAAAGATGATAGAAATGACAGACCATGGAATCTAAGCTGGGTAAGGTGGGAGTTGAGGAGATGAGAGTGTTATAGGCCAAACTATGTCCCCTCCAAAGACCCCGTACCTCCGAATGTGACTGTATTTGGATTTAGAGTCTTTAAAAAAGGAATCGAGTTAAAATGAGGTCATTAGAATGAGCCCAAATCCAAAAGGACTAGTTCTTATAAGAAGAGATTAGGACAAGGACACATACACAGAGAAAACCCCATAAAGATTGAGGGAGAAGACAACCATCTCTAAGCCAAGGAGAGAGCCTTCAGGAGAAACCCACCCTGCCAGCACTTGATCTAGGACTTCTAGCCAATAGAACTGTGAGAAAACAAAATTCTGTTGTTTCTGTCGCCCATTGGTATTCTGTAGTATTTTGTCATGGTAGCACTAGCAAACTAATACAGAAAGGTATCATGAATATATAAAAAAAAAGTTGGGCCAGCAAATTATATGTTCCACTGACCACACAGAATAGTTGGCATAAGAAGATGAACACAAGTGAACTTGGAAAATAAGAAGTGATGGTCAGGGAGCAGGATGCTTCAAAGCAAGATTCTGAAGGTGGTGAGGTTCCTGGTAAGGACCAAATCAAGGGTGAGCCTCTGGGAGTGCTACCGTGGGGCTGAGGAAAAGATTATTGGAAGAAAGGAGTGAAGACTGAGAGAGTACAGGGTCTTTGGTGAGTCATTTATGTGGATGTTGAAATCACCCATAGGGGTGACAGGAGCAGGAATGAAGAATGAAATAGTGAAGTAAATGAATAAAATACCTCCCCCAAATGAGAGAAAGAATGCCAGGGTTGGCTAGATGATGGTAAGGACAAAAGCGGGCAAAGGTATGTTCTGGTAGCACTCAACTCAAGGAGGCACTCCAAGGAAGAAGGAGGGGAAAGAGTTTAGAAGAGACAATGGTGGTGAGGAAAGAGGTCACTTCACCCCTAGGCCCTGACTATTGGGGTCTGAGCAAAAATCAGCCTTTAGTGTGAAGGTTGCCATGGAGACAGGGTCTACGGGGGCCCTCCCAGTTCATGGAGAAGGCAGTGAAGGAACAGATCCAAATCAGAGTTGAGGATGTAGAAGGGTTTACTTATTCTGGGCGGTGAGTTCTCTGTGGAGAGGGCAGAGTGATACTGAAGAAGATTATGAGAGTGACTAATTTAGGAGCCCTGTCTTTGGCCTTGAATGCCGCTGATTCAAAGAGTGTATATGGATTGATACAGGACCCATGGCTCACTGGGGAGCAATCCCAGACGGCCATACGTGATCCAGACACAAAGGAGAATATTCTCTGGGAACAGCCAGCCTGTGGACTGGATAAAGCCCCTGTAAAGTCTGTCTACCCAGAGAAGGGGGACTGTCTCCACCTATAAATGCCAAGTTGGACACCCTGGTATGCAAGCTATGTGAGACTGGCTTCATGATGACAGGGACATTCGCCTGCTGAATGGGCCCCTTACCAGGTCATGGTGAATGTTGTGGGTAAGGGACTCCTTCCACATAGCACCCCATAAAACCTTATTGTCATAGAACTGAAGAAGAGTCAGGAAGCTTCATCCCATTTGCTATCTCAGCTCCCTGTGCTGGGTTTTACAGATGCTAATAAAAACTTGAGGTTTATTAACAAGAGAATGAGAGGAGGTGAGGGAAGCCTCAGGGACTCATCCCCAGAAGATGGAGATTTTTGATTCTATCTATTTTTATTCATTCATTCATTCATTCATTCATTCATTCATTCATTCATTCATTTATGAGAGCACATGCATGTGGGGGATGGGCGGAGGGAGAAAGAATCTCAAGCAGACTCTGTCCTGAGTGCAGAGCCTGCCGCGGGGCTTGATCCCAGGACCCTGAGATTGGGACCTGAGCTAAAATCAAGAGTCAGACGCTGAATCGACTGAGCTACCCAGGTACCCAAGATGGAAATTTTTAAATGGTTATTAGGAAAAAAGATATATGGAAGAAATATGGAAATATGGAAACAAAGGGGAAAGAGAAAGGGGAGAGTCAGGGGACTCCTCCCATTTGGATAGACGTTTTTAGATGGTGGTTGGGAAATGGGATGGATGAAATGGACATTGGTGAAGTTAGAACAGAGGTTTTAATATAGCACTGCTCCAGGTTGGGGGAGTGAAGCAACCCCCTACTAGTTCCCCCAACCAGTCTGCTCCCTTTATCCCAGTTTGGAGCACTTAGGAAAGCTGGAAGACAGATTACCATGGGGTGTCTGAGCACTCCTTGCTTGGGGCATTGGTTGGGCAGATTAACCAAGTTAAAGATGGACGGAAGGACAAAGCTCCCTGGCCTTGACCCCTCACCGGGGACCCAAAGCCTTTGGCACAAGAGTGGGTAAAATGGTCTGGGAGTGGAGAAAACAGGTGTCCAGGACTTCTTGACACAGAAGTTCCACAAACAGTTGTACCAGAACTCATTGGTGGAGCCCTGACTCATGCATGCTACCGTGAGATGGAGAGAGTGTCAGAACATTAACGGTTGTTGGGATTGTGAGAGTTGGAATGTTTAAGCAGAGAATTATTTGAAGTTGTATCAACTTGTCCTGAATATTTTGTGAGAATGGATATGATGTCTGGCCAGGGAATACTTCCCCTACCCTCCCTCCTGTTGTCCAATCAGAACCCGTTGATGGAGTCCAATGGGGGCCACAGTGAGGAATGTGACGAATTTACGGTTGATGGAATTAAGGCTAAAGTTTGTGGGAGAGTTGGCATGTGTGAACAAACTTTATGTAAAGTGGTTGTGTCTCTTTTACCTGACTGTATTATGGGGATGGACACTGTATCTGATGTGGAAACCTCTCTCTTGCCCGTAGTATCAAACAGAAAGCATGGAAAGCTACCCCTTGAGGCATTGTCAATGGGGCACACTAAATGGGAACCAGTAAGATGGTCTGAGCCCACACAGTGGGAACAGAGACTGGGCTGCTGGTAGGCACAAATTCTCTGGGTGATGGTCCCCTCTAGACTGGGGTCCCAAGTGCAAGAGTTTCTGTCCCTGGGAAGTTGAGGTGCATTATCCTCCCAGTGTGAATGCGTTTGCTCACCTGGATGCTCTCCCAAACCAACCTAGGAGCTTCCTTAGGTAGGCATGATCAATCATTAACTCCATTTTTTAAAACTGTAAGTTTTCATTTTAATGTTCATTAACATACAGTGTTGTATTAGTTTCAGGTGTACAATATAGTGACTCAACATTTCTGTGTTTCAGCCTGTGCTCATCAAACACCTGCCCATCCCCCTCCCCTCTGGTAAGCATCAGTTTGTTTTCTATAATTAAGAGTTCATTTCTTGATTTGTCTCTCTCTCTTATTTTTTCCCCTTGTGCATTTGTTTCATAAATTCTACCTACGAGTGAAATCATAATATTTATCTTTCTCTGACTTATTTCACTTAGCAATGTATTCTAGCTCCCTTCATGTTGTTGCAAATGACGAGGTTTCATTCTTTATTTATGGCTGAACATATTCCACTATGTGTGTGTGTGTGTGTGTATTACCACATCTTCTTTTTCCACTCATCAGTCAATGGATACTTGGGCTGCTTCCATATCTTGGCTATTACAAGTAATACTGCTATAGACGTAGGGAGACATATATCCCTTAATGTTCTCTTGTTCTTTGGTTACTCAGTGGTGCAGTTGCTGGATCATAACATAATTTTATTTTTAACTTTTTGAGGAGCCTCCATACTGTTCTCCACAGAGGCTGCACCAGCTTGCAGTCCCACCAACAGTGCATGAGTTTTCTTTCTTTTCCATATCTTCACCAACCCCTGTTGTTTCTTGTGTTGTTCATTTTAGCCATTCGGACAGGTGTGAGGTGATATCTTAGTGTAGTTTTGATTTGCATGTCCCTGATGATGAGTGATGGTGAGCATCTTTTCACGGGCCTGTTGGTTATCAAAATCAACGTTTTACAGCTGGTGATGTCCAACAGGGAGCAGAGAGAGAGATCTCCCTTAGAGGACTTGTTTGGTAGAGAATTGGAATGGACAATTAAGACATTGGTTTTCTAAAAGAGGGGGAAGTAAAAGCACGAGTAGCTGACCTACACACCTTCATGAGTGTGTGCTCACAGTCAACATGAATATGAAGGGAGGCCAAAGGAGTGTCCCCCCAACCAGTGAGATTGCTGTTTTTCTGGTGGACCTGGGGAAGGCTGGTGGGGGAGGGAGTTGTTGAAATTCTTCTCACATCACCTCAACTTTTGTTTCTCCCCCTTTGCTTGATGCGGTGGTCACAGGGCCAGGGCTGCAATCACAAGGGTCAGAAGAGGGATGAATCCTAGCCAGAAACTCTGTGTTTTGAAGCTTTATGCCACAATTCCTTAGGGCCTGATGGGACAGGATGTGCCTTCACCCATCTGCCAGATTGGGATCAACAGTGAATTCAGCCACATTGCCTGATGGTAAAAATAGCCCTCTAGTTAGCCCATGTGAACAGGAGTAGACAGAGGAGGAGGAACTTGCTGGAATGGTATTGCTGCCTGCCTTCTAGACCAGCACAGTGGCTGAACCTAATGTCCCTTCCAAGGGTGGAAAAGTTTGGTATAAATGGAGAAAAGGGAACATCGTATCTGAGGGTAAGGGAATGAAGAAATGGGTTATGCAATGTGAGAGGGAACGCCAAGATTACATTAACACCTCAAAAGAGGCTCAGAGTAAGAGATGAAATTGTTTCTTAGCTCAGTTCTACCAGATCTCTGAAAAGGTGAAGCCCCTATTGCTGAAATTACTCCTACTTTTGGAACCTGTTACAATCTATGAAAGCCTGTGAACCTGAGTGGCTTCACCCTGGGAAACATGTCCTAAGATACAGATATAATAGTTATTAATGACTGAATGGGATTCTAGTGATGTACCAATATCTTTTGACTTTTATGATTGTTTTGCTATAAGAGACCCATGTTCAAAGACCAGCAGGTGGTATTGTAATTTATAATAAGAAATACAGATTTGATCTTTATCCCATTTCTAGCACAGAGCTCTTAAAACCCTTGGAATTCCCTAGGTGTTAAAAGTCACAAAGGTATCTTTTGTTATGTTAACAAGGTGACCTTTGGACTGCACTGAAGGAGGGGTGCTGGTTGCCTGGAGACCCAGCCAGGTGATAAGAGGGTTTTGAAAAGTCCAGTCCCTCTGGGGAGTGGCTAGAGGCTATAGGTTGAATCAATAGCCAGTGTTCAATGATTTAATCAGTTGTGCCTCTGTAACGAAGCCTCAAAACCCTGAAAGAAACGGTTTCAGAGAGTTTCCAAGCTGGTGACCATTACAAGTGGCGACCTGGGCTTGCAAGGGTCATCTGAAATGGAAGTCCAGGGAGGTAGTCTTATAGGACTGAACCCTTAAACCTGGGGGATCTGAAGCCATCTCTGGGTCATTAGCATCAGAATTAAGTTGAATTGTGAGATACCTCTCTGGAGTCTCAGAATTGCTCCTTGGTATGGGGCAGCCCACCCCCTTCCTCACCCCCACCGTGCACACACCCACACACTCATACTGGTGACCAGAACCTTTGTGGGGGGTGGGGAGAAGAAGTAGGGCTGAAAAGGGAGATAATGGATTGAATGAAGCATGTGATGTTACAGATCTGGGCGGGGGGTCTCAGTTTGAAGGCTGTGTGTTGCAGGAGCAAGGAAGTAAAAAAAAAAAAAAAAAAAAGGAGAGTCTGAAGAAGCAGGGGGTTATAGTCTGATGGAGTGAAATACTGGAAATTAAAATTTCAGAAGTCAAGAAATCGGGTAGTGATTGCATATAGAATATCTTCTTGGATAGTAGATGGGAATGTCATAAATGAGGAGCAGATCAATAGAGTTTTCAAGTGAAGCATTGATACCTTGAAGTATTAGTCAATTCTGACTATGGCAGCAAACAACCTCAGTATTTCAAAGGTTTATAAAAACGAAAACCTCTTGGGGTACCTGGGTGGCTCAGTTGGTTGAGCATCCAGCTCTTGATTTTGGCTCAGGTCATGATCTCAAGGGTCATGAGATGGAGATCCACATAGGCTCAGGGCTCAGCGGGGAGTCTGCTTATGATTCTTTCTCTCCCTCTGCTCCTTCTCTTCCCTCCCCCACTCATGCTCTCCAAATAAATAAGTAAGCAAGTAAATAAGCAAATAAATAAAATCATAAAAAATGAAAATCTCTTTTGCTCATGTCAGCATGAGGTTGGTTTTGATCTGGCTCTACTGGGCTTGGCTGCATGCCCAAGCTGACCAAGCAGACCCTATTTAGGATATGCGGTTCTGATGGTGGAGGACAAAAGAAAAGCAGCATCAGACAAGGGAAGCATACTTACAGGTTCAGCCAAATGTGGTATACCTCCCATTCATTTATGTTTGCACTGGCCAAAGAACGTGGCACGGCATCTCCCAAAATCAGTGGTGTAGGGAAAATATATTTTGCCTACAGGGAAACATGATCAACAAATAATACAATCTACCGTAGTTGATGGCATGGATATTGAGGTTGTCACAAATGTTATGGGTTCTTATTAGGCATGGATAGATGGTACAAGGGTTGCAAAAGCCTAAAAAGATAATCATTGTAATAGCTAGAAATGTATAGCTAATGTAAGGGCCTATTCAGCCAGAGCGGCCACACACCCCGGTTGAACTGCCATTTTGTTGTTTATGCAGTAAAACTTAAATTGACCCTGCCCCCCTCCCCCCACCCCGAAACTTACTTAAAAACAAGTCCTGGAAACCAGTCTCAGGTAACAAAGCCGAAATACAGGGTGGGTCAGGCTAGGTGGAGACATCCGATCAGTGGGGGGTTGCATACTGTTTCCCTAGCTACCAAGGAGTATGGGCCCCGCCCTTTGGGCACCTTTTGGGCACCAATTCTGACCAAGGTGATAGGCTAATTCAAATATCTACTAGGGTAAATTGTAATTCAATTGGTCACCTAGCATGACTGTGCAGCTTTCTCTGTGTGTTACAATTTCATTGGCCACCTGTGTGTGGCCAGGCCCAACCGCATGGCCTTTGCCCTTAAAAGCTAGTCTGTGAAGCAGAGAGAGGTCACCCTCTCTGTAAGAGGGGCGGTCCCAACTGGTCTGTTTGATGGTCGGTTTGATTCTTGATGTTTGGCGCGAAATAAAGCATTGCTTAAATTTCTCTTTGTATCAGTCTTTCTCCTTTAATCACGGACCCATTATTGGGGCACCTAACAGCTAATACCATCAAACACTGTCAAAAAGATCACATCAGGGGCTCCTGGGTGGCTTAGTGGGTTAAGCATCTGCCTTCAGCTCAGGTCATGATCTCAGGGTCCTCTGAGATCAGTCCTCAGGCTCTCTGCTCAGCAGGGAGCCTACTCCCCCCCTCTCTCTCTCTGCCTGCTGCTCTGCCTACTTGTGATC